>NC_137856.1:7363410-7963410 GCF_948465745.1 Chenopodium album
TAACAAAATATTTCTTATCTCCATTATACAAGGAGAGAAGCAAGGGCCAATTAACACTTTTGGTAGAGATTAAGGTTAGAACAGTTCGATGCCTAAAAAAAAAAAAAGCGTTAATCTCACCAAATTCATTCCAAGGTATCTTGATTTTTTGCTCATTTACATGTTACTCAAACCATGTAATCAAACATTCAAAAACAACGGTGGAGCCAGAATTTTTAGGGGATGTTCACAGTTACCGAACTTATTGGAGCTGAAATGAACTGAACTGAACTAATTGGAGCTGAACTAAACTGAACTGAATAGAGCTGATCGAAATGAATATTTTATGAGAGAAGGAAATTAGGAGCTGAACTGAACTGAACCAATTAGAGCTAAACTGAACTGAATTGAAATTAAGCTAAAGTGAATGGGCCCGTACAATGATAGAGCATAGTACTTTCTGAAAATCTTTTTATCAAGTTCCTAAAATATGTCTCCTTAAACATTAAAACCGACACAACTATGTACCAGCATTGCAATCGTGAACTAATGCTCTTAATATCAAGATTCAATTTATTAAGCAATAATCATATTTGTCAAATCTTAATCACAGAATATTTTAAAATTCCATCAAATGTTATCCCGGCTTATTTAAGGCATAATCCGGAATCACTAAAAACATTTTTTGTATCAAATAGAACGATCCAAAATACCAACTAAAACTAATAATTCCAGTGTATATATATGTGTTAAAAGAAATACTAAAAAAAAATACAATCGAAAGGATGTTGAGCAAGAGATTTGAGCCCGTGACCTTTGATAGAAAATTTAATGTTCTAGGATATAATTATGCACTTTAATTGTATTCTATTTAACCAAAATAACTACTTTGAACCTCTTTTTCTTTTTCTTTTTTTTTTCTTTTTTTTTTTTCTTCTTTTTGGTGTTGTATACTATATGTGTAGGGCATGTGTCCTACTAAGACCTTAGCTAGATCCACCACTGCTCAAAAATAGTAATGATTTATTTGAATCTATGTCCAATAAAAAAAAATAAAAAGAAAGACATATCCTTACCAAACATACTCAAAATCAAAATATATATTTAAACTCAAAGACAAGGATTGTAATCCTGCCATGTGTCGCCAATCTCGCCATGTGTCATTATGGCTTGACAAATCAAGTGGCACACCAATGACACATCTTATGATTCTTCGTAATAAAGTTGCATTTAATGAGGTATTCATGTTCATAAATAATTCTAATCTTTTAATAGTCAACTTATATGTGTATATTTTTAACAACAATATGATTACAAAATTAAATTCATTTCTTTCAATTACTCATTCACAATTTAGGTTATATGTATTTAAAAAATGTAACTCAAAAATGCATAGTAATTTTAAAGGTTTTTTCTTTTAACCACAAGATAGGTTTACTTTATTCTTAAAAAGATACGTATATGTTTACTTGGATTGAAGAAATTTTATGACAAATGAAAAATAACCTAATACTAATCATAAAATTTAGGTTTGCTACATATCTAATAATAATGAATTTTAATGTATACTAATATTAGCAAAAATAAACAAGTAATTATATAAATATTATATATATATATATATATATATATATATATATATATATATATATATATATATATATATATATATATATATATATATATATATATATATATTATATATTTGTAGAAACTAAAATCACGAATTGATGAAATTACCTCAAATAGAACCCAAAATTAAAACTTTAACAAATCTGAAAATTGGTTTTAATCATCAAAAATATAATTTTAACATAATATAATCACTATATATTTAAATAACTTGACTAACATGTATTTAAGCCCTAAAACCATGAAAATCAAGTTTTAAACCCTTATTTTGTAATTTATATACATAACCAAATCATAGTAATAACAAATTAAGAACAAAATGCAAATAAAGATTAAAACTTGAATTAAATAACAAAGAGAAAAGAAAGGAGGAGGAAGAAGGGAGTGTGCTGTACGGATGTTGTGCAGGTGGGGCAGTGGTGGTCGGAGACTGCAGGCGGCGGCAGAGCAGTGGCGGTGGCTGCGGCTGCGCAGCGATTTTTTTTTTTTTTTTTTTTTTTTTTTTTGGTTTTTGTTTTCGTGAAACAGAAGCAAGAAGTGAGGAAGGGAGATCTTATGAATCTTACGTGAGGTGAGGGTGAGAGTGAGGGTTTTTGGGATTTTATATGAGCTTGGTTTTCAAGTTTAAGTGAGCATAGGATTAAAGAGTTGGGCTTGAATAAAAGTTTAAGGTTTCTTTAGTTTAAAGTGGGCTATAATATTATAAACAAAGTGGCTTGAACTTAGCTTGCATAACCATTCATGATCGAAAAAATATGGGTGGAGAAATAATCTAATAAAATAATGTTATTAACCTTATACATTAAATTTATTTGTTTATACCTGTCAAAAAAAAAAATTTATTTCCTTACATAAAATAAATTTTGTAAATAAAATATCATAATTAAATATTCACATAAATATGTTAAAATATAATTTTAAATTTCACAAAATTACGGGGGATTACAATGACCTTTGGGGGTATCCGCTTAAAATATAATGTGACATGTTGGTAATCTGTTTAATATGTTAACTAGCTTAGGCCCCGTGCCATGTACAGTAAGTCTAATTTTTTTTATTAGAAAAATAATTATGTCTAACAAATAAAAGTGATGTTTTAAAGTTAATTTTTTATATCAATAATATGAATCAATTTTATAACGAAATATAATATTTTTTGGCAAAATTTAATACTCCCTCCATTACATAATATTAGTCCCATATACTATTTTAGGCGTTTCAAAAAGATCTACCCATATTGAATATATTTCATTTATAATTTGATTTTATTTGGAATTAATTGATTGTGGATTGATGATATGACTCTAAGTAAGAAAATTTTTATCTTAAATTATGCAATTATGACTTGTACTTTCCTAATAAAAAAATCAAAAAAGTTAAATAATATAAGGTAAACTAATTATGAATTATGTTGTACTTTAATGTTAGATTCCAAATATATTTGTTTTCTTATTTTATGTAATTGATTCTATATGGGACTAACATTATGAAACGAAGGGAGTATTACTTTGTTTATCAAACAATTCAAAAGGAGTTGGAATAATATTTTAGGTAAATGTATATGAAAGAATTATGAACATCAAATAAAAAGGAACATTTTAGCATAAAGATAATATAAAAGATTTATATTATAGTTGTATCGATTATCAAATATTCACAGACACCAAAAAAAATAGTTAAAAAGGGAAAGGAGTTTTGGAGGGAAAAAACAGTATCAGCATGTGACATTAGTCACTCTCGGTGTCTGTTTTAGTATTAAGTTTTTAATTATTGATAGTGGCACGTGTGGCATTGTGATTGGTATATATATATTTTTAATATTTTTACAATATTTTTAAAGTTTTAATTATGATTATTGAAAAACACCCCACATCCAGTGGCGGATCCAAGATTTGGGGAATGGGGGTACGAAATTAAGGATTATTAAAAAAATTTACAAAATACAAAGTAATATGTGGAGCGTAATAATTTTTGCTTAACTAAATTTTGAGTTAATAAACCATTTAACTATTGTTAGTATATGCGTGTACTATACACCCTATCTTCCGACAACAAGGATTATAATTGAGTAACTAAATATGTATTGTTTTTTAAAAAGAGATAATCTAAGAAACCTATTATGGTAACAATAGGTCTCTTTGATCAAAAGTACAAATGTATCGCTGGAAAATAAACATTATTGCCTAAGAGACCTGTTATTTTAACAATAGGTCTCTTTGATCAAAAGTAATACGGAACAGTAAGGAAAATATTTCACCTAAGAGACCAGTTTTAAAATAGGAGGTCTCTTAGAATTGATACTAAAAAGCCGCGTTGATTCGGTTGTACTTTTTGGTTGTGGCGTAGACATAACAGAGTACCAAAGAGACCGCCTATTAGATACAGGCGGTCTATTTTTGTATCAGTTTTTTGTTTTTTTTTTTCCTCGCGGAATGGGGGTACAGCTGTAACTCTATGTACCCCCCTAGATCCGCCAATGCCTACATCTATCCCCTCCTATCCTTGTCATTGGTCACCGCCCACCAGCCTCCACCAATACATCCTCCTCTCCCTAACTAGCCTCGAAACCTCCACTCTATCCCCCACCAACCCCTAAACCACACCCCACCATCGCCGAAATCCTTATCCTAGCCTCCCACTAGGGTTGTCAAACGGGTTGTGTCGTGTCGGGTTTGTGTTCGTGCCAATATTAAATGGGTTGATAAAACAATGACTCAAACCTAACCCATTTATTAAATGGGGTGAAAACCCTTGACCCAAACCTACGCTTATTAAACGGGTTACCCAATTAACCTTTTACCCGCTTACTTCAAGACTATAGAAGACTTTAAAGTGAATTAGTTGTAATTTTGTCCGCCCTCAAACCAAAAAATTTGCCCGCTAAAAGATTTTACTAAGATATTTATACTACCAAGTAACCCAGTGAAAAACACCACACCTACCCTCGAAACCCTATCATAAAACTCGGTTGGGAACGGGAAGAAGGAGAGGGATGATGGGGGAAAGGGAAAAAGGAGAGGCTTCACAGGGCCGCGAAACAGAAACGAGGAAGGGGCTTATGAGGAAGGGGAAGAGATCTTATGTTATTTTTTTACATAATCAAATTTAAAATTTAATCAATTTTTAATTTTAGGACATGCGTTGCAACTATCGTAAAAGTTGAGTTGTTCTAGCTATTACTTGTATATGTGTTCACTGCACCTAAACTATAATTGGTGCTGTTGAGATCAATTTCACCTAATTCAAACCAATGAGCCTAATTAGCCAGTGGGCCGAGTCCAATGGCCCCCTAGCAATCTAACATTAATTGGTTAATTCTACTTTATATCACTTGATTGACTTCCAAGTTCCAACTCACATTCCGGATAAGCTTTTACTCATTTTTATATTCTTGACAAAACGCCAATAATTAATTAAAACACACAAAAATCTCCATTGATATTCCAATTTCCTCATTTTTGTATCCCTTTTAACTGGTAAATGAAGCATTTTACATGCTTTACTCTCAGTCAGTCCCTTAAAACTATGATAACACAATAACACATTAACACCCACCTTTCAAACAAGATTGACTTCAAGACCCAATTTCAAAAATTACAATTATGTCTATTTTAGCTCCAAATTCTCAAATATTTCACCGATTTTCACACCCAAAAGATCAATTTCCTCAAAAATGGAGTAATGGGTGGTGCTTATTTCTTGTAAAAAATTCTGGGTTTGGATTAAAAGACCAAAAAAATAGCATAAATGGTAGAAAGTTGAAGAAAAGAGAGATTATGGCGCATGCTGGTTGGCTAGATTTGTCCAGACCTTCTACTGTTGAAATGGAATCCATCAAAGATTGTGATCAGCTTGACCAGATTTTACAGCAAGCTAAGGATAATTCTCAACCTGTTATCATTGATTGGTTTGTCAATTTTCCACTCTTAAATCAATTTGTCTGAATTTTTTTCGGTCATTTATGTTTTGTCTGATTGCATTATTTTCTATTAAAAATCTGGGATTTGGAGTAATTTTTGTAAAAAGATTGACCATGCTTTTTTTTTTTTTTTTTTTTTTTTTTTTTTTTGGGTTTTTGATTAAGTTTTTCTTGGATGGTAGGATGGCTAATTGGTGCAGGAAATGCATTTATCTCAAGCCTAAACTGGAAAAAATGGCTGCTGAATATGATACCAAGTAAGATTTTTCTATGTTAATCAGAAGAAATTTAGATTTCTCTATTTGATAAGTTAAAACCCCGCTTAAATTTTGTGCTAAATAGTGTTTATTTGGAAGGTTGCATGATATGAAATTATGAATACATTTTTGGATGGTTTTGTCTGCTTGAGGTAGATTCGGCAATTAGTGATATTTTGCTGTCCTACTTGCTATCTAAGCCTATTTGGTGGTCATGCACTCCTGCAGTTTCGTAGTCGTGCACGCTTAATTATATTCGTGCTTTGTCGTACATTGTAATTAAGAGTGTTTCTGTGACTGATTGTGTTTCCTGACTTTGTTATATCGACATACACCTACAATTTCTTGTACACAAGAGGTTGTTGTTTATAGCAGTTAAGTAGATAACTTCATGTCTGTATGGTGGGGGCAGCAGGAGAACAATTATGTTCATTATAGGCGGTTATAATGTTTATAATGTTACCTGATTTGAGCATTGCTAGTGAGTGTGGTGCTTCATCTGCCTTAACTGGAATGCCTACGCAAGCTGGTTTTGCTTTCTCCATGTATACTCATTGTGTGACATTTCTTGTACAATCAATACCCCGATATCAATTATATTCATCTTACCCCCCTCCCTGCAGGTTTGCCATTACTGTGAAAGTAGGATAATGGATTCGTAGAATCTGTCGTATAGTCCTGCTATGTGTTAGTAATAAACTTGTATCTTGGTCTAAGAATTGAGCTTGCAACTTATTCTTGCTCAACAAAAGCAGTATCTAGGCCCCTGAATATCATTAATATTATGGAACACAGTCAATAGAAACACCATGATAGAACTAATGCTAATTGGACTTTGGTGTTTACGAGGATAGCTTATTTGTTTCATTTGAGCCGATATCCTTCTGTATCAGATGGAAAATAAAAACACCATGATGGAAAATCTTATTTGCTGTGAGCTGTATCAGATGTTCTAAGTTCTATTGTTTAATCATTCTTCTGATGTGTATCTTTGATCACTCTTGCAATTTTGACTCTAGAAAACAGAATAAGGATTCTTCATTGATCTAGCAAGGCATTCAATAATTTTTAAGAAGTTTATGTAATCAACAATCCTTATTGATCATAGATCACCATTGTTCATTTTTAGGCTAAAGCCCCTGAACCTTTTATTTTGGCCTAAGTCAACACTCTTGTTTGTGATTTGGCAACTACTTCAATTTCTGATTCAAGGATAAAGATCTCATCTGACAAAAATTTTCTTTGAGTGTTTTGCTTGTCATCTTCATCCTATGTCTCAAAAAGTCACATTTTCCATTTGTATGTGCCTTAGTTAAACATTGTGCAAGTTGATAAGGTATTGACAGTTGACTGGCATGACTTCTATCTCATCTTCATCATCCCTGATTACTTATATTTGACTTTCATATGTTTGGTCCGACATACAAAAAAAGTTTGCTACCACAGTATCTATTTTATTGTCCATTTGAATGTTGGTAATTTTCGATTGTAATCCAACCTACACTCTGCCTTAGTTCCTGATCAAGCAACTAATTTTCGCCTTTCCAAAATCTATGAATTCTGCTGTTAGTGTATCTTATGGACTGTGGAGCTCTTCATATCATATTATTGTTTGAACATGACTCTATAATCAGAATTTCACCTTGATATCTCAGAATTCTGTCCCCATTTAAATATAAGTCATACATGAACCTCAAAGGCAAGCTTGCAACATGCATCAGATCAATCTTTTAATTCCTACCAAACTACTCATCAATCTTCTGTGGACTCCTGCATCAACCTTTTATATGACCATCAACCTTGGATATCTCTAACTGTAACAATTATTACATTAGTGATGTTGAGTATTCTATAACCTCTTGATTGTGAGCTATAACCAAGTAATATGACTTTCTCTGATGAGTCATCCAAGCTGCTCCTTTATTGAGAAGGAATATGCACATAACAAATTAAGGGAACTAATCTAAGATGCTTGACAGGTGATGTTTGTCCACATCAATCTTTAACAGAGCAACTACTTATATATTGATCAAGTATATAGAAGTACATGGCCTTTTCCCAGAATTTTTGGACATTTTCTTCTTTACTTTTTAGTTAACATGCACCTACCGGTTAACTGTCTTGCCCATTTCCTTTCTTATAGGCATGTAACCAATTGTAAGATGACATTCAATGGCTTTAACAGTTAAACCTCTAAAAACATTTTTGAAGTTTGATGAACTATCTTGTATGATATGCATTATCTTCTTCATAAAAACAAGTAGATCTTCATTCTTGTAATTGCATTGATTCATATGGCTAAAATTATCTTGCTGATTTTGTTCAGCTTGCTTCACTCTGCAAATTTTCTCAATGTGGGTAAACTCTTCCAAAATACACATTTAGTCATTCCTTTGAAGTTTTAGTTCTTTTAAACAACAATCTTGCACCTAGTGTTGCTTTCCAAATGGTGCCTCATGGAAGAAGCCCCATCTTATCCCTTCAAATCATCATCTGTTTCAGTATTTATATCCTCATAATTTTTTGTCACCGTTGATGAATTTGAGTTGTGCCCTGTTAAAGATTCTTGTGTTGAACCTTAATTGTCCTTGCTGAACTTTGCTTCATATGCTTGTAGAGTTGTAGGGAGCCATAAAACTCAGTAACAAACTAACAACAGGCTTACTTTAGTCTCTTGTTTTTTTAGTAGAGTTTATGGTTTTGGGAAGGATTATCAACACACCCTGTACAAAATTTTATCCACCATAAACTTGCGGTAATTTGTGCATTACATCCATTGTGATTCAGTAATTATTCAATCTTTCACCTTCTTCCATTTGAATTTTCTTAGGCTATGTCCTCGAAATAATTGAGTTTGATTTGTCTCACCATTTTGGTTCCTGAACCTCCTCTAGGAAGATGCCCAATAATATTATGTGTTCATCAAAAGATTATAAACACATGTGTTTATAAATTTTGAACTATCATTCAGTAGGTTTAGCTTTATATTTCTGTAAGGGAATAGCTTTCTTATACTTTATGACTTTAATACTTTATGCATATGTATGTAGTAGTACTACCAAGATAGAAAATTGTAGTTTTTAAATTACTTCTTCTTGTAATTGTCTCCATGTTTTTCTCAAAGGGTCAAATTTTACTACGTGGATGTGAACAATGTGCCTCAAGCTCTTGTCAAGCGCGGAAATATTTCAGTGAGACAATTTCCTTTATAATGCATGCTTATTTCTACAGTCACATCCATTTATTTCTCTCTGACTGTCCTTTAACCATCAATTCCCTATTTTGCATGTTCCATCAGAAAATGCCCACGATCCAGGTGAGTTTGATCAACTTATTCTCATATATTGTAATACTGATTGAAGATTCTAAGGTAGTGAAACGCTAACCACGTCTTTTATCTGCAGCTATGGCTAGACGGAGAAATGAAAGCGGAAGTAATTGGTGGCCATAAAGCTTGGTTAGTTCTGGAAGAGGTGAAAGACATGATCCAGCAGTTCATATAAATCTACAGACCTCTCTATCTTAATTACCACAATTTTTTTTTTTCCAGTTTCTTCAACCTCGGTAAATCTTGAGTTTTGTTGGTATATTGTGTATAGAGTCAGTTGAAAGACTACATTTCTTTCCTTGTAAATCAAATAACAACCAGCGTTATCTTTCCGATTTGCTAACTGTGTAGTACTTTTTCAGCTATGCCCAAATTAAGTTCTTATAGCTTATACATCAGTACATGTGAACTTGAAGGACTCATTCTAGGCTTAACATGAAGTGAATAAAGGTGAAGTAATAAAGAGGTGACAAACTTGCAGGTTGGACTTGTTTCGGACTAAGGCAATTGATTCAAGTCTATTTGATGTCGGATTGATCATGTGTCGGTCTATTGTCATTCGTTCTCATAAATTATTCTATACTTTGTATTACTCGTAATTATTAATCGTAGCAATTTTTTGGTTTCGAATGCGAAACCAAGAAAAAATTAGAGAAGGTCTGCCTAGTTACAAAACTTACAATATGTGCTCCAAAAGTAAGCAGGTTGTTCAATCATATTACCCTTTCTAGTTTTTACTATTTATACTTTTTGACTGACTTATATAACAATCAAGTCGCTTTGGCCGAGTGGTTAAGGCGTGTGCCTGCTAAGTACATGGGGTTTCCCCGCGAGAGTTCGAATCTCTCAGGCGACGTTTTTCAAAAAAATTTTGGTTATTTTGTTGCATTGGACTAGTTAAGTAGTTATGCCATTTTCTAAATATGTCTCAAATTTTGACACAAAATATAATATTTTTTTTCTTTTTTGAGAATGACAGAATATAATCTTCTACTCTTGTAAATATTATTCAACCTACTCGGTAATATATTTCCCTTTTTTATTTTATTTTATATATAGGGTCACAATTTAAAGTGTTAACTTGCGTCATTTATTGAGACTTAGTACAGGCTTATTTTGAAAATCATAGTTGGTTGCTTACATTGGCATGACCAATTTATAGTATTAGCTAAATATGGAGTAATTTAATTACTCCATTTTATAATTATGTTAACATTAAGAAGAGACTAACTTTAAAGAAAGTCACTTTTCAAAAATTATTATTATAATAATAAAATAATTAAAAACGTTAAGGAGGTCCTACCGGGAGTCGAACCCAGGTCGCTGGATTCAAAGTCCAGAGTGCTAACCACTACACCATAGAACCTTGGACATGTTAAAATGTTATTCAAATAGAATCTCGATATAAGCATTAAGTTCTCTGTTGTAATTTTTGCGACAAATGAGTTTTTACGTTTTTAAGGCAAAATTTATTTGTGAATGTTAAATGGAAAATAGTAATGAATGTGATGAGCATAAAGATATAGAGAAATGACAACTTAAAAATGAATAAAAATAATAATTGCACATAATGTGAAATGGAGATAGTATAATTTAATGTTACATAGTATTTTTTTTTTTTTTTTTTTTTGAAAAAGATGTTACATAGTATCATATAATATATTCTTTCCGTTTCGTAATAATCGCAATAGTTGACCAATACACATATCAATACAGTTTTGACCAATAATATTTATAATTAAGCCCTTTATAATTAAGCCCCTCCGTGTTTTATTAAGTGTTACTCTTACCAAATGCGCTCGTGTTTTAACAAGCGATGCACTTCATTTTTGGCAAAAGTTACATTTAAATATAATATCACTCTCTTCTCATGGTCCCCACTTAAATCTGCTACTTTTTGTTACGAAGTATTTCTTTTCTCCCACTGTCTCACATTCATCACCTTTTAATAACTATTGACTCCACCATCTTTCTGTTACAATTTTTTATTACTCCAACTACCTCACTTACCTCTTATTTTATTTTAATTTTTTTTTTTTTTAAGAAACCTCTTATTTATTTAGCTCAATTAAATTGCCTAAAATTATGTGACGATCAAAATGTAACACTTATTAAACACGGAGGGGGTATAAATTAGTAAGAAGTATAAAAGCTAAGGTTGATATAATGAAAATATACATAAAGATTAAAGACTAATCCAAAAATATATTTCATGTCAACATTTACTTTTTTTATTTGATTAAAAAAATATAGTCAAATTAAGTTTATGAATGAATAAATAGTGCAAAAGTTAAAACGTTTAGCGCGATTATTAACGAATATCGTAAATGTGTAATATAGCGGTTAATTAGCCACAAGTATATACTCATAGTATCAATATTTTAAAGTATTTAATGTTTGAATAGTGAAGCAAAAATGGTTTTTCATCGTAAAGTAGAATGAAATAAATCAAAAATATATTTAAACAAAACATCATTAAAAATATTTAAGATTTCACTTTCACAACAAATCTAAATTTTGCCAATGTTATTTATGTTGTTATGTGCACCCAAGTGCATAGTTTGTGATGCTGAGTGCACCCGCGAAAAGTTGTGCTGTTACACGCACCTTTGTCATAGTTGATGTTGTTGCGGCCAATTTTTCCAAAAAATTATAGTAAAAGTAAGTATATGATTACTTCGTAATACTACGACCATTTATGTGCAATATATAGTTTAACTAGTTTTTTGCCCGAGCAAACGCTCGGATATTCAAAAGAATTTTTTTTTAAATAAATAAATTATATGTAGTACTATCTATATTATCAAATTTATATAGATTAAATACATTAATATGAAGTACTTATCTCTAATTTTAGTTTGTTGACATGTTATAAATTTGAAGTTGAGTGAAAATCCTTTTTTTTATGTAAAAAACAAACAATACATAGATTAAAGGGAATATATAATGCATTTTATAGATTAACGATTAAATTTATTTATTTATTTATCTAAGTTGTTATTATTTTTCTATTTTTTTAGGTTGTTCATTAGGTTGTATATTCTCTTTTTATTTATTTATTAGCTACCTAATTATTTTGAAAAAAAAAAAAGGATTTATGGCGGGAAAATTTTTAATGTGAGTGTGACACGTGTTATTTGGAGATAATGCTGGTGATTACTTTAGTACATAGTACTAGTTTTTTGCCCGAGCAAACGCTCGGATATTAAAAAAATATATATATATAAATTTTACGTAGTTTTTTTTTTTTTTTATATTATCAAATTTATATAAATTAAATACATTAATGTAAAGTACTTATCTCTAATTTTAGTTTTCTAACATGTTATGAATTTGAAATTGAGTGAAAATCCTTTTTTAAGTAAAAAAACGAACAATACATAGATTAAAGGGAATACATAATGCATTTTTATAGATTAACGATTACATTAATTAATTTTTTTATTTATCTAGGTTGTTATTATTGTTCTATTTTTTAGGTTGTATATTCTCTTTTTATTTATTTATTAGCTATCTTATAATTTTGAAGGAAAAAAAAAAAGAAAAAAAAGGATTTTTGGTGGGAAAATTTTTAATGTGAGTGTGACACGTGTAATTTGGGGATAATGCTGGTGATTACTTTAGTATATAGTATTGATTGATTGATGATTAGCTACAAGTATATATTCATAATATCAATATTTTATAATATATATTTTTTAGTTATCTCTTGTTTTGAAATGTTAATTAAGTGAAGCAAAAATGGCTTACCATAATGTATTAAAAAGAAAGTCTAAAAAGGATGTAAAAAGGTCCTACCGGGAGTCGAACCCAGGTCGCTGGATTCAAAGTCCAGAGTGCTAACCACTACACCATAGAACCTTTGAATGACCCCATTTTTGCTTATAAAAAATAAATACGTATGTTACTGTTATATTTTAAAAATATTATTAACTATTTCTTCGTACTTTTGGACACTGTTACTCCATAATTATCAATGTCATTATTACATTTATAAATTATGGTTTACTTAAACATTTAATATTGCTATGCAATTTTTATTGCCATCAAAGAAATAAAGCAAAACTAACTAGATAAAAAAAAAAAAAAAAAAAAAAAATCATATTAGAGCACAAGTACGAAGATAGGAAGATTAAAAAAAAAGAACATATTAAATACTTATTGAACGTGAATTTATCGTGGATTATATATTCATATTTGGCTCTAAAATGTAAGCCAAGCCATTATCGTGTGAAATCCTTCTAGAATTATATTTGCGTAGACTAGAAGAATTAAATCGCCTTATAGGATTGAATATAATTCCAAAATACTTCATCCATTCCTTTTTTGTTGTGACACTAACCTTAACAAATTTTAAATGCACATTTGCTACCACGAATATATTCAAGAACTCTGGAGCCCCTGTCGCGAGATCGAGAGGAGGAGGTCCTGGTCAACCTGCCGAGGTCAAGGAACTGGAAGCACCAATTGTAGATCACTTGCAGTATCTATTAATAGGTATCAGAGATTGATTGGTTCAAATCTAATCTAATGACCTTACTATGAATACGAAAATCGGAGGAAGGATTTGATATTTCCAATTCTGGTTATTTTAAAAAGGAAAAATTGACATTTATTACCACCGAAAGCACCCTTTATCAGATTTACTACCCATTTAAAAAAATATTTTATTTTGCTACCACACAAATCCCTAAAATATACTTCCTCCGTTTTCTTTTAGATGCAACACACACTTTTTCACGGTATTTAAGAAATGTGGGTTTCACATGATATAATACACTTTAAAATGAGATGAGTGGTTGTTAGGAGTGTAATTTAGTGGACCATGTGCTTTAAATAAGAGAAATAGTATAGTTTTTTTCTAAAACAACTTTCCTTTTATAGTGTGTTGCAAGTATTGTGACATTTCCTTTTTAAGGAAATGTTGCAAGTAAAAGAAAACGGAGGAAGTATATTTCACTACCAAAGACTAAGATCGTTACTGTTTCCGTTAGTTGGGTTTAGCCAACGTTCAACCACCTTGCGCCCATCCCTCCACTTCACTGCCACCCGTCACCTCAACTGCCACCCCCTGCCGGCGCCGGCGCAACCCCACCGCCTCCCTTTCCCCACCTGCGCAACCAACCCCCTCCCTTTTCCCGTACTTGCTGCCCCGACCCCTCCATTCACACTGTCACCCACAACGCCGACGAACCACCACAACTCCGATCCCCTGCTCTCTCCAACATCACCAAGCTCAGCCCACACCGCAACACTACAGCGAGCACCACCGCAAGAAGCTTCGCTCCACCAGCAGCCTCGCACCACCATCAATTGAAGCTGAATACACGTCGCTGCTATTGATACGAGATGAATGCCCCCATAGATGCAAGATAATGGTTGGACTCCATCTCCGTCAACCGTAAGCCACCATCGCCGCACAAAAATTTCCCCCTTTTCAAAACCCTAATTGCTTCAATTGTGATTTAATTTCAATCAAAATCTTCTATCAAATCACTTCAATGGCTCTTCAATCCATTTTCGACGTTTCAGTGCTAGGAACCGAGGTCGAAAACGCCGGAATTAATGAATGTAATTCATTTCGGGGTGGGGGTCGGGGCGGCGAGAACGGGAAAAGGGAAGGGGGATTCGTTGGCCGCGTAGGGGTGGGGGAGAGGGTTCGCGCCGGCGCCAGCTGCCGATCGTCGATAGGGGGAGAGAAGGGGTGGGTGGGTTACCTTTTTTTTTTGGAATAAACTTAATGAAACCTTAACGAATTTCGTTAAGTGGTAGTGAAATTTTAATTTTGTGATTTTAGGTGGTAGTAATATAAAATATTTTTTTAAATGGGTAGTAAATATGGTACATGGTGTTATGACTGATTGTAAATGTGAATTTTTCCTTTATAAAAATTCATTTCAAGACAAATCTAATAACACCCCATATAATATGATTTTGATCTTATAATAGGGGCAATATATTTTATAGTCAAAGTTCTACATGTTAATCGTTAACCACCAAAGTCAATATGTAACAATAGAAAAATGAATGGAGTAAAAAAAAATGTAGCTTAAGTTTATACGGGAATACTGAACACATCAAACCACCATTTCTCTTTTGTTGGGCACACTTTGGCTCGAGGTTGGAACATTTATATTTGACCATAGCTTGTTAGGACAAAAGAATTGCTAACTAGGCAGCAAAAACATGTACTCCCTCCCTTTATGCTCATAGTTATGAGTCAATAAATTTCAGATGCCCAATTATCAGGTGTAGACTAATGACAAACACGAAGAAAATGGAAGAAAAGATGCTAATCTATCAGTGTTTATGCAGTAGTTATTCAACTAAACATGAGGAATCTGAAAGAAATGAGCTGCATCAAATCAGAAACAAAAAACCAACAAACATCAGAAGAGAAGAGCCCCGCCCCTTCATTACTTCAAAACTTCTGAAAATAACCACTGTTACATGATACTATGACAGATGGAGACACAATATAGTCCACGACACTTTAATGATCATCTGAAAAATAGTCCAGCCACTTCAACAAATAACATTCATGGCTAAACAACAAGGAATATATCAATGAGTGTGTTACACTTGAAATGGCAAAGAAATATTTTTAGTTGAGTGGTCAAAGTCCAAAGCCAAAGATAGCTCGAATCCTTTGGAAGATAAGATCTCGCCAGCCTCTCTCTGTGTTTTCCACCACAGTTTCATTCCCATATCTGCATCAGATAAAAAGCATACCATTAACCTATCGAGAACCTGACAGCATACGCACAATATATTAGACAGACATAAACCCTAAACTACAACCAACCTGTCTTCTTCGGGAACATCAGTCTGAACCAACTTAACCACAGTGACACCAGATTCTGGCTCCTCAAATGTCAGTTTCACCTGGATACACCAATTATTATGAGATCAATGGAAAGACTACATCAATCAAAAATTAAATGTACAGTGTAAAATATAAATCTAATAATAAAATAATAGTATTACAATGGAACCTCATTGCAGAGGTTCTCACACTGCTAGCTTGTTCATCAACATGTTAAATGGCATGAATGGGAAAATTCCTACAATATTATAATACTTGGTACAGCAAAAACCTCCCCCGCACCCCCACCCCCAACAACAAAACTAGTAATAACACCATAAACAAAAAGGCATTAAAGTGCGGTTTCTCACACATTAATGTATACTCTATTTAGTAGTTCAAAATTCAGCCCATCTCTAACTTTCACAATCATGTTATTCTGTTTTAAAGATCCCAACAGTTATCAGTAAAAATACTCTATTATATACGCAAATATAGTAATCGCAATACAATTCATAATCATGATCTACATAAAATGAAATAAGGCGACACCATCTTCAATACCCTAAATTTATAGGGGCTTTGGGTATAAATAATATTGACTTTCAATCAATTTTACCAACGGAACAGGCTTGAAGTTTAGCTTCAAACCCTTAATTATTTCTGGCTCTAGTTTTCAGCAAAATATAAGATTCAATAGATTAGGCTCCCTCTTAGATCTCGTGGTCATGTGATTCAAAGGACGTGTCAGTTTAGCTTATGCAATGAGCTAATGTCAGATTTGCAATAAACAGATCAGTTAACTAGTGCAGATGTGATGTTCCTTTGATAATCTCATTAAGAAAGATACTAAGAATTATTTAATAGCTCAAAATATCTCTTAACTCTCTAGTCCAGCCAGTGTTTGAAAAAGCGCGCCTAGGCGCTGAGGCGCAAGGCGTTACAGGACATGCGCTTTTAATGGTCTGGGCGAGGCGACTTCAATGAGGTGCAGCTAAGGCGCACCAAGCCGCAGCCTGAGGCTCACAAAGAGTTTTTTTCAGAATTTTTTTTACTTCTTATTATATGCACCTCACTAAAGTGAGGCGCACTGAGGCGCGCATTAGGCGCAAGGTACTCCAAAACGCCTTGGTGCGCCTTGAGCCTTTTTATACATTGAGTCCAGCACATGATTTCAATGTTTTGCCATTGTCAAAGGATGGTTCTTTTAATGTCAAATCTGTTTATACTCGCTTAGTGATTCTTCACCTCCCCATTCTCCTTAGCATCAGGTGTAGAATTAATTTCTATACATTCTGTCTTATCGTAAAAAGAAACTATTTGGCTAAAGTTCAGCTAATCAGCTATCTAATCATCAATATTTTTGGGGGATAATAATCTAATCACCTTTATTTCCATCTATGCCATCTTTTTAGTCTACTCTAAAAGCAGCCAGTTAATCAACTTCTTATAGAGATATATGGATCCCTCATAGTCTAAATATGATCTATTCAGCTTAAACCATTCTATCCTTAAAAAAAGATAAGCATTGCTGCAATGCTATTGCAATTTCTAGTATCTCAGTAAAAAAGCTACAACTACATCGGAACTTATATAAACCGTCATTCTCCTTTTCATCAGGTGTAGAATTTTCTATACATTCTGTCTTATCGTGAAAAGAAACTATTTGGCTAAAGTTCAGCTAATCAGCTATCTTATCATCAATATTTTTGGTGGGTAATAATCTAATCACCTTTATTTCCATCTGTGCCATCTTTTTAGTCTACTCTAAAAGCAGCCAGTTAATCAACTTCTTATAGAGATATATGGATCCCTCATAGCCTAAATATGATCTATTCAGCTTAAACCATTCTATCCTAAAAAAAAGATGAGCATTGCTGCAATGCTATTGCAATTTCTAGTTATCTCAGTAAAAAAAGCTACAACTACATCGGAACTTATAAACTGTTATTCACTCATGATTTTCCCCTGTTTTTCAAAGATTGAAGCGTATCTCCTTGCATTGGTTTTCTTTCATTCCCTTGTCCCTTTGACTTAATGACTTGTGCTTAGCCAATCTAAGGTAGTTCTCATAGATAATAAATCGGCAAATCGGCAGAAATAGGTCAGTGTGCATTCCTATTTTGATCTATATATAGGTAAATTTCCAATAACAAAACCTTGACTTGAAAAGTTTTCAATTACATAGTCTTCCCTATTCTCTAGTTTCAGGTCAGTTCGGGACATCTTCTCAGATCTAATGCTTCCCTCCAGGTTTACAAAGAACTAATCTTGGCAGGTCACTTTTGGTATTCTGAATAGTGCTTGGAATACGGTCTTTCTCTGAGCACAATTAATTTTGGGCATCTGTAATAGTCAAAAGGCTTCAGGCATATTCTTAGTTCTCAGGCTTTACAACTTGAAGTCACCAAAGAGTTGATCTTGGCAGGTCACTTCATGATATTCAAAATACTGCTTGGGATAAGGTATTTCTCCGGCACAAGTGGTTTAAGGTACCTCTATAGTCAAGGGGTTCCAGGGAGGAGGAGAATATTTTTTATGCTTAAGGTGTATTACAGGGCACATGCTTAAATGTATGATGATTTCTATCTCGGCAAGGTGCCCTTTTGAACCACTTCCAATCAAGAGTACAAACTCAAGCTGTTTCTGCATTTTCAATGGTCTTAAGTTTGTAAGGTCAGCAAGTCTAAGGTTCATTTTGATCAAGCAAGGGCAGTGCCCTATAGAAAGAGGTTCATTTACATATCAATATCTTAAAATTCTACTCTTGCTATGAAAAAGGTAACAATATAAAAGACTTGACTCTAGTATAACCATATAAGCCTTGCACAAATCACTAATCTACTAATCTATTATTGGTGAGATATCAGTGACAGAATTAAACATTTAGCCCTGGTTTTCCAGCAAAGTGTGTATATACACTTTTTAAGAATCAGTTTTCAATGTGCCATAAGATTATATGAAGTCCTTAGATCAAATTTCACTCAGAATAAATACAATTGAGAAGTGTTCCCTTGGTATGAATGTACTAATATAAAACTATAAATGTACTTCAAAGGAAATGAAATTCCCACACACAAAAACCAATGGACTGAGCAAACCTACCCTCGAACAGGGGGCAAAAAGACCTATATCATTAAGTTGGATACTATTTCAGGTAAGGAGGGGAAGGAAGAGGGAAGGGGGGAAGAAATGCAACTCCTTTATTTAGACAAAAGAGGAAAAGAAAGGAACGGGAATGGAAACTCCTTCTATAACATCTTTCCCTTCAATATCCTTCAATCCCATAAAAACATCTGCAATTTCCCAAAATAATACCCAAAATTTGGGATTAATCTTCTTCTCAGATTACTTCTCTACTAGCCATAATTCTCTCTTCATTTCTTCATATCACTTTCCTCAATTTAATTTCCCTCTCTAATCCCTCAATTTTGAAACCCTAATTTCCCAGTTCAATCACTTCCTGTGCTACACTATTCGTAATGCATAATTAGATACAGCTATTTAAATCGATGGGGATATATATTGTGAAATTTGAGGGTAATAATGGCTGAATTAGGGAAACAACAGTGGAGTTTTCGACACTGGTGGGCAATGCAGCAGTAGAAGGAATTGGTGGAGTCTGATATGTCTGATTATGAGAAGAAGATTAAGTTTACCAATATTTTCTTTCCAAATTTGAAAATATTTTATTCTTAAACAATTAATGAAAATTTTCCTTCTATTTCCCTCCCCTCTATTTCCCTCACCCTCTAAAATTGTTATCCAGACTATGGACAATGTCCTCCCTTTCCCTTTTTTCTTTTCCCACCCTTTCCTTATATTCAAACAAGGTGCAATACAAAGTATGTCTAACGATGCAAAAAGGCCACTTACATGTGAAGATAAAATATTAAATCACACGTAAAAAGCATAATTGTAAACCAAAACCTGATATAACTTAATTGGAGTCAGAAGTAGCAAAAATTCAGGCAACTAGTTGACATGTAAAATATTCCAAAACATTAAGAGCCACACAAGGCAATGTAATCTCCCCTCAATGCAGGAAAACTACTGATGGCCCCTTAAGTTACCTTATTTTTTCTCCACTAATTGCTTTATGTAGACTTACTCATCTCATCACTATAAGCCTTTTGGATCAATTTGACTAAAGCTCAAACTATCAATTGAGTAATTAGATCCAATGCCTCCAGAAAATCTAATTAAGAACAACAGATCAACAGAACAAGAACTTGAACCTAAAGAAGCAAACTTATCCTACTCCTCAGGATCTATAACTTCTTTACTCAAAGGCGGAAACTTTTCTCGTATTATGGCTCTTTCCTAGAAAAATATGCCATCTAACCAAATGAATACCTCAAACTTTTCCACGAGCAACTATAACTCCTCTTCCCCAACTCAAAAACTTTAGGCAAATACAAGTGATCTACTTATTAATCAATGAAAGCCTTAATCCCATAAGTGAGATTGGCTACATGAACCAATAGTGATTATTCCGTATAATCATCCACAAAAATCTTCCTCAATCCATATGCTTCATACCCTTCCTAACTCCTTCCAACCAAGTCATTTTCGGTCTTTGTCTCCCTCATCTAACCTCTCCCTCTGCAAGTGATCTACTTACAAAAAAAAAAAAAAAAAAAAAAAAAAAAAACGCTCTCTTTCAACCAGAGCTTGATTAATATAATCAAACAAGGAAGACAAACTCATATCAAACATTTACATATCCGAAGTCCTAAGCAATGCCCTTTACTATACATTCCGAACCGCCATTTCAAAACCCATGCCCAGATTTTAAGCAAAATCCAACAAAAAACCATTTCCAATCAACACAGATTAACATCAAAAGTTCACAAGAAATCAAATACCATGAAAAATCAAACCTCATCAATAGACAGCAACAAAATACAACCAAACAATTCAAATTATCAACATATATGAAATATAACATAATAAAGAAGAAATGAAATTACCGTAGAGAAAACACCATCAGGCCAATTCCCAAACCTCCATTTCTGAACAATCAACTTCCCTTCCTTCAATTCAACATTAGTCCCAGTAACCGAGCCGTCGAAAATACTAAACTCACCTCCAACCTCCCTACTAATCTTAGCATTACTCTGAGTAAAACCCTTCCACCTATTCTCATCCATCAAAATCTCATACAAATCAACCGCCCTGCACCGAAACCTTTCACTCAATTTGACCGTCCTAAACCCTTTCTTCTCCTCACTCTTCTTCACCTCCTCCTTCTTCTTCGGGACTGCCACAGCCGGAGCCGCCCCACCTTTCGAACCCTCAGCCTTGGGCGCCACCTTCTTCACCTCAAGCTCCTCCTTACACGGCCCACCTCTCGCCATACTCTCCACATACTCCCTCACCTTCTCCAACACCACCGGCTTCCCCTTCGCAATAAACGCCTCTTTAATCCTCCTCCCAACAACCCCATCATCATCAAAACTTACCCTAACCTCCGGATCTTCATCCGCATTCTCATCAGAGATGTACGGAATCTCGATTTTACCAGCAGATTTTGAAACACAAACTCCAGACTCGTCCCTCGCCTCGCCCTCCCACGAGAGGGTAAGGGCGAGCTCGTACCCGGGGATAATCTTCCCCTTCCGGATGTTCACATACGCTTCGCCTTCAAGCTTGTCGAGCTTTGTGATCTTCACGAAGAGGTTTCCCTCCCCGGATAAAATTATGAGGTTGGATAGAGAATCTGAGAGCTTGGTTCTAGACCATTCGAGACAGTCTGTTTCAGCCCAGTGCCAATTGTGGACGTTGGTTCCGTCTGGTCTGTCTTGCACTATCCAACGCTTGTCTCCTTCGCCGTATTTCGCCATTGTTGCAGAGATGAAGGTTGAAGAGAGAGAAAGTGATGGGGTTTTAGAGAGAGAAAGAAAGGGGGGTGAGAATTGGGGCGGAGGCGAAGAAAAGAAAAAGGGAACGAGTATGTGTGTGTAGGGAGTGGGGTGGGGATCTGGAGGGTTCTGATTTAAAGAACAGTCTAGAATGTTGTGTTCTTTTTTATTTTACTTTTTTTTTTTTTTTTTTGACAAAACTTTTTTTTTTTTTTTATTGGGGATTGATTAGAAATAAATAGAAGTGGTACGATGGTAAGATGGTTCCTAAATTAAGAAGTTTGATTTAGAAAAGTCTGGAACTAACTGGAACTATGAGGTTTATAGAATTTATAGAAAGTTTGTATAGTGGTGAAATTTAAGTTAAATATTCTTTTTTGCAATGAAATTTCTCATTATTTGTTAGGTGCAGAGTAAGGGTCTGTTATCATTGACTGAACTGAACTGAACTGAACTGAACTGAACTGAATTGAACTCGGCTGAACTGAACTGAACTGAAATGAATATTTTATAAGAGAAGGAAATTAGGAGCTGAACTGAACTGAACTGAATTGAGCTGAACTGAACTGAACTGAACTGAATTTCAATGTAAGAGAACAAGCCCTAATTAGTTTTGTGTATATTTTCAGGCATTGGTATTGGAATGGCTTTAAAAAGATCTCGTTAGCATTGAATTCTGTGTAATGCATGTTTGATATGAATGAAAGGGAAATGAAATAAAAACAATTAAAAGGGAGAAATGGTAAAAATTAAATTTGCAATTATTTGTTGTTTGGTATGCATGGGAAAAAAAATCTCTTTTATCATATTGGATTAGAAATGGAAATAAGCAGGGTTTTTTTAAGGTTTTTATTTATTTGGATTTGAAAATTTTATTTTATTTTATTAATATATTGTTTGTGTCTATGTTTGGCCGGTCTAGGTTTTATTCGTACTCGAACCAATATTGTCTAGAAAAATAAGACCCATGTTTGTAATTAAAGATGGACACGGGTCGGGCTCGCACGGGTCCGGCACAACACGGCAACCCACTTGTGGGTCGTGGGCCGTGCCATGAACAAAAATTTGAAATCTAGCACGGGCACGGCAGGCGGCACGGTCGTCGGCACGCCGGCACACACGGCCCATGCCCAATTATATAAACTTATTTAATTACTTATATAAACTTATATAATTAAATAAACTTGTTTAATTAATAAATAAATAAGTTTATTTATATAAAATTATTTAATTAAGTTTATGTATATTAACTTACTTAATTAAGTTTATATAAGTAATTTATGTATAAACTTAAATATAAATTATTTACTTGTACATAAACTTAATTAAATTGAAGTTGTTCAAAAAAAAAATATGTATTAACATTATTTATATAAACTTAAGTTGTTCAAACAAATATATAATAATAATAATAATAATAATAATAATAACAATAACAATAATAATAATAAGTTACGGGTTGCCCCACAGCTCGGCACGGCCCACCAGGCCGTGGGCTGGGATGTGCCGAAATTTGACCCGGCCCGGTACGAGTCCCAGGTACGGCCTGCGATGGCCCGTCACGGCACGATGCCCACCTTTATAATTGTAATTTAGGGAAGGGTCGTCCTGTAGGATCTGTGTAGGTCCTAGACCCCTTTGTCATCCCTATATTGGTGAGGAGAGAATCAGCTTTATATCCCAAGATTGGGTGAGGCTAGGTATTACTAGTTCTAATAGATCTGTTTGGGTAATATAGTGAAAGCCAACTTAGCCAACACAAGTTTATGATATTTAGTGCAACAATAAAGTATTTATATTTAAATATTTTTGTTCATGGGGTGGGCCATAGCCTGGGTAAGCCCGCCCCTAGAGCCGTCTATGGTGTTACCACATGGTAATAGATATGCCTAAGTGATTCCATTACCACTACTCAAAATACGGTAATTATTTTTGGTAAATATCCTAACAAAAGAATTCAATCAAATCACTGCTGTTACCGAGTGTTTGATTAGAAGGTGTGGATAGGTAATAATTTTCTAGCACTAGCATCATTTAAAAAAAAAATGTGTAAAATTTAAGTAATTATTTTCCTTGATTAAACCAATCAACTAAGGTCCTGTTCACTTCACCTTGAAAAAATAATATTAAGTAAAAATAATTTTAGCTTAGTAAAAATAAGTTTAGTTCAATAAAATTCAGTTTTCTTAAAGAAGAATTATAATAGAAAATCAACAAAAATAATTTCAATTCAACAAAAATAATTTAAGTTCAGCAAATATAATTTTGTTTCACTTAAAATAATTTTAGTTGAACTAAAATAAGGTGAAGTGAACGGAGCCTAAAAATATCAATAGATGGTTCATGCAGGCGCCTGTACGGTGCAACGTACAGTCATTTTGGAGGACAGAACATGATATATCAAAGTAATGAACATATAACTATAGTGAAAAGAACATATTATTAAAATGTAATATAATGAACATATATCTAAAATGAAAATAACATACTATCAATATGTAATGAATATATAGCTAGAGTGAAAAGAACATTTTTGCAAAAAAAAAAAAAAAAAAAGAAAAGAAAAGAACATATGTTTATGTTCTTTGACTATCTGTATAATGTGTTTTATTTGTGACATAATACTCATTGCTTATTGTTAAATGTTTTTTGAATTTTGTCTCCAAATTATGGTGGATGTATATAAATAATGTTCATTACATAGTATTATCATGTTCTTTAGATAAAAAAAAAAACATAAAACTGGATGTTCTTTACAAAACAGCTATATGTTCCTTACAAAACAGTTGTATGTTCTTTACAAAACATATACATGCTCATTCCGCGTTTTTAAAGGAGAATATAACTACCAATCCCATTACTTTATTTTTATTTTGTATCCTTTTTTTTAAAAAAAATCCAATAACTACCCATTCACTATTTTTTTTTTTTTTTTTATGGGACTACTACTAACATTTCACTTTATTTGTGCGTGTTTTTTTTTGGTACGTAGTATAACATATAACATACATTAGCACGAGTATACAGATCCTTTATATACAATTCACTATATCACTCAAATTCCCCAACATTTGAATTTTTTTTTAAACACGACGTACTAATATTTCACTTTGTTTTACGAGTACTTTTTTTGGTACATAGTATAATATATGTCATGCATTAGCACGAGTATACAATTTCTTTATCAACATTTCACTACAGTACTCTGAATCCCCAACCCTTCAATTATATGCGTATTTTTCAGGACTACCCTCCACACATTTTCCACTTCTTTAATCATCAAAAACAAAAAAAATGTACAACACGTTTTTGTGCAACTGGCTTCAACGAATAACTACTTGCAACAAAACAAATTTATTAACTCCTAGAGCAAGACACTAACCCATATGACACTAACTGAGTAACACGAGTAATCCCTATAACACTGAATGGTTAACCTCTATAGCTTTGAAAAAGTAAACCCCATAATAGCATTGCGTGGCCATCGACATAAAAGAGTAAGACCCTATTTTTTAGCTTCTAAGCAAAGCACAGAAATATGATATTTCAACATAGCGTATCAAGTGTCAGCACATTATCAATACGATTATTATTAATACTCAGTACAACCGAGCTAATTACGGTTCAACAAAACCGACCAATCCAAAACCAAATTACAACATCAAGTTCAGCTTTCCACATTTTAAATATATTTTTTCTTATATATCCCGTGCATTTTGCACGGGTACACCCTAGTTTTCATAAAAATATTAGAAATTACAGGTTAACAATTTCAGCCATTTCCAAATGCCGAGTTGCCGACTACTTCTCAGTACTCATCAAAGTGCCCGCCAAAAAAATAAAAAAAATACCGAATCTTTACAATAGTTTATGCTTCTTCTCCCGACTACCGTTCAACTCTTCCCTTCTCATCTCCGGCGCAATTGTGCTTCAATGACCAGACCTCAACGATCAAAGCGTCGCATTAATTCTAATTCCGACGAAAACCCATCTCAATCAAAACTCAACTTTCGCGCTTCAAAGTCAAAATTTAAATTGAAAACCAAATTATCTCTCGAACGTCCAATTTCCAACATTTCTCAAATTAATTTCCAGAATTTGGCTATTTTAGGCCCCGATTTTTGCTCCATTGATGCTCTTGATCTTGCCCCACTTCTTCTTGGCAAGTTTCTTCGTCGTGATGATGTTATACTTCAGATAACTGAGGTGGGATTTCATTTGTTATTGATTATGCACACCAACTGTTTGACAAAATTACTCAACGAGATGAAAACCTTATACAGTACGACTTATGTTGCTCTGTTAAAGTGTGAATTATGTCCTTGAATCAGTTTTAGGGGTCATAAAATCATGATCAAATTCCTTTTTTGTTTTGGGTTCTCTCTGTATTATCAATTTGGTTTGTGGGTTAGTTTAAGACCTGATTTCTGGAGACAATTGTGTCAAGGTTTTAAGGCAATTCCAAAGCTGAAATGGGTGGTTCAATTTTGCAGGTAGAAGCGTATAGGCCGAATGATTCAGCATGTCATGGTCGCTTCGGCGTTACAGCTAGAACAGCTCCTGTTGTAAGATATGAATGTTGATTAGTTATTTTGTGTTAGCTACTAAAAATCCTATACTTTATGTTAATAAAGTATGAATCTTGTTCTTTTTTCATGTAGTTTGGACCAGGTGGGCATGCTTATGTGTATCTCTGCTATGGTCTTCACATGATGCTTAATATTGTTGCTGACAAGGAGGGTGTTGGGGCTGCTGTATTGATACGTTCTTGCGCTCCAGTTAGCGGTAATTTCTTGTTAATGTTATATCGTGTGCTTTTAGATTGATGCTATGGAAGTGTAGTTATGTGAAGTCATGTTGAATGAAAACATGTTATGTGGTTAATTGAATGTGAAAATTAGAAGGTATTGGTCCTCCAAATTTGGTTTATTCTATCAATTTTTTCTTTTTCGTTGGTTGATCCAAGTATGATATACAATACTCATCTCTTGTACAAGACAAATTGCTTGTAAATGTTATATCTTTGTGCTTTTAGCATGATGCTATGCAAGTGTAGTTATGTGATGTGATGTTTTATGAAAACATGATATGTAGTTGGTTGAATGTGGAAATAAGACAGTATTGGTCCTTCAAGTCTGGTTTATTCTATCAATATTTTCTTTTTCGTTGTTAAAGAAAGTATGATACGCAATACTCATATTTTGTACAAGAAGAGCATTCCATAATTTTCTACTAGTATAAAATAGTGGTGAAGGAGAGGTGATGAGAGTCAAGGTTATTGCAGCCTAAAATCCTTAATCAGTAGATAAATAGTGTTTTGATTATGTGGCTTAATGTTGCAGGTTTGACAACCATTCAGCAGCGTCGTGGTCAGATTACTGATAAGCCTGTTCTTCTTGCTGGGCCAGGAAAGGTCAGCAGCCAATCTTTACAGTCCCTATTTTCATTAAGTTTTAAGTAAATGCTTGATAGTATCACTTAATGGTTTTGACATTTGATGTCAGAAAGGGTAACTTTTAATCTTTTCAAGTGTTAGCAATCACACAGTATGATTTCAAAGACCAAAAAACAAAAAATGAATCACTGTAGTATTCTAATTCTATTCTTGCAAAGCTTTATTCCTCATCAACCTACAAAAAGAAGATTAAAAGTTGTTCTATATCTGTTTTAAGTTTTTTGGTTGGGAAATCAAAGGGAAGGGATGCCAGTAAGACATCCATATGATTTGAAATTTTGTAATTTTAGGTCTGCATTTTTCACCACCTACTTATTCAAATAATTGCTCAAAATTAATGGTATACACATTTTGTATTCTGCTTATATAATAACTATGAGGTCTTTTAAGCCCTTGAAACAAAGAAAGTTTTTTCTGATTACTTCACGGGCATGCATCTCCTATATTTGCCCTTTGTTTCATTTTGTTGTAGCTCATGGACCTTTGTGAATTCCTATGTGCTATCCATATTTGTATCGTTGATCAGCAAAGACCTTAAGATATACATTGCATTAAAGCATTACATAGGGTCCTCTTTATATGCATACAACACCTCAAACAACTACACAATTCTTCAACAAAGAATGAGGGGAAACTGGTTTTGGCACGCCTTTTATTGATATTGGGCTCACCTCTATGTGACAAGAGCATATAAATTCTACTCTCACAATGGGTGTGCCAAATCATTTCCCAGAATGAGGAGGACCATGAACTATATAAAACTAAGTAATATAAATCCATGCCTTGTGGCAGGCCATAATACTTGGATTTTGGTATGTCCCATGTGGCCTAGTTCTCTGTTTTATCCACATCAGACACTAAATGATATACTACTATCAGACACTAAATGCATGCACCACTGACTGTTGTGTACTTAGCACAGTCAGCAGTCAGTCCTCTCATTTTCAGTCCTAGAATTTGCATTGCTCTGATTGTTGTACACCTATACACTGCTGCATTGCCAAACCTCCTCATTGGAAATCCTATATTTTAAAAAAAAAAAAAAAAAAATTAATAGAAAAACAGATACCTTCTGTTGTTCTCTTTGATTTATTAAACTCACCAATGTTGTGCTCTTGAAGTGTCCTAAAGGCATTCTGGGAAAATAGTACAAATCTAACAATAGGTCTTGAACTTTTTGTTAGCAAAGAACATTATTGTTGTTTGGCCCTCCTTGTTTGCATTGAATCACTGGTGAAACGATCATTCAACAGTGATAATGTGCTATTTACACGATGTACAAGATGTCTAGTCTGATCTCAGGGCGACTATTTGTAACTGTAACCAGGGCTGTTATATACTCTTGCCTAAGTTACTGACTGGCTAGTTGAGGGAGGAGGGAATCTGTGCCTTCTCCTCACTGCCAAGATTGACAGATTTACTGAAGGAATGTTAACCTTGGCGTGCTAGAATCAATAATTTCTTGAAGATTATCATTATTGTTGTCACTATGCTAGTCCTTCGATAAATTAAAAGCGGATCATGACTTTGACTCTTTGAGTGAGATAAACAGAAGTATAAAACATCCTTTGGTTGAATGATAAAGATAAGCAGTATATTTTTTGCTATTTATAGGTCCTCATTACTAGCAAAGTAGCAATACTGGGCAATCAATTATTGAACAACTAATCCAAGTGCACTTCTCAACTTAACAATTACAAAGAATGTTCTTAACAGGTTGGACAAGCACTTGGATTATCAACCGAGTGGTCAAATCATCCCCTTTATGTGCCTGGTAAGAATATCGTAAGATACCTTGTCCTTTATCGTGTTTGATATTCTAAATTCTGCATAGTCAGGCTGAAATAAGACGATTTTTCAATGATATATGCAGGCGGTTTAGAGCTTCTGGACGGGCCAAAGCCTGAAAAGATAGTAGTTGGTCCTCGTGTTGGCATTAATTATGCTTTGCCTGAGCATGTAAATGCATTATGGAGATTCGCAGTCGCAGGTAGTCCTTGGATTAGTGCTCCAAAGAACACACTTAGGCTTCCTTGACAGGAAAATAATTCGTATGGCCCCTTCTGACCACATCAATGTATATTGAGAGGATTAAAGTAAGCTTACACATTCTGTTGTTAACCAACTAGGAAAGCACTTTTTGCCCTCCCTTCTGAGGGAAGGAGTAGTAAAGTAGTGTTTTTATGTATTTGTTGGTACATAACATGATAAATTCGTAAAATATTTTAAAAATTAATATTGGTACCATTAAGATGTGATGTACCTTTGATAGTGAAATAGTAATATCAATGGTAATGGTACTAAAAATTGTTACAGTGGTATACTTTTGAAACTAATATATGTACCACTAGATTGTCAGATTGTGCCATTGTTAGTGTAATGGTATACTATATAATAATTGGTTGTAATAACTGACTACATTAGTACAATTGAAACTTAAAAATTAAAGTAATAATATACTGTCCCATCACCTTTATCGTTATGCATTTTTTATTTTTTATTTTTTTTTGTTTTTTTTACAAGAATAATATTGTAGAGTTTACTCCAGGACATTTTGTGAAAAATTACCTTATAAAGCACTTTTTTTGTGAGAAACTACCTAATAAAAAAATGTTGTAAGAAACTACCTTATAAAATGGTAAATGTTGTAAGAGACTACCCTTGGTCGAAAAGTCATCATTGACTTTCATTTTTCCGGTGTTGACCATGTCACGTGCTAATTAAGAATACAGGTGGAAAAGCTTGAATATAAATAAAAGTCACATGATTGGCACGTCATGTGGTCAAGGCCGGAGAATGAAAGTCAATGATAACTTTCCGACTAATGTAAGTCTCTTACAACATATACCTTTTTTTTTCCTCTAGAAAAGACAAAATTTTATTAATCACAAAACAAAGAATACACGGAGGCTACTAAGCCCCAAGCACATGTGCTTGACCCAAGCTAACTCACTAGCTCTAAATTTACAAGAAACTATACTACTAATCCTGTTATATACATCAAGACACAATTTATTAACAACGAACTCTAGTCTAAAAACTCTAGCTTTCCGAACAGCTTCATTCCTCTGCTGCCATATGCAATACACCAGCCCTGTACACAAACTCTGAAAGACAAACTTCTCGAACCTGTTCCTTGCTTTCCAACACAATTACAGAAATTCAACTGTTTGCAATTCTTCCCCGCAACTGAAGCTTCAACTGATTACTATACTTGCACTCAAAAAATAAGTGCAGGTTTGTCTCCACAGCTTCCTGACAGAGAGGGCATTGATCATCCTCCATTGCCCCAAATTTCTTCAGCTTATCTCTAGTATGCAACCTTCCCCACATAGCCTTCCACATAATAAATCTCTACTTTGGAATATTATACCAAATCAGATTACACCAAACAACTTCAGGATTTATCTCCTTTAACCAATGATAAGCACTTGACTGCGTACCCTTTCTAATGCACTTTCCATGTATCCCTAACAAAACCATCTTTAATTTACTCCTTGGCTTTCCAGATTTGCCTCCAGTGCCAGCAGGACAACCAATTTTCTTCCAGTTTCTACCCTTGATATAATGATGGTTAACCCATTTTAACCAAAGACTATCATTTTTATTAGCTATATCCCGAATGTACTTGCCTATAACAGCAATATTCCCAGCAAAACAGTCATGAATACCCAATCCCTCTTGCTTCTTAGGTCTGCAGATTATATCCCAAGAAATGGGAGGCGACCTTGAGTAAATAGCTCTGCTATCCCACAAGAAATTTATGCAAATAGACGTAACCCCATACCTTTTTAGGAAGGATAAACAGATTAGCAAGAACTGAATTTACTAGCACCACTCTAGCACTATAAGAAAGAGTCCTTCCTCCCTAGATTCTGATCCTAGCCACCACCTTATCAATAAGCACTTGACAATCATCAGCAGACGACTTTTTTGCATTTACCTTGATTTCTAGATATCTAAAAGGAAGGGAGCCTTCCTTAAAGCCAGAATTATTAATAATAGTTGTCTTTGTAGCCTGATAACATTGCAGAAATACACATTGGACTTCCCTTCATTAGCAACCAATATAGAAGTAGCAGCAAAAGTGGCCAACCCTCTCATGAGAAGAGTAGCAGAATTTGCATCACCCCTAGACATGACAATCAAGTCATCTGCAAAGACTAAATGGTTAAGTCTCACCCCTTTACATCTAGGATGAAAGAGAAAAGAATTACGATCCCCAATCTTGAACAAGATTCTTCACAGATACTTCATACACACCACAAATAACAAAGGAGATAAAGGATCTCCATGTCTTAAACCCTTTTTACTTGGGAAGAACCCTTTTACTTCCCCATTTACCCCTAAGGAAAAGGTAGGAGAAGTAACACAAGTCATAATGTGTTTAACAAAATAAGAAGGGAAGTTCAGGGCATTCAGCATGTCCTCTAAGAAAGTCCAGCTCACATAATCATAAGCCTTCCTTATATCAACCTTAAATATGCAGGAGGGGAATTCTTTCTCTTCTTTCTCTTATATCTGCCAATTAAGTCTTGAACTATGCAATGGCATATTCTCCTTCCTGTAACAAAGCCAGATTGATTTTAAGCAATGATTTTGGGAAGCACCTTCTTGAGTCTCAAGCATAACAGCTTTGTGATAAGCTTATACATAACATTACAACATGCTATTGGTCTGAAATCAATGACTAATTCAGGCTGGTCAATTTTAGGAATCAAGATTAGATTAGTACAGTTTATGTCCTCACCAACAACATCCCAGCTCAACTTGAAAAAGGTGCTATTTAACCCATTAGGCCCAGGAGCCTTGGTCTCTGGAATGCTGAACATAGCCTTCCTTATTTCCTGTTTAGTGACTGGAGACTGAAGTAAAGCATGATGCTCAGCATTAACCAAAGGGCCGTGAGAAATAATTGTATGATCAACTATCCCAGAACAATCCTGAGTAGTACCTAACAACCATTTATAGTACTCGATAAAAGCATTAGCAACAGAACTTCTATCTAAGCACCCGTTACCTCTCATATCTTTAACAGAAATGATCCTTCAATTCTCTTTTAGTCCTTCATTTTGATGCTCTGATGAAAGAATCTAGTATTATCATCTCTTACTTTCAACCAATTCATCTTGCTTTTATATTGCAAGAAAGAAAAGTAATCTTTCCTAAGTTGAGCATAGACTACGAGCAACTCATATTCTTTTTTTTTGAAAAACATCATTACTATAATAAGATTGAATCATCTTCTGGATTTTAATGACATCCTCCTTAGCAGCTAAAAAACGAGCCCCTATTTCAGAATACTCAGATCTATTCAACCTTTTTAGAGCTTTCTTAACCTACCTCAGCTTCTGTAGACAACCAAATAAGTCTCCCCAAAACCAAACCCAGTGATGAATATCTTTCACGCCGTATGATTATCGAATGAAGTGAAAGTGTGAAAAGTCTAGTGTTGCGGTTGTTTTTATTTAAAATCTTTCTTTCTGTTTTCGAAAATCTACTCTATTTATGAAAATAGCCAGTGAAATTTCGTTTGGTCCATGATAAGGGTCCAATAATAGCATAGATGGATGGAGTTTGAAAAGAGCTTTCCAATGATATATTATAAGCCTAATTCCGATGAATAATGAGGAAGTTATGACCAAAATACTAAATTGGACCCAAAATGAATTTTAGATGCTGCCCAATGATCTAGAGGAGGGCCTATTAATTATTACTCCTAAAGTTATTAGGATTGACTTTAATCTTTTAGAAAAATCTAGAAATTTCTTTTTAATTCTAATGGAATTAGGATTGATAATTATTAGGATTTTTTGACTTTTGCTACCTATCAAATACATCAGTTTCATTTTTGCTACCTATGAAAATTTTTATTTTATTTTACTACCTAACATATGCCCTTTATTTTAACTTTTGCTATCAGTTAACGGAATCAGTGAAATATTGATAAAAAATAAGGGATAGTGATATAAATCTAGTTTTGTGTCCGGACGATGCGTGAATTATTGATTAAATTTTATAATAAAGTTTTTGGCTTCCATGTTAAGTATGGTTATATACGGATGTCCGTTTTATAATGAATATTTAAACACATGTAAAACTAGTTACTAATAAAAGAAATCCACTATTGTTAAGCAAAGTTAGGCCCTGTTTGATTTACCTTAATTTTTGCTGAACTGAAATTATTTTTACTGAACTGAACTTATTTTTACTGAACTGAAATTATTTTTCCTGAATTTAAATTATTTTTACTAAACTGAAATTATTTTTACTGATTTTCTATTATAATTCTTTTTTAGTTTTACTTAATATTATTTTTATAAGGTGAAGAGAACAGGGCCTTATACTAGTCAACAAAATTATAAATCCAATTAGATATAAAACTAGGGGAAAAAAAAAAAAGATTCTAATAACCTAGTCTTTTTTAGTTTAATTTTTTTTTGGACGGCACAATCGCCTAGTCTTGGATTCTTAATTTCTTGTATATATTGCCTTACAAAACTATAAGCTTAAAACTTTCTCAATCACCTAGCTACTCCGAACTAGTATTATTGATTAATAGAATCATGAATAAGAAAATAAACAAATTGTACTCGTAATATTTTCTATCATGGACATACTCATGTGTCATGTTGACATGGACTATTTTATTCCATTAGAGAGGAATCTTTTAATTTGGTGGGATTAAATCTGTGAATTAATCCAATAATAATTCAATACAGTACTTTTTTTTTTTTTGGATTTAGTAGCTCGTTAATAGATTTTTGTGTTATAAACTTGTAATTACATTGCACTTGTTTTGAATGAAATTATTATATTTAGTTTGTAATTGTATCATTTAATTGAATGAGAAGAGAAACTTGAATTAAGCTCCAAAAAAGAAAGAAAGAAGAGAAGATCAAGAAGAAATATAAAAGGATTAAGGGCCTGTTCATATTTATTTAATTTCAGTTCAATTCAGTTTCAATCAGTTCAGTTCAGCTCTAATCAGTTCAATTCAGTTCAGTTCCTAATTTCCCTCTCTCATAAAATATTCATTTCAGCTCAATTCAGTTCAGTTCAGCTGTAATCAGTTCAGTTCAGCTCCAATCAGTTCAGTTCAGTTCAGCTCAGTTCAGTAAATGTGAACAGGCCCTTACTGAACTGAATTGAACTGAGCTGAACTGAACTGAACTGAACTGAACTGAACTGAACTAAATTGAACTGAATAGAGCTGAAATGAATATTTTATGAGAGAAGAAAATTAGGAGCTGATTGAACTGAACTGATTGGAGCTGAACTAAACTGAAATTAAGCTAAAAAAAACAAGCCCTAAATATTTTATTGATATCATTATGACAATGGAAGTGGTGTCTGTGGGTTGCAAATATTGCAATATACTCCATATTTATTTATTTGTTTTTATATGAATTTAATATTTCGTATTATTTTTTTGATAATTATATTCCATATTATTACTGAATATGGAATCTCAAAATAAAATTAAAAAAAGAATTATTAAAAAGAAAAAACTGTAGTATATTTTTCCAATCATGGACTACTTTTTAATCTCCATTAGGGAAATCATCTGGTGGCCTACTGGCCTGGACGCTGGACCTACCTAAAATTGATTATGTATTATTGACAAAATAAACCTACGAATTATTCCAATTATAAATCAATAATACTTTTTGTTGATTAGTGGGGCCATGTGGAGTTGTTATTTTTAGTTTTAAATTATGCTATAATAAAATTATAGATCTTTTGAATTATGATACTCAGTATAAATTTTAATTTGTAATTGTAATCATTGAATTGGATGAGAAGAGAAAGAAGAGAAACTTAAATCAAGCTTAGAAATAGAGAGAAAAACTGAAGAAAATCAAGATCAGAAGAAAAAAAGATGTGGGAAGTAAAGTTATTAACAATAGTATTGGCAATGGAAGTGATGTTTGTGGTTAGCAATACACTGACCAAGGCAGCCACGGCAAAGGGAATGAGCAACTATGTTTACATTACTTACACTCATGGCATCGCTGCACTCTTTCTTATCCCGGCTGCTTTCCTTTACCATAGGTATGTCTTCGATATGTTTCTATATTGGTAAATGATCAAATTAAACTCGAGTAACCTCTCACCAAATAATGTTCATTACGTACCTTCATCATCTGACCCATCTGAATTAAGTTGTAAATTACACTATTGTTGTGATCAATAATAATTAATTTCGGATGAATGAGATTGAAATACAAAGCAAATATTTCGTACGTTTATTTCTATAGTTTTGAAAATATTGTTTGTATTGATTGTTAAATGGATTTGAACAGAAAAACTCCACCTCCACCCATTGGATGCTCTACAATTTTGCGGATATTCCTGCTTGCCATCCTCAAGTATGATTTTTTATCTTTCTTTTCATTACAATCATTAGAGCACTCTCACTCGAGATTTTAATGAAAACAACAAAATTTTGGCTTCCCACTCATGAGCATTAGAAAAAATACCCATGGGGAAATCCTCAAATGCCCATAGCAATGGCAAAAATTAATTGCTACAGTAGTGTGGGCCATGGTACCAAATCAGCAAAAAAATAAAAGAAAAAAAATAAATAATGTGATTATAGTAATACTTTAGGAGAGAGTAAAAATAAGAGAGAGAGTAGTGTGAGTTTTTTCTTAGCCCATGAATGTGTGAGAAGTTGTAGAAAAAAAATGCCCATAAGAAAAAGTGGAAAAGAGGAGTAAGAAAGTGGGTAGAGAGATAATGACATTTTTTTTATTTGCCCATGAATGAGAGTGGTCTTACAATCATACTTTTATGTTTGTATTCTCTTAAATTAATTGTTGCTTTACAAATTGTTCATTTTTTTAAAAATATTTTTTGATAAAGTAACCTTTTTTTTTTTTTTTTTTTTTTTTTTCATTTTGGAACTCTGAAGCAATAATGATGAACTATTTTACATAATGTATAGTATTTATGATATGACATGAACTTCATAATACATAAATCACCACCTATATAGTTTAAATTTGATTTCTTAATACAAGTTATACAACTAATTAAGTGTTGGCTCATTTCATAAGATTCAAATCTTAAACTTCTTATCAAGTGAGAGTATTTGGAAATAGGAATTCCTTGACTTTATGTACCCCTAGCTATTTCCAAAGATCTAGCTAGTAAAAATTGAACCAAAAAGTTAACCTATAATTTTCCAGGCCATCTACTACTTCATTTTATACCAACTGAGAAGATAAAATAAAGATCGGAAAGAGTATTAAACATAACATAATTTATTTACACATCTGTAATTTACTTTATACATAGAGTGTATGGAATATGCCTTGAATCGGTGACCGAGAAGATACACGATCGTGTAGTCATTGTTATTATGTACTCTTCAATATACACGGCCATGTGGTTCTTGGTACATGATCATGTAGTTCCACTACTACAAGTAGGGATGTCAGTGGGGCGGGGATGGGTCTCGGTTTGGCGGGAGGTGAGGCGGGGATGGGGATAAAAACCATACCCTCCATGGGTGATGGGGCAGGGATGGATTTTAAGTTGTACCCGCCTCATCCCTATTTCATACCCAAATCTATATACTTTTATTTTATAAAATAATTATGTGAAATAAAATATTAATTATAATAATTTGTATTACACTTTTATTATAAACAAAAATGTGTATTAAGAATATTTTTATATTATAATCCTTATTAATTACGTAGGATTATGTATTTGAGAGACGAATATTAGGTGGGTCTTGGGTGGGGATTAGGCGGGTATTTGGTGGGGATTAGGTGGTGATGAATATCCAAGTGGGGGGTGGGGCGGAGATGGTTTTGGAGTTGTACCCGCCGGGGCGGGAATGAGGATGAATATTAGACCTGCCGCGAGGATGGGGATGGGGATGGGAAGGCCAACATCCACACCACCCCGCCCCGCCCCACCCCACCCCATTGACATCCCTAACTACAAGACTTGTCACATGGTCGTGTGGTTTTGGATACACGATCGTGTAGCTGGGCGTGCTAATGACTATGCGATATACACGACCGTGTGGGTTATGGTACACGATCGTGTGGTTTTGGTCCTAGTTATTGTTTGGGCTTTGGCCCAAATTCAGTTTATGCTTCGGAGAGTTCTATATAATACCTCTTAAGATTACTTTTAGTTGAATCAGTTAAGTGATCATTCAGAAATCTGTGAGTCTTTTGTTTATTTCTCATATGTGAGATCTGAGAGAGATAACATGCATTAGAAATATGAGAGACAATCAATCTATTTTTTTTATTGATTGGTCTCAAATCTGTTCTGAATATATAATCTATATTCCTCAAAATCAATAAAACTATTGTTCTCGCCTGCTCGTGGACGTAGCCAACACATCATTGGTGAACCACGTAAATCTGTGTCTATTTTTCTTGTTAACTTTATATATTCAATATTGTTCTTCTCACATCCGCTATAACGTATAGTGTAGTCCAGATTATATGGTCACCATTTAATTACTCTTGCTATAAGCTACCTCTACAGGTGTTTTGGTTCAAAACCGGAGCAAACACCCCCATCTTAATTGGAGCAATATAGATTTTTTTCACTAGTGTAGGGAGGGGTGTAGTTTAGGGATGTCAACGGGGCGGGGGCGGGGTGGGGCTGATTTTGGCTTTCACATCCCCATCCCGCCTAACATTCACATCCCCATCCCCGCGGTGGATCCTAAACTCGTCCCCATCCCCCGCCCCACCGGGTCTCCATTTGGATATCCACTCCTACCTAATCCCTACCCACGACCCGCTTAATTCTCGCATTCCAAATACAACAATGTTACATAATTTAAATTACAACTAAAAAAAAAAATCATTGTTTATAACTTTTTAAATTTTTTTTGGTATATTATAATGTATCACATTTATTACTTTTTATTTACATAATTATTTACTACCTCCGTTAATAATACCCCAAAGTTGCAACTAAAAGTTAACGGAAGTAGTATATGAAATAGTATAAATGTATATACTTTTTTTTTAAAAAAAATACATAGATGGGTATGGGGTGAGGATAAAGCGGGGATGAGGCGGGTACAAATTAAAATCCACCCCGCCCCATCACCCATGGAGGGTATGATTTTTATCCCCATCCGCACCCCACCATCTGCCAAATCGAGACGCATCATCGCCGCACCGCCCCATTGGGGCGGTTATGGGGCGGGTTTTTATTTGAATTGACCCGTCCCATTGTCATCCCTAGTATAATTAGTTGTCCATACTCCAACTTCCTCTTCTTCTCTCATCCCTACCTATTGCTTTTATAATAACTAAGGTGGTTACGCGTGCGCCATAGCTAGTCTTGTTTGTGAAGTTTTTCAGGTTTTTTTTTTATCATTAATTTTTTACATTAATGATAGAATATATTTTAAAAAAATTTTTAGGAGTAAAAATGTCATCACATTATTCTAAATATTTTTAAAAAACAACAAACATTAATAACACGCAAAATTTTTTGAAAAAAACAATTAACATTAATGAAAGGCAAATTTCTTCAAAAAAACAATTAATATTAATGGAGGCAAAATAAAACTTGTAAGAGTACATATTAATAATAAGGGTATAAATGTAATTTTAAAGGGTGTAATTGACATTACACTATTTATAAAAGTAATCTCATACTTCGTACTATTTATAAGGTAGGGAAAATAATTTTGTAACATATATTTCATTTGAAGAATGGTAATGAAGGTTTGGCACGAGTTAAGATATGTTGTGAGTACCCAACTTTCTTCAATTTTAGGAAGTGGGTACTCAACAAATGAATGGTAATGAAGGTTTGGCAGGAGTTAAGAAATGTTGTGAGTACCCAAATTTCTTCAGTTTTAGGAAGTGGGTACTCAACTATGTTTTTCTGATCGAGTACTTTAGCTTTACACGTTAATAAACAAGTTTATTTTTTGTCAAAAAATGTTTTGGCACTTACGTTATTTTTTTGCCGATTTCAAGCTCAATTTGGATTCTTTAGAATTAAAATGGCCCCTAAGCTAAAACATTAAATGAACATTTGAATTTTTTCACATTTGCTACCATTTGAAACGCCTTGCTTTAGATTCGCTACCGTTTAAATTTTTTTTTTTAATTGCTACCACCTTAAACAAAGTTTGTTAGAAATCACAACCACTTAACGGAATCCGTTCCGTTAAGTTTATTTTTTTTTTTTAAAAAAAAAAGAAATTTTTTTTTTAATTTTTTTTTTTTAAAAAAGAAAAAAACCCGGCCACCCCTCCCCCTCCCCCCTGCCGGCGGGCGGCGCCAAAAGATTCGGCCGACGCCGGCGACCTCACTACTCTCCCTTTTCCCCACCCATGAAGCCAAACCCCCCCTTCCCTCACCCACGAAGCCAGCCAACCACCACGAAGCCAACCCCACCATCTACGAAGCCAACCCTCATCGAAATCAGCTCCCCTCCCCATTACCCCCCATCGGAAGCGACCCCCCTCCCCTTCCCCACCCAAAAACCGACACTCCTAACCCTAAACCACCAGCCCGAAACCACTCTTAACGTGTTTTAGGGTTCGCTCATGGTAGTTTTTGGGTGGTGGTTTAGGGTTAGGGGTGGTCGAAAAGGGTAGGAGAAGGGGAGGGGGGTCGATTCCGGTGGAGGGAACGGGGAGGGGGGCTGAATTCGGTGGGGGTTGGCTTCGGTGGGTGGGGGAAAGGGAGGTGGGGGTTGGGTTCGTGGTGGGGGTAGGTGGTAGCAAATGCGAAAAAATCCTGAACATTTTTCGACACGCAAACCGATGAAAAATTTGAATTAGGTTGCAATTTACAATTTATAACAATTTTTGCGCTACAATTTACAATTTTTTTTAAATGACTGTAATTTGCAAAATACTAATTTTAAATGGCAGCTATTTGCAAATTTTCCTATTACTTTATCATTGCTTTTGAAAATATACATTGAAACTCTGGAAACTAAAAATCATATATGAGGATCATCTAAGGAAGCATCTCATTTCAAATATATTAGATACACCCTGGTTGCACTAGTATACTGAAAATTTTTACTCTAAATTCATATGCAGTTTTGGTGTTTCGATCTTCTTCTACACTGGATTACGCTATAGCTCACCAACACTAGCATCAGCAATGATTAATCTTTCACTTGCTTTTACTTTCATTATAGCCATCATTTTCAGGTAACTATATATTAAGATCAATAATTGGAGTATATATATACTTGTATTATGTTTATTTTATGTGTACATATGGGTATGGAGCACATAGTTTATTTGAAAAATGGAGCATAATTTAGGCCATGTAGAATTCACTATTTCATCTAATATGATTTGTTTCATTTCTGATTTGATTGATTTCTTAATTTGACTAAGGGTCTATTCACATTTACTTAATTTCAGTCCAGTTCAGTTCCAATCAGTTTAGTTCAGCTTCAATCAGTTCAGTTCAGTTCAATTCTGCTCCTAATTTCCCTCTCTCATACAATATTCATTTTAGCTCAGTTCAGTTCAGTTCAGCTCAGCTCCAATCAATTCAGTTCCAATCAGTTTACTTCAGTCCAGTTGAGCTCAATTCAGTAAATGTGAACAGACCCTAGACTTTAAACTTATTTGTAAGCTAATCTTTAAAAAACCAATTATCAAATAAGATTTGTATACATATGTTCGTTTTTCATAATTATTTTGTATGGAATTAGATATGCATTTTTTTTTTTTTTGGACACATATATATGCATTTTAGTGATCAATAAGAAAATGCAAATTAAGGAAAAAAAGTGGTTTAATTTGATGTGGCCTAATCTAATTATTAGTTTTAAAATCATGCATAACTTAATTTGTCAAAAAGTTGAACTTAGATGTGGTATATTTTAATTACTTATAAAATCCTACTTGTATATATATTCTTAAATAAGTTGAGCTAAACATATATTTATTTAATCTGTACTCCATATATAAATTGTGGAATATAGGATGGAGATTTTGAATCTACGTTCACAAAGTAGCATACTAAAGTTGATAGGAACCTTAGTATCAATTAGTGGAGCATTCGTAGTGATCTTCTACCAAGGACTCCCAATCAGTAGTATATTTCCTTCACCTACCAAGCCATCTCTCCATTCTCTAATGCAACTTCAAACTCAACCAAATTGGGTTGTTGGAGGGGCATTTCTCTCAATGAGTTGCTTACTCCTCTCCTTCGCGTATGTCACAAAGGTAATATTTTTTTTGAATTCATTATAAATACGCAATAAATAGATGTGTTTTATTGACACTTGTAACAAAATCATACGTCATATAATGTTATTACGACACTTTTTTTTTCTCGACTGCAACCCCCCCCCCCCCCCCCCCCCCCCATTTTCTTTTCCATATATGTCTAAAGTCAACATGTAATATATTTCGATTATTTATCACTTCATTTCTTTTTTTCAGACTTGGATTGCAAGGGATTACCCTTCGGAAGTGCTAATAATACTAATTACATTTATCTTTGAGACTATAATTGTATCAATCGTTACTTTATTTGTGGAAAATGATGCAAGTGTTTGGACACCAACAATTGGTATCGAACTAGTTTCAATTCTCTTTGGGGTAATTCTTATAATTTGTTCTCTTCTTATTGGACCAAATTATACTTTATGAAGTTTATAATTCTATCTAAATCAATTTTAATTTACCAATTCAAAAAATTTTAATTTTGAAATATTGTCTAAACTTGAACAGGCAGTAACATTTGGGTCGTTAAATATTGTGGACACATGGGCATGCAGAGTGAAGGGACCAGTATTTATAGCAATGTTTAAGCCACTTCAAATGATTATCGCAGTTGTATTGGGAGCATTGTTCCTTGGGGATGTGCTACACCTTGGGAGGTACTATGATTTCCACTCGTCAATTTCTTATACTTTTTTTTTTTTTTTTTTATTATTATTGAATTTAATTTGATTTATTTCTATAATAATATACTATTAAGAACTAAACTTGTTAGTTGTTACATTGTTGGTTCAAATTGAAACTCAAACTCTAGCTTATATATAATAATAATCAATTGACCATAATCACGTATATGTCCCAAACAAAACTCTGGATAAATAGTAAAATTATACTTCGTAATATTAATAAATAGTCATACGACATTTGCGAAATAGTTACTCCACCAATGCGGTTTTTTTTCACGGATACACTTCATTAATAGGAAAATTTGTCAGAAAAAACCATTTATAACAACTATTTATTTGTTGGGAAAAACCTTATAAAAATTTTTTGGCATGGGGAAACCAGATTATAATTTTTTTTTTGTTGAAGACAGCCGAGGATCACAATCTGGCATTGACCAAGTGTTTTCTGGTGTTGACTGAACATGTGCATGTCACATGACCTATTATTTACTAATCCCACCCAATTTCTTCTAATTACCCCCACTAATGTCCCTCCAACTCTCTTAGGGGGCGTTTGGTTTACAGAGTGGTATGGGGTTGGAATCAGGAATGGGGTTAAGGTGGTATCGGGTTGGAACTTGATACCTAATACCATGTGTTTGGTTTAATTCTGGAATGGAATATCTCACTATTCTCTCCTTCTATTTGATACCTAAAGGAATGGAATGAGCCAAACCCACCTCCCTCCCAAGGTTTCTAAACCCCATACCTCATGGGTTTGAGGTATGGGTTTGAAATTCATATTTTTGAAAACCAAACATATGGTATGGGTTTTAGTCATTCTAAACCCATACCTCATACCTATATTTCGTGAACCAAACGCCCCCTTAATTTAATCTTCCTCCCTTTTCTTCTAATTTCTCTCATGGGCAACTTTTATTCTTATTAGGGTAACTTTTGCTCATATTAAGGTAATTTTATAACGGAAGTACAATATTTTATTGTACATCCAATTTATTTAAAAATTTGTTATCTTAAAAACTCATCAGATATTATCCAAAATAGCAAAAAAAAAAAAAAAAAGAACAATTTTGAGTTTTGAAAGACCTAGAGAAAAAGGACGAGAAGAACGACTATTATAAAATAATTTAATTGATTGATATGTCTACTTAAAATTTTCATTTACAAGTAAGTATACTATATTGTTTAATTAATGGATAATATTAAATTCTGTAATTCTTGTTGCGCAGTGTAATTGGAGGATTGATTATAGCAGTTGGATTCTATACGTTGATAAAAGGAAAATCTGAAGAAGAGATGCTTAATAAGAAAGATGAAGAAAATAAGTTGATTTATAACATAGAGGAAGAGTCAAATCCACACAAAATTCCTTTGTTGCATGACAAAATTATGGATGTATAAACTTTTTTGCAACAGGCTCTATAAAACAAGTAGTTGGTTTATCTCAGGTTCGAAGTAATGATTTTATGTACAAACAATTGTATATAACATGAATTTGATTCGGAAAATTATCGAGCCACTCCTCTATGTTGAAGGCTTAGCTTAAAACAATTAAACGTAATATGTACTTTATTCTAAAAAAGTGTGTTTTCTAATTTTTATTTATTTATTTTTTTTTTTAAAAAGTGTGTTTTTTCTAATTGTGAAATTTTTGCTGTAGTGATTGAAATTTGAAACTTGCCCTTTATTACGCCATCACTGCTATGATGAATTACGAGTACTCAATAAAATTTATTTTATTTTTGTGAAGTTTTTTTTTTTTTTTTTTTTTTTTTTTTTTTGACACATATTTTTGTAAAGTTTATTTAACCCTTTTCCTAAATAATATTGTTAACTGATTTTATTCTTAGGTTTATCATGTTTTAAAATATAATAATAGAATCCTATTTTTACATAAGATAGAATTCTGTTATTAAAAAAAAAAAAAATTCTAATTCAGTAATTCTACATAAACTCAAACTTTCTAAAATATTTTAGCTCTTTTTTCTATATAAGTACTCAAAACAAGTACTCATGATAACCTAATCAAATACTTCCGCATAATTTCAACTCTCTTAGCTCTCGTCAAAAAAAAAAAACCTCAATTAGCTTAAAAAAAAAAAAAAAAAAAAAAAAAAAAAACTTTTCAACCCTGGTAATTATGAATCCGTCAGGTTATAATAGAGAAGGTGTTGATCATCATGATAATAATAATGGTGAAGAAAATCATGATGATTATTTTAATGATGAAGAAAATCATGAAGGTGACAATATGGAAGGTGTTGATCATTATGATATCAACCATAATAATGATGACGAACAACTTGGTGATTATAGTGAAGGTGATGATGTCGTTAGCGAAGAGGGGGAGAGGACTAATAGTGGATGGGAAGAAGAATCAGGTTTCAATAAATGGTATAACGTCTACCCGTTTTCTTACATAGAGAAAACCAACTTAGAGGTTGGTAACAAGATTATTATGCCAGAATCGGCTTTACAACAATTGATGAATGAAGGGGTAGGATTTCCGATGCTTTTCAAGATTGAAAATCGAAACAAGGAGAAAATCTCTCATTGTGGAGTCATAGAGTTTACGGGTGAAGAGGGGGTGGTGTTTATGCCGGAGTGGATGATGAAAAACATATGTCTAGAAGACGGAGATAGGATCCATCTCAAGAATGTAAGTCTTGATAGGGCTACTTTTGTGAAGTTGCAACCTCATAGTGTTGATTTTTTGAATATTCGAAACCCTAAAGCTGTACTTGAGAACGCGTTTTGTAATGGGTATGCTTGTTTGACGGTAGGAGATACTATTGTTATTAGGCATCAGGGGAAGCCGTTGTATGTTGATATTGTTGAAGCTAGGCCATCAAACGCGGTTTGTGTGATTGAAACTGATGTAGAGGTTGATTTTGCAACTCCTTTGGACTATGTGGAGCCTCCGAAAGTGGTTTTTAAGCCTCTTCCTAAGCCAGAGAAAGAAGTTAAAGAACCATTAGGTTTTGTTCCGTTTAGTGGCAGAGGAAGGAGGTTGAATGAGAGTAATAACCCGACAAAGGAAGATTTAGCTGCTGTTGTAGGAAGGAGGTTGAATGAGAGTAATAACCCGACAAAGGAAGATTTAGCTGCTGTTGTAATGTCAAATAATACATCGACTAAGGCTTCAGATGTGAGTTCGGAATCTTCAAAGATAGGGCAGTCACTGAAACCCTTCACCGGGAGAAAATACAGCTTGAAGGATTAATAATAGAATGTGTTCTTAATAGAGTTTGTTCTTATTATTTCGTACCAGAGAGATTTCATATGTGAGCTATAGTTCTTAATAAATATTGTATCATCTATTTTTATTGTTTAGAAATTAAAATTGCTATCTCAATCTTTATTTTTTAAATTGAATCATCTTTCAATATACGTAGTATATGTTTTTAATAATTAGAGATGTTATAAGATTGGCAGAATTTTACTTCTGGCATGCTTAATTGATTGATCAGTTTCTTGATTTGAGTGAGCTAAATAGAATATTAAAAAACACCCGATGATATAAATTAGATGTATTATATTTGCTATAGCCTATAATATTGGGTACTTCTTGGGTTATAAACCGAATTGTGAAATCATCCCCTGTATGTTCCTGGTATACGAATACTGTAAGATACTTTTTGGTGTTTTCTGTTCTGAATACTGCATAATCAGCCTAAAATAATATGCTATTGTAGAGTCGAGAAATAACAGGATCTTATGCTGCAAAGAACTAGTCTAAGTGCAGTTCTCAAGATTGAAGTTAAGTTATTCGTTAACAGGTTGGTCACTTGCTTGGATTATGAACCAAATTGTCAAATCATCCCCTGTATGTTCCTGGTATATGAATACTGTATGATACTTTTTGGTGTTTTCTTTGCTGAATACTGCATTAGCGGACTAAAATAAGATGTATTCCGGGTGAAAAAATTAACTCAAAGCATTGTAGAGTCGAGAACTAACAGGATCTTATGCAGCAAAGAACGCAAAACTAAACAGAAAAAGTAGATAAAGGGTGTTTTAACCGGCTGTGTGACTCATTTATTCAAAAATCAAGAGAAGGCGTGCATGCCCTTTGAAATTTGATTAAAATTTTATCTTAAACAAAAGATTTGACTAGGAGAAATTATCTGCCTAAATGAACAAGACTTGATGCTCCCCACAAAAACGTGTAAATGGCAATGAGGAAATACTGATTTTTAATTCTCAGTGATTCTGAACCGAACTGTTTTCTGCATCAAATGTCTAAATGAAGAAATACTAAACGTAAGAGTTACACAAAAGGAGCACAAAAAAAAAAAGAAAAAATCATGGGCATAATGAAATATCTTGGTATCTCATTATAATAATCATGCTTGTGCATCGGTGCCTGCTGGTTTATTTGCATTCAGAAGAGGCTGCAGAGCCTTAACCACAATCGTCATGTTGGGCCTAAAGTCAGCTTCGTACTGAACACATAAGGCCGCTACTGCTGCCATCTGATAATTACCAAAGAGCCAACATTATGTACACATAAATGGGATATATACTTATTAAACTACTATAAGAAGACGAAAGTAAACAGATGAAAAAAATAAGGTTTGATTAACTCAGATAAATTTATATACATGAAACATTTGCTTTAAAAGTTAAATGTAAAAGGAGAACAATAATATAAGTACATTTCTAACCTTAGCTACTGCTTTTGGTGGGTAATTGTCGTTAAGCTTGGGGTCAACACATTGTTTCACTTTGTCCTCACTCAACCGAGGAGTTGCCTGTGACAAGCAATTTACTAAGCAAAAATGGTAATACGAAAGTGACAAAAATGAAATTTATGCAATAATGATAAAAGGAAACACACCCAAGTAACAAGACTTTGTTGCCCTTTTGGCATAGTATGATCTACCGGCTTTCTTCCAGTCAAAAGCTCAAGAAGAACAACACCAAAACTGTAAACATCACTTTTCTGAGTTATTTGCCCCGTCATTGCATACCTGTTTATGAAACAAACAAGAAAGGTTCAACTTCTCCAAGCACCAATGAGCTTAAAAATCTGTCATTAAACTGATTAAAGGCTTTGTCTATCAATATTAACCCAATTAATTTTTACAGTAGTTATCATTATTAAGAGCTTTGTTTAGTAATCCCATAAACACAATCCTTGTTTCTCTATCAATCTTTGACATATCTTATCCTAGTTCCCTAGAAAGAAGTCCAGTCCTAGTGATCTTCATCGCGCCTAAAAGTAAAAACTATTCTACTACCAATTAAGAGATGAGTAAAATGATTGGAATAAGCAATAAAATTTACTAGATGAAAAGAAGAGCATACTCAGGAGCATGGTAACCAAATGTTCCGAGGACTCTAGTTGAGTGCAAGCGAGCTGCTGTCTCTGAAGAAGCACTTGTCAGGTTGAAGTCAGCTATTTTTGACAAGAAGTCATCGAACAACAGGACATTGCTAGATCTAACATCTCGGTGAACAATAGAAGGCTGCACCTTCTCATGCAGGTACTCTAAACCTTTTGCAGCTCCAAAGGCAATTTTTACTCTTTGTGCCCATGTTAGTGCAGGCCCTGGTGCTGCACCTTGTACTCCTTTCCTTCCTGTACAGGGCATCAAAGATGATTTGATTACAAAAATTGCAAACTACTCTGCTGCCAATTAAAAGATGAGTAAGAAGATCGGATTAAGAGATGGAATACCATGTAATACATCATGTAAAGAGCCCATTGTTGCGTACTGATAGACCAATATTCTGTTATTTTGTTCCAAACAATAACCCATAAGCTCCGTAAAATGCTCATGCTTTAGTCTTGAAACAATCGACAACTGCAATGAGCCACCACTTATCAGAAAACAGGAACAAAATTCCTAAAAATATAAAACCATACTATGTAGAAAAATGTAAGATACCTGAGCTGCAAAGTCGGAATCTGAATCCTGTGCAGAACTCGTGTCCAATTTCTTTATTGCAGCCTCTAGGCCATTGTTTAACTTTCCATGGAAAACCCTTCCATAAGAACCTTCTCCAACCAGAGTTTTCTGGCTGAAGTTGTTGGTAGATTTGTTTAGTTCATCCAATGGCACAGCTGGCAATTCTATTGGCAAAGCTTTTACTGGCGCTCCACTTCTTGTTCCATTACCAGTTTTCGGCTCTCCTCTATCCCCACCTATAAAATAACATCAAATGAAAGTTCCATATCAAACAAGCTAACTCCTAATCATATAAAATTCAGTATAGTTCTAAGGTTACACAACAATTAACATGATGACACTTTTGTTAATTAATATTCTTATCAGCTTCATTCATAGTTTTGTTAATCAACAATTTGATGTCAATCAAGTCTACCTTAATAGAATGGATGACTTTTGTGGCCCTCGACTCATTATGATGAATCAAGTAGGAACGAAATGTATAAAGGTATCACTCCCACCTCCCAACCAAGAGTCCAAGAGATCGACTGATGACTTAATTCTCAAATCACATAAACTCATGGTCGGATGCTGTTCTCACCTCCCCACCCACCCACCCACCCTACCTTACAATGTGCCCTCCAAATTCAACCATTCTACCTTACAACTGATGATTTAAGGTTTACAAGTTTAAGTACAATGTCCAGCGATTTCTTCACAAACTAGCTAGGTCAATGGAGGTAATTCTCAGTTGCTAATCACATATTGTTACATGAAGGTGTTTATATTACAAGTAATTATCTAGTAAATGATTGCATATGTATAGACATCCTAAGAAAAACAAGATAAAATGAGTAATTACCACCAACAGGATTATTTCCTCTAGGAGGGGCGGTGTAATGAGCCGGAGGGCCTGCGTTTTCCTCTTCTGTACCTCCGCAGCAGAACATTATTCAAGTTGTTGGTGCAGTAGGTTTCTCAACACACAAATGATCTTAGTTGTTAATATATTTTTTTATATCAATATTAGACTTTAATCGTAGCCTATATTCAGCAAGTCAAATTCCTGCATCACAAAATTGTTCAAGGCACAGTTATTATAAATCAATATTGTTTTTACAAAGATAAATCCATTCAGAGAAGGAAAATTTTTGCAATCCTAAATCTTTAGCTCCAAGATGACCTAAAATCTATAATTCACCCATTGCACCTAGGTGCGAGTGGAGCTAGGTGCACCCGATGCTAATTTCTTGCTTATTGGATATACAATTCGACAAGAGAAATGATGAGCACCTAATTAGGCGCACCCAAGGCACAACAGGGTAATGATCATGAGATAAAGATACAACCACCCAAATAAGTAAATCCTACATCTAAATACAAATAATTCCTAAACCACAAAGATTAAGAATTATAATAATAAGTCATGAAATCATTGTCAATTTTGATAACATAAAAATAATAGATAATCCCTTATAATTTGCTAACAAGAATGCACCAAAATCTACAAAATTACAAAAACAAAAAATCCCATCAACAAACAAAACGAAGAGGTTCAGATAAACGCAACCTTATACGAAATTTGAACCCACAAAATCACAAATTAAAATCCTAACACAAAATAAATCAATAATTACCAAGAAAATAATAACAAGCAGATTAAAATTACCCAATAAATCGTCGGAAGAGATCAGATGATGAATCTTGGTTGGAGAAAACTGATTGATTGATTGAATGCAAGAAATTGAAATGGAGAGGAGAGAGAAAGAAGAGAGAGAAAGGGAAAATGTAATGGGTGTCAACGGTGGAGAAAGGGGTGTTTGATGAGAAAGAATTTGAGTAGTTGGGCGCGAAATTCGGTTGATGTCTCTAACCGCTAAATGACAATGCATGCTCCCACGCCCCTCCTAGTCCTACAACTCCCCAAATTTTTATCTTAGACGTGCTTCCCATTTTTTGCACGTCCTTCTTACTTTCTCACGGCCGTACTCACACAACTTGTTGACATTTTTTACTTTCTTTTTTTATTTTATTCAATTTTTATTTCGTTACTTTATTTAATCATCTAAAAATCATTAAGTTTGGGAAAATTTGTAAATTACTACCCAAATCATAAACCTGTTTTGAAATTACCTCCCATTAACTTTTTTGTTTCCCACCTTTTTCAAAAATCCGGTGGGTTTTCTGTTTGTAGGCCCACCAAGCTAACTTCCCTCTTTTTTTTTTTCTTCTTCACTCTCGACTTAATTCTTGAGTGTTCTTTTAAACTCTCCTTATGACTTCCCTCATTTAATTCCTTTAAAAAGTTGCTGAACCCTCATCAATTTCCTCCCTCTTTCTTCTTAAATATCCTATCAAATGTGCACCTAACCCTAAAAAATCATAGTGAAACCCTGAGTTTTGTTTATAATGCATGCAATTTTATTGCTTTACCGTACTTGCATGTACCGGTGAATGCGAAAAGTCACCATCTTTGGGTGTTCTTTTGGGACCAGAAGCTATGTGAAGTTCCTAACAGTTGGTGATGTCAATGGCGATGAGAGAGGTAAGCATTTATGTTATTTTCAATTTTAATTTTGGAATTTGTTTGTTGTTGATGGTATAATTGCAATTTTGTGTAAAGTTAGGGTTCATTGGGTATCTGAGTTACATTCCATTACTTTATTTTGGGCAATTTATATTGTAATTGTTGCTTAATTGGGGGAATTGTTTAATCATGCTATATGTGACACATTGTAGAATTAATTGTCTAGGGTTTAGTTACAAATGACTTTCACTTTAAATTATTCATTATTGCCTTATTATATGAACAGATGCCCGATGATATGGAATATGTGGATGTTAAGATTAGATTAGGTGGTGTGTTTGTGAAAAAAAAAATTAAGGATAAGCTTGTTGTTGTGTATGAAGGAGGATGGGAATACTAGAGGTATAGCTGCAAACTCAGTGAAATGCCGGTCCACTTACTTAGAGAAGCTTGCATTTGAGGGTTTGTGAAGTTAGATTTGCATGTGCCAAGTTTGTTGAATATTTGGTATTAAAATAAGGGGAGGACTTGGTCAAATGACAAAAAGAAAATTGTGAATGATGAGGGAGGCAAGGGCTTTTTGAAGACAAAGAATAAGAATGACTTTGTAGCACTTTACTATACTAGCCAAGAACACTTTAGGGCTGTTAGTGAAGAACCCATTACTGTTGAACCTACCCAAAATAGTCAAAGCAATGTTATGAAGCCCATTGAAGTTAGAAGAAGCTCTAGGTTAAAATAGCAAAAAGACAAGGGGAAAAAAAGGGTGATAAAGGTGCAAATAAGGTTGAAGAAGACACTCAACATTTTCCCACAGAGAGTGTTAAAGGGAAGGGAAAGCAAGGAGAGCCAGAAGATCCATATGGGTGTAACATGTAGAAGGGAAAGAGACTGGGAAATGGGAGAATAAAGGGTGACTGCAAGAAGAAGAAAAGGAGAAAGCTTGAGCTAGAATTAGAATCTGGATCTGATTCATCAAGCTCTGATTTCAGTGAGACTAATATAGAAAGGGAAGCAGAGGAAGATGAGGGGGAAGATAAGGGAGCTGAAGATGCCAAAGATCTAGACAACAGTATCAGCAACATCTTAGAAGAGGTTAATGCAAGTCTAAAGGATGTGCAAGAAAAGAATGAACATCATGTAGCTAGATTGCAGAATAATGAATTGGTGCTGCAAAGTGAACAGCTAATCAAAGAGGTTACTCTACATATAGATTTCACTTCTGCATTGAGGAGTTGGAGAGTCCTAGAGGATCTGATAATGAGCATGACAACAGTCCTTGGTTCCATGCTGCAACTGACTTCAAAAGACCAATTCAATTGGTGAAATTCCAGAAGTTCCTCAACAACAAAATTCTTAGGAAAGCTCTCAAGATTCATGCGATTGAGAATAGGTATGAATATTGGTATTTGCACAATGATAGCAGCAAGATTATCATTCAATGTAGAAGGAGGTGTTAGCGTAAACTGAATGCCAAAACATGTAGATTGTCTCTTTGTACTTGCATGTGTTGGGGGTAGGAGATGTCACTTTAAGGTATTTGCTAGGAGGTCTGTAAATCAAGACTTTTGGTAGATTAAAAACTTGAATTTGAAGCATAAGTGTTTAAGGGTTAGAAGCAATCACGACTTAAGTGTTGAATACTTAGCTGAGAAGTATATTGAGGATATTAGGACCGAACCAGGGTGGAAGATAAAGAATTTTAGAAGGGGAATTTAGGTGACCTAGGGATTTAAATAACCTATAGTAAAGCTTGGATGGCTAGGGCAAGGGCTAAACTCATGATTTATGGCTCAGCACCATAACAATATGCTAGATGAGTCTGGGATAATGGGAAAGTTGTTATGAAGCACAACCCTGATTCTGGTTGTTGTGTAGTAGTTGATGGTATAGAGCAGCCTGAACCTCCACTTTTCTTGAGAATGTACATATGCCTTGCACCCTTGGCAAAAGGGTTCCTATCTAGTTGTAGACCATTGATTGGGCTAGATGGCACACATTTAAAGGGTCCATACCCAGGATAGATTCTTGTAGCAGTTGGTAAGGATGGCAATAATAACATTTACCCTGTTGCCCAGGCTATAGTTGAAATAGAGAACAAAGAGACCTGAATTGTTTTCCTTGAGCAGCTAATGCAGACCCTAAAAGATGAAAATCAGGGTCTTGGGTATACCTTCATGTTAGATAGACAAAAGGTAAGCATGTTTTAATGTGTGTTCATTTGTTTAAATGGTGTTTTGCACCTGGTTGACCTAACTGACTGCTGCTGCTCTTATTTGCTATGTCAACAGGGCCTGTTAGAAACTTTGCAGCAAGTTGTACCATATGCAGACACTAGGTACTGTGTTAGGAATATATTGTAATACCCTAGAAATTCCCTTCTTTAAAAATATCTTCTTAATCCAAATAATAATTAAACTAATTTTTAGGAAATATCCAAAGTATTACAGCCACCGTGATAACAGCTAAGGCTAATTTTCAAAGTCACACGACGGAAGTCTAACTTTTAAAAACTCAAATGAAATAAAGTTTATTAAAATCAACTCAAACATTAAAACTAACTTACATCCAACCAATAACTCAGAACAATTATTAAAGGCCCTTTAAAAACCAAACTAAATATCAAAACAATAATTATATGTTGTCAACAGTTACATAAATAATTCAATACGATATATAATAAACAATAATGAAACATGTAACCCTCTTCGCTTAATCCCCTCATGCTTGATATGCTCCTTCTACCTGTACTTCTCTTTAGTTTAACCTCACTACTCACCATACAAAAAGGGATCATAGTAGGGCTGATCCAAGGAAAAGCCAAACAAAAACAACAACGTACGAATCAGCAAAAGCTGAGTCCATATGCATCAATAAGAAAATCACACTAACACGAATATCCTAGCAATCTAAATTAAATAATTAAATAAATAAAACATGATTTCCATACAACACAAGTCAACTTACCTTTGACTCATGACCTTACTTTAATTTATTAATATATAGTTTTGGATAACGCATCGAACGGGTTTCCTTGCCTTAACTATCCCTTAAAAATAAGGGACCCCTCACTTGGGAGCTAGGCTAAGTGAGTATCAACTGGTGTCAAATAATAATAAAAGAAAGTACAGTGTCTTGTACCCTTGTAGAAGCTATGGTTAAATATATGTTCACACTTAAGGTATATGCGTTCCAAGAGTTTTGGTGCACATCCTCTTACACTTTACGTGATTTACCAATTAACTTGTAATGACTCAAACCAATCAATCAAGAATAAACATAGTAACAATCAACACATACTAACAATTCATTCTTGAATTAATTAGTGAGCACATACTATTTATTTTAATTAAGGTTCCATCCCTGATTTTGTGCACAAAGTTGCACGATTACTAATACCTTAGTGCATAAAACGCACTAATAACTTGCTTGACACAATCTCAACTTATGTGAGTGAGCAATAAACTAACTTTTTCACTCGATCTCAACTTATGTGGGTGAGTATATAAATAAACTAACTTTATTGACTTAATTCCAATAATAAATGGGTGAGAATAAAATCATGAATCATATTCAATAATAAAAATATAATTTTAGCTCTTTTAAACATGTATAAGCCTTACTTAATAACACTACAAAAAAAGAGCCTATTTCCGATGGCTTAAATCTATCGGAAATTGCTCAAAATCCATCGAAAATTTGATTTTCGATAGTTTTCCGTTGGAAAATGGTTATCGAAAAGTCCTTGGTTGGAAATTTACACTTTTTCGATGGAAAAGCTATCGGAATACTTATTACCGATGGTTTTTAATGGCCATAGGAAATTTCCGATGGACTTTTCCATCGAAAACTTCCGATGGCCAAGCCGTCGGAATTTTCTAATGGTCAGAGAAACCGTCGGAAAAATCCGATGGCCTAGCCGTCGGAAATGACTGAAGAAAAAAAAAAATTGCCGCGGCCTCCTCTTCCTCCACCCATTCAACCGCTCATAATCTTCCTACCCTAAATTTGCAACCTATAACAACCTAAACCCACTCACCCTAAACCACCACACCACATTGTTAACCAAACCTACCTCGGCCCACCCTCACGCAAACCCAACTTATCCACCGCAACAGCCACCGCCGCAACATCCATGCCCCACAACGGGAAAAAAATCAAAAAAAAAATATAGAAAAGAAACTAAGAAAAAACCACCATAAATTCACGCCCAACAACTTTATACCGACATTTACGGCAACAACCACAAGAAAATTCACCAACCACAATTGGGAAAATTCAAAAAAAAAAAGGAAAAGAAACTCAAAAGTAACTAACATTAGAAGAAAGAAATCTACAAAAATAAATACTTACCTTCCAATTTCACCTCGAATTTGGTTTTATGAGGCCAAATTCAACCATGAAAACTCTAGACTAGAGTTTTCATGGTCGAATTTGACCTTAAAAGCCTTGAATTTGTTAAAAAAAAAAACACTAGACCCTGCGTTTGTTTCATGATAGTAGAATCTTGCTTCTAAGGAGAGAAAAGGATGAGGAAAGGAGGAGGGGAAATGAGAAGAAAGAGAGAGAAGACTGAGATGAGAGTGAATCATGGAGCCATGGAAGGGAAAAGAGAAGAGAATGAGAAAAAAGAATGTAAGGAGTGGCTGGTAAGGATGTATATGGTTAGGTTTTTTTTAATTATTAAATTAGATTCCGATGGTTTATTTCATTAAAGCCATCGGAAAATTTCGATGGCTTTTAAAACCGTCGGTAAATTTGTATTTTCCGATGGTTTTTTCCCATCGGAAATTTCCTATGGCTTTTGAAGCCATCGGAAATTTCTTATGGCTGTAAAAACCATTGGAAATTATATAATTTCCTATGGCTTTGGAAATTTCCGATGGCTTAATGTAGGGAATATTTCAAGCATCCCAAACTTGAACCCCACTGTGGTCATACACTTAATCATAGTGGTGTCCAAAGGGAAGGAAACAAGAGTAAAAGAGTCGCCAACAAGTTTTAGGAACGTGTAAATCGTCCATAGGGGTTACACCCCTTCACAATCCATGAAATCGCTAACTCCATAAGGGTCTGGAACCATGACTGGATATTCGGGGATGAAGGTACGAATCCAATCTAAAAGAGAAAGAACCCGCCCTAAAATAGGCCTCTACTTTATTCTTCTCATATTCATGTGCGCTTTCTGACTAACATACAATCATTAGGTTAACCCTAAACATGTTTAATCTATGTTGGTTGAATATTAATGCACAAATAAATCTATTATTGGCGATCACTTAAATTAAAATCATATTAGCCTAAACCAAAATTATTAATTATCTTATTAGGCGTGATTTCAAATACAAATTCCCTTTAAACCTGAATAAAAGGCGTGATCAAGCAATAACAATGATATATACATATACACATAATTATTGTTATTGCTTGATCACGCCTTTTATGCAAGTTTAAATGGAATTTGTACTTGATCACGCCTTTTATGTATATGCAAGTTTAAATTATTAAATTAAAGAATTAAATTAAAGAATTAAAGAGTTTAGAAATTAGATTTAGGGTCCAAACTCTCATAAAGTACAACCTTTCACGTCTAGGGCGAAGGCAACTTCGAACTTAGCTAGGTGTGTCTAGAACTAATGAGTGCGGTATGGTGTTTGAAAAAGGCTAGCTAGAAAGCATGAGAGAGAAAAAATAAGTTATTGCTTAAGAGAGAAAAGAGAAAGAATTGATGGTTGTGGATGATTTGAAAACGGAGGTCAAGGACCCTTTTTATAGAAAAATAGTCCGGAAACCGATAGAAAAGAAATCAAGTTCCATTCGGAATAAAAAACTTTCTGTCGCGAAGAACAGGAGCCAGCGCCAGACAACAGGGACCAGCGCCAGGCGACAGACTTTGTCGTCTGGTGACAGGCTTGCCGTCTCCCGCTGATTCAACATATACATATACATATACATATATGTGTATGTATATATATATATATATATATATATATATATATATATATATATATATATATATATATATATATATATATATATATATATATATATATATATATATATATATATATATATATATGTATATATATTATTTATATATCTATATATATTTATATATATATATATAAATATATATATATATATATGTATATATATATTATTTATATATATTATTTATATATATATTTATATATATATATATATATATCTATATATATGTATATATATTATTTATATATGTATATATATTATTTATATATCTATATATATTTATATATATTTATATATATATATGTATATATATATTTATATATATATATATATTTATATATATATATTTATATATATATATATATATATAAATATATATAGATATATAAATAATATATATATATATATGTATGTATATATATGTATATATATATATATATATATATATATATATATATATATGTATATATATATATATGTATATATATATATACATATACACATAATTATTGTTATTGCTTGATCACGCCTTTTATGCAAGTTTAAATGGAATTTGTACTTGAAATCACGCTTAATAAGATAATCAATAATTTGGTTTAGGCTAATATGATTTTAATTTAAATTATCGCCAATAATAGATTTGTTTGTGCATTAATTATCAACCAACCTAGATTAAACAGGTTTAGGGATAATCTAATGATTGTATGTTAGTCATAAAGCGCACATGAATATGAAAACGATAAAGTAGAGGCCTATTTTAGGGCGAGTTCAATCTCTTTTAGGTTGGATTCGTACCTTCATCCCCGAATATCCAATCATGGTTCCAGATCACTATGGAGTTAGCGATCTCTAGGATCATGAAGGGGTGTAACTTTCACCCTATGAACGGTTTACAAGTTCCTAAAACTTGTTGGCGACTCTTTTTCTCTAGCTTCTTTCCCTTTGAACGCCACCATGCTTAAGTGTATGATCACAATGGGGTTCAAGTTTGTGATGCTTGAAATGTTCCCTAGAATTTTGATTAGGGTTCTTCAAGGTCTAGTTTGGTGCAGTTTGGATCCCAATTCGCACTAAGCCACGCTTTAAAATATAATTTTGGTGCGGTACAATTTGCAGTTTAACAATTTTTTTATATATCACAAAAATATTAAAAACTTTTATTATACTTTGTAATAAAAAATTTATAATTCAAATATTAAAACTCATATTATTTAGCCCGTAACTATAAATTATTGGTGTTGGATCGCAGTTCCCCCTTCCCTTTTTGGCTTTCAATCATAGTGCATCCATTTAATAATCCCTCCATCCTAGTAATTTGAAAATTTTATTACGAAGTTTTCTAAAACTCACTTCCTCCGTTTTTATTTACTTGCAACACACCTCTTTGGCATGCATTTTAAGGGAGATATTATACTAGGTAAACGGATACTTAAATCACAAATTTTACCATTGATAACAAAAAAGGGACAAGTAGCTACGGTTAGAATTTCATAGCTTAATTAATTCGTTTACCTAATTTAGTCAACTCATCGAAAAACGTGATAAAAGGTGTGTTTGCAACTATGTAAAAAAAGAGGAAATATTAGTTAAAGTGATAGATACTAATTAAGTGGATACATAAAGGTGTAAGTTCAATTCTTATGTATGTCATCTCTAAAAGAAATTGAAAAGAACAAAAAAAAAAAAACAAAAACCTTTTATAAGGTTTTTTTTTTTTTTTTTTTTTTTTAGGGAAAAACCTTCTATAAGTTAATAGAAGAATATATATAAAGTAAGTCAATGTAAGGTAAAAAAAATATAAAATAAAAAAAAAACATTAAATAAAAAAAAGGAAATCACAATAACCTGAAGGTATGTAAATAAAAACAACTAAAAAGGACACATTATGAATATTTTCAAATCACAGCTCGATCTTAAGAAAATAGTTTCACCTTGATTATAAATTTTACTTAACTCAAAAGCAGATTTATATCAATGAAAAACATTACTAGAAAATAATTAAAAACAAGAGGAGTAACATGAAATTAACAATAAAAATAAAGCAATACCATGTTTAGGGAGAATCCTTATTACAAAGTTCAAATATAAACTGATAATTGTCTACTAGCTTTTAGAAATTAAAACAACTTTGAAGTAACTAATCCTACTAAATAGAATAACAATTTTTCAAATTCATCACCAAATTCTCCACATTGATTGTATTGGTTGTTGTTTGTGAACATCATATCCTCAGGCTATGGCTTACTATGGTTGATGGAGAAGAAAAGCATCATTAACGGTCCCATTCGAGCTTTCAGAAGCATGTCCAGAACCATTCCAAACATTATGGAGGCCCTATACAAACATTAAAAATGAGCCCCTTAAGTATATTTAAAAAAAAAAAAAAAAAAAAAAATTACAGAGATTGTATACAAATTTTCTACTATATACATTATTATTTGGACATTTTGTGAAAAACTACCTAATAAAACAATTTTTTTGCAAGAAACTACCTAATAAAAAAATGTTGTAAGAAACTACCTTATAAAAGGGTAAATGTTGTAAGAGACTACCATTGGTCGGAAAGTCACCATTGACTTTCATTTTCCGGTGTTGACCACATCACGTGCCAATCACGTGACTTTTAATTTACCCTTACCCTCCGTTTTTCTTAACTGGCACGTGATATGGTTAACGCCGGAAAATAAAAGTGAATGATGACTTTTTGACCATGGGTAGTGTCTTACAACATAAACTCTTTTATAAGGTAGTTTCTTACAACATTTTTTTTTAGGTGGTTTCTCGCAAAAAAAAGTGTTATATAAGGTAGTTTTTCACAAAATGTCCTTATTATTTTGACATAGATTAATATTATAATCCTATATGATGAATCCAAAGAGTCGAAGAGCTCTTAAAAATCCAAAGAGATTATAGCAACTTTTGTTTGAGTGGAGGTTGAGCAAATCACATGATACAAGCTAAGGGTCGAATTAAATGGAAGAAATAATTATGTGTCAAGATATAGTCATAAAAGAGCGTTGACCCATATGATTTTTATGTTTTATTATTGAAATTAGCTACTATCAATAACTATATACTAAAAGACACACCAGCCATGACACGTGTCATCTCCTGGTGTGTCCATAGTATATTTTTTTTTAAAAAAATAAAAATTTATTTAAAGAAACAAATAATGTGACAAAGATACAATAATGAAAAAGATATAACTATATACTAAAAGACACACCAGCCATGACACGTGTCATCTCCTGGTGTGTCCATAGTATATTTTTTTTAAAAAAATAAAAATTTATTTAAAGAAACAAATAATATGACAAAGATACAATAATGAAAAAGATATGAATATATATTCCCACCATCAATTATCTCACAGAATTAAGGAAACAATAATAATCACCAAGAAAATATTCACTAAATATACCATGATTATCCTAACATATATACAGTGATATATTATTATGCAATTTTTGCCTTAAAAAAAATCTTTGATTTAACAAAAATAAGGAAAATTTAATTTTAAATTTGCAGACTTAAGAAGGATACCCTTCAATAAAAGACTTAACAAAGATTAAAATAAAATAATAATAATAATAATAATAATAATAATAATAATAATAATATATAATAAAAGGTCAATAGACATACTAGCAATGACACATGTCAATTTCTGGTGTGTCCTTAGTATATTATTTTTTTTAATAATTAATTACTACGAAGTATAGTTTATTTAAGGAAATTATTTTTAAAAAGATGTTTGTTTTTGTCAAATATATAAAATGAGCAATAATATTTACCATTCTTATTCAATTTTGTTCAAGGTATTTTAAACAATTTTTATATTTTATGCTATAAATAAATTAATTTGTCAAAAGAAAATATGGGGTAATTAAAATAACCGTGCATGGCACGGGAATTAACCTAGTTTGTTAAAAAAAAATACTGTTTGCAAGATATCAGTACGAAAGCAAAGAAAATCCAAAGAGATTATAGAAACTTTTTATTTGGGGGGGAAGGTTGAGAAAAGCACATGATACAAGCTATGGCTATTTAGAATACGGTCTAGATCACACCAAACTGAAAACCAATTTGCAATTTTGCAATTTGATGCGATTTGTGGTTTAGAAATTGCGGTGCAGTTTCCGGACATGACCAATGGTTTGGTTTCCAAACAAAACCGCACTTTGATGCGATTTAGAGTCTAAACTGCAAACAGTTAAACCTTTTTTATACTATTTTAATTAAAATTATATATGTATAAAGAACTTTAAAATGTGATGTAAGCCTTGACTATTAGCTATTAAAAGGTTTTTTTTTTTTTTTTTATAAAAAAAAGAGCTTAATATTTGAATTATCAGTTAATATTCACAAAAAAATAAAATAAAAAATAAAATAATAAAATATTTTTAATTTTAAAAAATGTGGCTAAACTGCACCACACAAAACTGCATTTTGCAGCGCGATAGATTTGGTTATAAGTGCAGTTTGGTTCGGTTAGAAAAAAATGCCCAAACCGCACCATGAACATCCTTAATACAAGCTAATAAGGGTCGAATTAATTATGTATCAAGATACAGTTATAAAAGAGCGTTGATCCATATGACTTTTATTTTAAAAAAAAATTTGTTTAAAAGATATCGATAGGTAAGCAATGAAAATCCAAAGAGATTATAACAACTATTTGTTTAGGGGGAGGTTGAACGAAACATATGATACAAGCTAAGGGTCAAATTAAATGGAAGAAATAATTGTGCATCAAGATATAGTCATAAAAGAGCGTTGACCCATGGAATTTTTATGTTTAATTATGGAAATTAGCTACTTTTATTTATAACAACAACAACAACAACTAAAACTATGCATATATACATATGGGGAGGGATGTAATATGGGGAGGGATCCGGTGAGAATAGGTCCATATGTGAGAATTCATACTTATATGAGAACTGATTTAAAATTTAGAACATATGAGTAAAAAATTTAGAACATGCGAGTTAAAATTTAGAACATTTGACTCAAACTAATATATATATATATATATATATATATATATATATATATATATATATATATATATATATATATATATATATATATATATAGAGGTCCATATGTGAGAAAACATACTTATATGAGAACTGATTTTAAATTTAGAACATGTGAGTAAAAATTTAGAACATATGAGTAAGAATTTAGAACATATCATAAAAATTCAGAACACATGATTTAAAATTTTAAACACGTGAGTAATAATTTAGAATTTCTACGCTAGTAATAATTTAGAACATTTGATTTTGGATTTACAATGCGTGATTAAAAATTTGAAAAGCCTGATTTGAAATTTAGAAAATTTGAATAAATTTTAGAACATCTGATTTAAGATTTAGAACATGTGAATAAAAATTAAGAACACTTGATTTCAAACTTAAAACATATGAGTAACATTTAGAACATGTGAGTAAAAGTTTGGAACATACTAGTAATACTTTAGAACATATGATTAAAAAATTTAGAACATACGAAGTATAAAGTTAAAATTTAGAACAAATAATTTAAGATTTAGAACATGTGAGTAATGATTTAAAACATTTGATTTAACTCATTTAAGATTTAGAACACGTATATTAAAATTTAGAACATGAGAGTGTTCTTACATATGAAAGATTTCTCACATAAAGAGGAATTCTCACATGAGCCTTCCCCTATGTAATATATACATATATGTATATATATATATATATATATGTATATATATATATATATATGTATATATATATATATATATATATGTATATATATATATATATATATATATGTATATATATATATATATATATATATATATATATATATATATATATATATATGTGTGTGTGTGTGTGTGTGTGTGTGTATCATGTGTTTTGCTTAGCCAATATATAATATATATTGGCTAAGGGCCTGTTCACATTTACTGAATAGAGCTGAACTGAACTGAACTGAACTGATTGGAGCTGAACTGAACTGAACTGAATTGAGCTGAAATGAATATTTTATGTGAGAGGGAAATTAAGAGCTGAACTGAACTGATTGGAGCTGAACTGAACTGAACTGAACTGATTTGAGCTTAACTGAACTGAACTGAAATTAAGTAAATGTGAACAGGCCCTAAGCAAAACACATGATATACAAGGGCTGAATTTAATGGAAAGAATTAATTGCAAATTAGGATATAATCATAAAGAAAGCGTTGACCCATATTATCAGTTTCAGTCTTATATTAATTAGTGAATAATAATAATAACAACAACAAAAAACAACAATAATTTTTTTTTTTAAGAAAAATCATGATTTATTTCCTTTTTCTCGAGATCTGAATAGTAAAGATAAAAAAAAAAAAAGAAATGGTCAATTGTTAATTTTCTTAAAATATTAGAATGCAAAATTCTAAATAAATTGACGAGATGTAGAATGTTGATGGAGTATGTAAAAGAGAATATTTTTTTTCAATCATGGTAAATACATTTTCACCCCATTACATAGTTTAAATTTATATTTTTCTTAATTGAAAATATACCATATTTTTATTTAAAAGTTACCTTAATTAATTTGTATGTCTATCTCTTCTACTTGAGGAAAATTATCACTTCAAAAGGTACAAATTAAAGAATCTCATTTGTACTTCGCCAAAAAAATTCAAGTGTAAGTAATAAGACTCATTAACCAAATTGTAAATTATGTAGTAAATCAGTGGTGCAAATGGTTCACGACAACTCTTCTAATTATCATCAAAGATAAAGTGTGTGGTTTCAATTTTAAAAGCAGTAAGCTTTCACAAGAGCCGAACAGACAATAAAAATTCAAGATAAGGTAAAAAAAATAAATAAATAATTAAAAAGATTTTATTAATTAATAAAACAAATTATAAATATAATTTAACTAGATGAAGCCCGTGCGATGCACGGTTTGTTAGTATTTTTTTAAAAAATATTTTTCAAATTTATGTGATTAAAATTGTTATTATATTAGTTTTAAAATATTAGATCAAATGTTTAATCTCAAAAGATAATATTTTATATCTAATTAATTTAAACACTAAAATCTCATTCGTCAATTTTGCTTACGTGACATTTGAATTATTTAATTGTATTTAATTAATTTAAACACTAAAATCTCATTCGTCAATGTTGCTTACGTGGCATTTGAATTATTAATTGTAAAAGAAATTAATAATCTCTTATTTAATTGGCTACAACTTAAATTATAATCCTACGTGGTGCTAAGAAAATTAGATCCTACGTGGCTCTCTAAAAACTCGGGGAAAAATTCCCCTTTATATATATATATATATATATTAGATTAGATTACCTTGGTGCTTGGTTGTAAATAATTATACCACCTTTCTCGGCATTGATTCCTTGATTTACCCTTAATGTTTTTTGCAATAACAGCCCAATTTTGTTTTCCTTGTTTTGATGCCAAGTTCATGAGTATACTTCATTACCAAAATGACTTAAATTAGATCACATACATAATCAAAAGACATACTTCGTATATGTTTTCATTATAAAAAAAATCACTTTAAGAAGTTAATGAAATATTCTCAAACTCTGAACACTAAGTGATAAGCCTTCATTTAAAACCAAATCAAAGCAAAATTTACAACAAATATATTCACGTATCATCTGCAAATTATAAACCTAAAGTTTCATGTAATAATTAAATTAAGTCATCTGCAAGAATACAATCTCAGTTTTTAATTGCAAAACAAGTATTTTCATATATTTAATAAATAAAATAAAAAAAAAATCCTAAATTTCAAGATCTCAATCAAGAAAGATTCATTGAAAATAAAGTTTTATTTTTTAATTTTTTTTTTTAAAAAAAATCTATCTTATCAACTAACAAAAAAAACATTAAAATTAATACGCACCGATCATCTTCAGTTTTCCATTGCCCTCTAGCTTTGTTTATGTTATTTTTTTTGGACGTCCGCCTTTGGCTAACTTCAATCTCTTTAGACTTGACTTCTTTTACTAGCAATCCATTGACAAAATCTATACCATCTTGCATGGTACTAGTTGGGTAAATGATATTATTCCCAATACCATACAAAAAATTAGGGTTATCATTAGGGAATGCATCATTTTGGATTGGTGACATGACATTGGTCACGTCATTAGCGGTTATGGTGGTATTTATTTTTGCTTTACTTTGAGATGAATCAGAAGAAATGATGGCGATGACACCACCAATTAAAAACTTTTCAATTGATTTTGGTGAAGTACCAGGAAAAAAAGATGAGAAAAGTGAAGGGGGGTCTGAATAGTCTAGCAAATTTCTACAAGAACTATAAAATTCTCTTTCAGATATCATGATGATTGTTAATAATTTTGGTTTGATAAACCAAAATAAAATGAAGTTAATGTTTTTAATAATCAAGTAATTAGGGTGCAAGATTGAAGGAGGTGAAATCAAGGGAGAAATGTTGAAATGGGTGATTTGGAAAGTTAATGTTTAGGCTTGTAGAAAAATTGTGATTAGAGTGATTGATCATATATAAACAAGACAACCAATGGTTGATGATCATTTATAATCAACTTGATATACTTTTCATATCTCTTTCAATAAAATTATCTAAGGACATTTAATGGCCTACTAGAAAACAAATTAGGTTGTAATTAAGGGTGTTTTCTGTACACTAGATTACACTTATCTAGATATAACTGAACTTATGTTAACTTATTAGACCTTATTAAAAATTTATTTTGTTTCAAATTGAACTCAATTGATTATGTTCATTAGTGTTTATAATCAGAACACTTATCTTAAAGTTATTTTTTTCGACCCGAAATTGTAATAAGCACCCTAATAAATATATTACTTTTATCAATCAAGAAACAAATCAATAAATTAATCTATTTCAATTCTTGCGAACTAAACACGAGCTACTTTACAAAACTTAATAAAAAAAATCACGGTACAATAAAAGGGCATACAAAAGTTGTAAAGATTTTATTAATACAAAAAGGTGATACTCTTAATAATCAAAATATCTATTAGAATCTCAGTTAATTTTTTTTTTTTTTTGAAAACAAAATCTCAGTTAATTTGTTTCAATTTAACTTTGAGAATTTCTTATTTCGGTTAATAACCATAATATTCTTTCATAAAAAAAAAATAATAATTTGTACCCTTTTCCACATTACTTATTATTTCTTGAGATGATGATGTGTCTTGCACCAACTTTGGCTTTTGTACTTTACATACATACACTATTTTGGTAATGCTAACTATATTTTCATACTAAGAATGTTATTGTGTAATACTTCATTTGTTTTTTTAGTTGACGTGCTTTCCTTTTTAGGAGACTTCTTTTTGTGGTAAAGCTTTGCTATTTTCAATTCATACTTTACCTTTACTACGTACCCCACACTACCTCCACCCCAAATTTTGAGTGGGTAGGAGTATTATTGTATTTTTCATATCTTTATCATAATTCTTGTAAATGAGAGACAAAATCAAGTGTGTTAACTAATACGAAGTAATAAGGAATGGATCGGAGGAAATTTGTTGGATTGATCATAATGTATATTTTTTTCAATTTTATTACTTTTACCTATTCAAAAGTACATGTTTTTTATCATATCGACTAGTGAGTGTCCTAGATGATGCAACATCTTTAACTTTTTCGTAATTTCTTGTCTAATAATGAAGAAATTTACATCACAGTGTGATAAGTAATTACTTTATATTTGAAGCAAAAACTCTTACATGTTTATATAAATTAAATTTTGTAATGAATATACTTCCTCCGTTTCTTTTTAGTTGACACGTTTCTTCTCACATTTGCCAATGCACAAATTCAACCATTAATATCTTTAATTATCGATAAGAAAAAAATTATAAAAAGTTGATATGGTGAATTTATATATCGTCACAAATCTAACAAGATCCCTCATCATGACTATATTTTTTCATTATGTATTAATTACAGAACACGGTTAAAGGCAAGTGTGTGAATAGTACTAAAGTCAAAACGTTGTTACTAAAAAAAATAGAGATAAAATATTGAAGTACAAACATTGCTTGTTACAAAGTATTTTGTGTTATAACAATATAGGTATCTTGTTTAGAACTTTCAAAGAAACTAGGGTACCTAATGCGTGCGATGCGCACTATAGCTAACCACGTCTAGAAAGTTCTTTCAGTTGGCAACATAAATGGGCGAGGGAAAATATGTAAACAAATATTTTTAAGGGTATAAATGTCCACACACTAATCTTTAGAGTTTAAAAATAAAGGCATTTAACATTAATGAAAAAATAAGTAAATAAGCATTTAAGAAGGTATAATTGTCCAAACATTATTCATAAGAGTTAAATCATTAAATCGTACAAGATAAAGCTTAAAGGCAACTAACATCATATCAATAGAGGCATGTAGGTAAACAAACATTCTGAGGATGTAAAAAATCTTACACTATTCATAAGTGTTTTATCATACTGTTTAAAAGGTATGGATACATTTGTAAGACTTTATTACCTAGTAATTTTAAAAATAAACCAATGATGTCATATTCGAATAATAGTTGAAATTTTGTTTTTCATTTAACTAGTGTGGTGCGACGCGCGCATCTGTTGCTAATAAAAATTAACAAGCGAATAAGGTAGCACTATATAAATATACGTTGATAATCAAATTGCTTTAAATCGATAAAAGTGTCATTTGTAACCAAATTCATTATATGTTGAAATAAAAATAATGGTTTAGATGATGACCATTTCATAGGTCTAAATGTGTATTGTAAACTTACATGCATTTTAAATTTGTGCGGTGTTGAATTAGTTAATAACAAGGTTGCATGTATTATATGTGCATATGTAATCGAAATATGAGTTAGTAATTGATGAAACTAAGATGATAGTAAGGAAATTCGCAAAAAAAATATGTTGACACCTTTTCAAAGATTCATGTGTTCAATGACTTATTTATTACATATAAATATTAAGTTTTACTAATCACATTAATTTCGCCCTACTTAATATATTGTGCTTATTCCTCCAATCACACAAATGTATTAAGAATCAGCGCTCAATTGTAGCGTAACATCGAATACTATAGGATTACCATGGATATAATTTACAATTGCGCCTTCATTTAGTTGTACTTGATAGTAATCAATTACAGCAGCAACTCCATTCTTGATAAAGCACTGGGTAAGCTTATCATCACGTCGCGTGATTTTCAATTGAGCATCAAACCGAGTATCATAAAGCTGCACAACAACATTGGTTGATTTTGGTAACAAACCAAAGTGTGCTCTAGCAAAATCCAACGGAATATTCTGCATCAATTTAAACATTAATCAACATCACAATGAAGAAGCACTAATTCATAATGAGAATGCATTATATACAACGAATTAAAAAGGAGAACCATACAATAATCCCTTCCGAATAATAGGCTTTAGTAAACACAAATTTAAAATACGACCCCTCCAAATTAGTTGTAATGTCGTTCAGCCAAGCATTTGTTTCAGCTTTTATTTCTCGAGACCCTCTCTCAAAAGGCTTACGCCCCCGCCTTTTAGAACTGCCACCATTTTTGCTCACCATTTGACTTCAGTTAATTATGCACAGATCTAAAGCTACTCTTTGGTAATTATATACACAAAAATTTCAAATAGAAGTCAAAATTGATATTACTCTTACCTTATAAATTTCAGCTTCTTATTGACTTTAAATGTAAAATTAACATTGCCCATAATTCTTTGACTAACTAATTATAATTACGATGTCAATAAGGAAACACTAATTAAATGTCTTGGAATTAGTTGTCATATAAATATAAGAAAAGTTGTTTAAAATCAGAATATGTTTAACATTGTCCTTTTTTCCACGTATGGATTGTAATTCTATAGCTTAATTATGTGAGTGGGTGAGCTAATAATGTAGTCAATTGTCCCTTTTTAAAGTCATTTTAAAATAACAGCCATTTATATAATTTCAAAATTACTAAACAATATTAATTGAAATTAAGGTTGATGCCTATTACCTTTGAAAGCTGAATAGTCAGTTACTTTTAATATAAATACACTATAATTTCAAAATATAGATAACTATTATTTAAAAGTGATTTAATAATGTGTTATTATTACATGGTCAACGATTTAAATAGTTATTATTTTTAAAATTACAATGCGCATTGTAGACATACATTGACCCGAGAAAGTGTGTTAATGTAATTGATGCGCGCACAACACGTTGTTAATTGTCATTAAAATGCTAACAAGGTAATAGTAGAATGTTACTCATATTTTTTTTAATATGTATTCAAATAATAATGTATATTACTTGAATTGTTTTGCATAGTATTTTTTAGATTACTGAACGGTGACAAATCTTGTTATATGTAGTATGCATATAGAACAGATTATATTAGTCTAAAAAAAATAATAACAGATCATATTTATCAATAAAGGAATTTAATAACGTTTAATTGTTATATGACATAATTACATTAGTGCATGAAGAGAATACCAACCTATTATGGTAATTGTACAAATATTGTGATTCTTTTGAATTGACTTGACTTGTAATTATTGCTAGTATGACTATTGGGAAGGAATATTGAAACTAAGGTCTGCTTCACTTTCTGAAAAAAAAGATTTATTCAAGTATTTTCTTGTCAAGGTAATATTTAATTCTAATTAATATGCTACAATTTTTTGGCAATAATCTTGTTATATATATTGCAGTGTCTATTATTGCATAAGTTAGACATTAAATCGTGACATTAAGGTAAGAATTGAAATATTATTGCAACCGTTCTAAAAACTGTAATGGCAGATTATGCAATGACATTTAGCATTCGCTATGAAGATGATTTCGAAAAAAAGCTGGTATGAAAACTATAATCATTGATATATTATGCTACTATAAGTCGTAGTTATGTAATGTTGTAAGATTTTTATCTGGATTGTTTTTGGTTGTTGTTACTTATACATTACCTTGGTTTTTTTATCAATGTTTATTAATTTGCAGTGCATTCCTGCTGAGTTTAAGAGCATTTTGAATGATGGTCCCAAAGGAGTTGATCTGCAGCTGAAAAAATATGGAAGAGTTTGGGAGGCAACTATGGCACATGAAGAGACTGAAGATGGTTGGAAGACAATTTTGAAAGGTGATTGGGCTGATTTTGTCAGAGAGAATAGGATAAGTACTGGAGATCATCTAAAGTTTAACTATATAGGAGAAAGCTCTTTTATTGTGCAAATTTCAAAGCCATCGGGAAGCAAAAAGGCTCAGGTATGTGCAAGTGGTAAGAACACTGGTGATTCAAGCAAGAGGCGCGGTCGCAAGCCTGCTTATCATGGTAGTTCACCAAAGATGATCGAGACAAATGAATGCATCGACGACCTTGCACGTAGCTGTTCTGAGCCACACTTTAAATTTATTTTCACTACACCTTACCTCAAGAAAGCAACAATTGTATGTGCTGCTAATTTGTTTAATGTGTGATAAAGTTCAAATGGTGTGTTATAGGCTCTTTTATGTGATGAATTAATTGTATCTGTTTTCATCTCATTGTTTGCAGAACGTCCCTGTTGATTTTGCTAACAATTGGTTAAGCAGATACAGTGACTCAACTAATGTGCTGCTTCAAAACTTTGATGAACAAATTGCTGCAAAGCTGAAGGTTGTGAAGAAGGATGGTCTCATAACTAAGTGTGAATTATGCAGTGGTGTTAGGGAATTTACTGATCGATACAACGTGCAGGTAGATGAAGGTGCATTAATTAAGTTTAAAGAAGGACAAACTGCTGTGTTTGATGTAGATCTTGTGCTAGTGTGAGATTAGTTTTAAAGTTTTAGAGATTCTAAATAAAAGTAGCATGACAATTAAAACTAAGTCTATGTATTTGCATTGTTGGTTTTTAATTACTGTATGACTTATTATGACTGCTATAAATTTAATAGCTACATATGCCTTACATTTTAGATTTACATTAGTTTATTAGCATAATCATATCCTAATAGTGTTGTGGCTTTTTATATAGAGTGTGTTGTTTGAGAATGATATATATAGCTGGAATAATATGATGCAAAGAGATTAGAATGGATGACATGTATGGTACATATTTATTAGTTATATAGTGCTATAACCTGTAGACTTTAGGAGCATAAACTGCTAGCCAAAAGATTCTGCAAAGAATCATCTAAAAAAAATGAAACCAAGAACCAAAGAGTGAAAGTTGTCAAGAAGGATAATCAGGTGATTAAGTGTGAACTTATAAGTGGTGTTAGGGAATTCATCGATGAGTATAATGTTCACATAAATGAAGGTGCATTGATTAAGTATCAAAGAGGCAATCCTGCAGTATTTGATATAGACCCTGTGTTAGTATAAGGCACCACATAATGCAATTAAGGACACAATTAGAGTACTATATTGGTCTGAAATGAATGTAGGTCTGTTTAATGCTAGGTTGGCTATCATTTCCTGATAGATGATGTTGTATCAGCTTAAACATCCTTTTCTATAATTCAAGTTTAATTATCATCTTGTTAGTTTAATTATCATATTGCTATTTTAATTATAATGATTAGAATCACTTATTTGAGTTTGAATATGCCTGTCTAGGATGCTATTTGAGCACCTTATGCATTTATTATAATGCAAAAGTGGAGTGAATAACTTATATGTTACATATACATTAGCTGGATACTGCTGTCACTTGTAAACAAAAAGAATACAAGATATTGTCCATAGGTTTTTACAATGAATCTCTTATATTATGCTATCCTTAGAGGTATTTAAAGTCACTTCAAACTGACCTGTAGGTAATATATTGTCACACCACTGGCCACTATAAAAGAAGGGAGGAGTGCTAGCAATGTCATATATCACTTGCATTCATTATCCAAAATATTTCTTTACTGTATAAGAAAAAACTCATTGAATATGGCAAGTAAGGGTAAAGGGAAAGTTGAAACCAGTGTTCAGTGTGTAGTAGATGAGGATATTGTGTTAGAGATATTGGAGAAACGTGTTAGCTTTCTTGAACATAAGGTAGAAGAGCTGGAGTTTGTTGTTGCTTCCCTTTGTTTTGGTGAACCAGAATCCAAGCCACCTAGTCCTAAGAGAGGCTGCGGTGCTAAACCTGATGAAAACGAGGCAAAACAAAAATTTGAAGGAGGAACACGTACCCACACTGCAAAACCTATCCTCCTTGGTACTGAGATTTATCACCATTCCAGTCCATCATACTCACCTGGAAGTGATGGCTCATATGGTGGTTCATTTTAAATCGGAAGTTCAACTACAAGCTACAGACAGCTATAGTATAGACTGTCCTGTTTGTGTTTCTTAGATCTATGTAGTTTCCCTAAAAAACCTGCCTAGCTTGGTGTATCGTAGTAGTATCATTCGATGTTTGTAAGCTTAGTAAGTTATTGTAATGGGCTGTCTTAGATATCTAGTGAGTATCAGCTAATCAGAAATGTTACTGTGGTATTGGCTATCTATGAACTTCAAGGTATCCTTGAAGAATGTATTAAAGGAAAGTTTGGCTTGGACTTTTAATTTTGTATTAAAAACTTCAAGTATCCATTATAGTATATTATAAGTGCTGACTAATGAAAGACCTTTGTATGTATATTTGCTCAAATTCTGATTTACATATGAACATTAACAGCAGGAATTTTTTATAACACCAAGACTGCTTATATGAAATAGCCTTCTTCAACAAGCTGTTATTATAGCTGCTTTCCACCACAATAATATAAACATAATCAAGCTAAGGCATATTATATAAACATATTCATTAAGCTTTCAATGTCCTTTTAGCAAAGATGCACATATTAAAACAGTCACACTATCTCATATAGATAGACAATTCACCCAAATAGTTGACAAAATTTGACTCTAGCTATTTGACCTTTGTATCTAGTGGTGAATTTATAATTAGGATATATGATTAAACCATGCTACCTAATGAAGATGAATTCATTACGAATAAAATATGTGATATAGTGTTGTCAGTTCTTAATAAACACTTAAATGAATTAAGGTATAGTATAAATAGTAATAGTACATTTATTATGTCTATTTATAAAGGTTGGTTGTAGTATAATAAGCATAATATGATATTACTTTTGCTCTAATCCATTCCCTTTTTCAAGTATTATATTTGTACATTAATATGTATTGTATTGCATTCATGTAATTATGCGTAGATGCATGTACGATTTCTTGATTTCTTTCTTATGAATGGGAATTTAGTAGCTTTACATGTGTTTCATTTATCTTTTAAATTTTTTTTTATTTTAAAGAATATGGTATTGTTAAGACTTGAGCTAATAAGTTTAGAAACTTAGTTTAATTTGGCATTTATTTTCCTCACAAACCATTTAAACTCTATGAATAGTCATTCTTTCTTTTTTCTTTATTTGCCCACATACTAAATCAATGGCCGAAGGCAAAGAATACGCTATAATGAGCGTTCTCTATTTGATACACAACGACCTTTGTTTAAAAAGGAAGGCAAAATAATGGTTAATTTGAATATATTTTTAATTAGAGGGGTATAGATTATTATCTATAAGTATGTAACTATGTATGATGACATCAAATGGGCAATGTGTAATTTTGGCATATATTTATATTAACGTTGTGTTATAGTGATTATGGGTATCATAGAACTTATTGATTTCGTTGTCGTGAAAATGCAATGTTTCATCAGTTTTTGACTGATCTACGCCAATGTCAATAAGATAGTTAATCACAATTTTTAACCCTTTGATGATGAATACTTTTACCCTTATAGCGTTGTTAGCGGTGATGATTAGAGGCATACTTAAATTAAAGTATTACTGTACATTAATATAGGTCTATTATAAGATATGTATTTATTAATTTCGTTTTCTAGAGTATTTAAGCTATAGGAGAGTTAAATTTGCGGTTAGTATGATCATATTTTGTGTAACGTACAAATCAACAATTATTGTTATTTGGAAAACGAAAAAAGTATAGAATTTCAAATGTTACAAGGAAATGAAAAAACTATTAGTTAACAATATGATAGAGAAGAAAGGTGATTGGAGAAGAATAGAAAACATAATTATAAATTTTAAATTAAACAAAAACAAAAAAGAAAAAACATAAGATAAAAGCACGAATATATTATTTATAAAGGTTTTTAGCAAAAAAATTGGGTAAGGATTAAGGGTAGGACCGATATTACACTATTTTATAGGCAAAAGTAAATAAAAATGATTTAGTTATAATTAGTATTTTATAGTTTATTACACATTAGTAAAACAAATATAGTTTTTATTTCATTTTTGTTTATAATTAAATTCTAGTTGTCTTAATAAAAAGTAAATTTCCAAACACGCGTACAATGTTTTAATGAAAAGCGATTTTTTAAATACGTATACATTGTTATATAGTACCTAAGTTCAACAACAATTGAATCATGGCTTCCTACGACTCTTCACACTTAAGTGCCTCCTCAATGTATGTGCAATGTATCAAGCAATGCAACTCTTCATCTTCTGCATGCCATCAATGACAAGTGAAAAGACACTTATAAATCGACGGCTTGATGTGCTTTACAATAAGAAATACTCTTCTACTGACAAAAGCTAAAAATCTTACTCTAAAATCCTTCTGCAATTTTCAAACCCTCCATATTCCTTTCACAGCTAATCATCTAAGTGTTGGGATGGCTGATAATGGTGAAAGGCCTTCAGTTTCGGCTAGATACCGAAATTTTTTGACAAAAACAAAGGATAATCTTCAGGGTAGATTTACAGCGTACGCTAATATTCAACTAGATGCTACCAAGCAATTGGAAAAGCTAGCAAAGGAGATGGAAGAGATTGATAAGCAATTGGAGAAATGTGATAAGGTTGATGAGCTGAAGAGGAACAGGAAGACGCCTCCAATTGGCAGCAATTGCAAGACCCCTATTCAGGTAGACAGCGACAGTGACGCTGATGAACCAGTGAAGATGAGGAGAATTACGGGCTTCAAAGGAGAGTCATCTAAATGCAAAGGTGAATCTAACAAGGGGAAAGAAATCATGGTTGTTGGTGTCAAAGGAGGTGAAGCTGATATGGAAATCAGCAAAGAAGATTCACATGTGAAGTTGGTGATTGAGTCTACAATTCTATTCCAGGCAGCAGAAATCCAAGAACAACCTGATGCTTCGCAATAAAATGTTGTCTTGGTGGCGCAGGAGCAACAACAACCCGAGCCAAATCAGAGAAGAGAATCAGATGAGGAAGAGGAAGAGGAAAGTGAAGAGGAGCAGCCTAAAAACGATGATGATTCATGATATAACGATAAATCAGAGGAAGATATTGGTTATCCATACCATTATCACTCCCCTGAAATGTCTCGCTCTGACAGTGGTGCTTATGGTTTTGATTCTGACTAAATAGTATGTCTAAGCTTATCATATTATTATTGCAGTATATATAAATCTAGAAGCCATGCAGTTGTTTAATATTATGCTAGACTTGGTTTTTATTTATTTTGATTGTGTTTTTGTAAGCAAACAATGGAGTTTTTTGATTAAGCAGGGTCTTTGGTAGTCCCTGGTTTGGACTTAATTATGCTCATTAACATTTTGTATGGAATTTTTAAAAGTAATACGATATCAATGGCTTGGGTTATTTACTTGCCTATCTTTTACTGTGCTTTTGTGGATTTTTTGATTACCTTAATTGCAAAAAAGTATTGATAGCAATACAAATTGTGAGTACTTTATTTGAATAATAAGGCAAGTCACCAAGGCCCTTATGTATATTTTACTTGAATGTGCAGGTATAAGTTACAACTATATACTAAGAGTACCATACTTGTAGTTATGGTCATTGTCATGCTTATATATTGGCATTTTAAACATAACTTTGTTTGGATGTTATTTATGGCCTAAGTTGTGCTAATGTATTGTATAATTAAGCATCAATATGTTACATGTTAAGAACTCTGTTAGCTGGAAAAAGATATGCCTAAAATGTAGGGTATAAAGCTACAAAACTAAGATAGTAGTTCTGATATGTGGTGTAATAAGATGATTTAGATATGATTCTTTCTATCTTGGAAACTTATGTAGATAGCACTTAAATTGTATGTCACTAAGTTATAAAGTAATCTGATCAGACTATATTAGCATTGTTTTTGCAGCTGAAAATATGTACCCTGGTTCCTAGATAATGAGCTTATGTATTTATTTCTATAGCCAAGCTTATTATTATGTTACACTGCATTTTTAGCAGCCTAGCTTATCAAGATTTAGGTCTATCTAACTATAACTTACTTTCTTTATTTAGGAGTATATAAAATATCTTGTTAGCTATCCTAATCATGCTAATTAAGGCTGCATGAGAAGCTGAATTCCCAGGCCATATGCTATGAAGTACCTTAGAAGCTCATAAGCATGACATATAAACTTAGCTTATATATAAGACTCTGTCTCACTCATGAGTTCTTTTGTTACATTTTAGGGATTATCAAAAAGCTTATAAAACACTGCTATAATTAACATTGAAAATAAGTAACATGAAATGAAGATTTTAAAAAAAAAAAACAAGAATTAGCCTCATAAAAATAATGAGCATCTTAAAAAGTTCTCTTTTCATATAGAATAATTTAAGTTTGTTTCTATTACAAAGTATGATTGTTTGTCTTCAATGAGGTCTAGTTATCTGCATTGATATTTGCTATTATATGAGTGGTGATTTTTCTTAATTTCCAATGTATAATGTTGTGCTTTTCTGCAGCAACACAGAGCATTATGTGACCTAAGAACTGATTTTGAGCTAGAACCAACTTTATTGAAACTTGGATATAAAAATTGCATAGTTAGGATGCTTCTACTTATCCTCCAGATAATAGATTGTCACTTTAAATTGGCAGAAGACAACAATTATATAATACCCTTAGAGTTAGGAATATGTTTAATATATAAAAACCCTTTAACTGAATGTAATTTGTAATTCTGCCTCAAATAATTTTCTTGCTATGGCAAAAAGGTCCTTGCCTTTACTGTGTTACAAAAATTCGGCTAGTCCAAAACGCAATCTAGAAACTAAGCTTGAAGAACTTCTATATGCAGAAGTTCACTTACAGGGTCAGTTATCACATGCAAGGATCACTTACTTAGATGCTGGGAAAAGAATATCTAATATAGAAATGCAATTGCATGAGGTGAGAAATGAGATTACTGAACTCAAAATGCTTAAAAAAAGAAAAGGATTAAGTAAATAGCTGAAGGTGTTTCTCATAATGCTGCATTATTGGTTGAGTCAAATCAAGATCCAACATGTACAGCAGAAACAACTGAAGGGGCGGTGCTAGCTAGAGTCTCTGAAAGTCAACCAACAATTGAACAAGATGAAAGTTCAAAATTTGGTGAAGGACAAGATTCAAAAGGAAATGAAATAGTAACCCCTACTTACTGGTTCTGGTAATGTCCTAAGGTTAATATAAGGCAGCAGCATGTAAGCATATTCCCCATATGTAATCCAATTAGGTGTAATATAAGCACTGGCAAATTATGTGGAACATTATGCTGTAATAAATACTTGTTTAGACATTCATGTAGCCAAGTTTGAGATCATCAATTGTTTAAAAAGGTTATCTATTTGTTATCTGATAGGCATCCATATATATCTGGCAAATTTGGAAATAAGGGGGTTAATAAACATAATAAAGCTTCATTTTAAAAAGCTGGCTTAATAATTAACCACGATGCATTGATAAATTTAAACATTGCATACAACCATCGGATAAGGATAATATTAGCATAAGTCAGGAAGAGCTTTTCTAGCATAAGTTTAGGTACTTACAAACATGGACATTTAACCTAGAAAATTCCAAAAGGCAACCAAATAGCAACATCAGAGTAACTCAAAGTCACAAAAAGTTTTGGAAATAGGCAGGGACATGAAATAAGGGCTGAGAGTTTAGAATTGTTGCAAAAGGTGTCAAGTAGGAACACACCCAAAATGACTAAATAGTCGATCCTAAAGGACCATGTTCCTACAGGAAGCCCAATGTCTACCTAGCTGGAACTTCACTCCAGTTCAACAGATTTCACTATCCATTTAAGATAGCCAACCCTCTTGATTGCACCAGTCGGACCTACCTCAAGCTTAAGGGGCTTCTCTTTTAAGCCAGCAGCTATGTCTTTAAACTCAGGCCACTCTGTCATCTGCATATAACACCACAGCCATTATTTAGTATAGCAATGACATACAATGCTAATAAATACAACAATGCAATGTAGTAATTTCAACTTCAAAAGTGTACAGTTATTTCTAACCTTTTTCTGTATAAGTTCTGCATCTTTAAGGCCAAGCAATGCCTCACATTGCTTTCCATATGCAGTCAAGCGGATACTACCAGTGTCATCCATTGCAGTAAAAGTAACACTAACCCTGAGAAAAAAATATTAGTTACTTACATATATGAATCACAACAGATTAAATGTTTTATAATTGAAATCATATACCTCTTCTCTGCAGTGCATTGAGCACTGCATACATCACAGTAGTATTTGATAGTATCCACATTATCACAGCGTTTTCTGCATCCACTGCAGCCAATATAGGCATTTACATCTTCTTGCTTAACATCTGGAATTGTAACCTTAATCCAGTGGCGCTCATATGCAGTAGCTGTACCTGACTGCAAGCAAGAATGACATATGAAAATGTCCTGTAAAGAATTAGACCTACAAAAATTATAAGGCAAGGTATAGTTACTGTTTTTTTGTTGACATCTTTTACAGCCATAATAACATTAGAACTGCTCCCATCTCTTTGTGATAGATGATGCCCCATATGATCAGTAACACGATCCTGATTCTCCAGTACCCTGAATCAGATAAAGCACAAACTAAGTAGTGGTAATTCTAAACATAACACACTACATCTACACAATGTATAACCTTACCAAGCTCTTAATGCATTCACTTCTGGACCAGTGGGGTTACAATCAATAGTGGTTGACATAGACGATGACAATGAGAACCCTAAAGCAGAAAGTATGAGCAAAGAAAGACTGATAGTCTGTGGAACAGAAGAACAGCAGTAAGAGAGAACCAAACCAGTGTGGGTTGCTGGCTGCAGATGCCGAAAGCTAACTATCATGAAGGATTCACACCAAGCTGATAGTTGAGCACAGTCTTTAGTAGCAAGGTCTCCATACAAAGAAATAACAAGACCATCACCAATCCTGCAGTTGCAGTGAGTTATTGCTAGTACAAATAACAAACCAAAAAAATATGTAATATGCATATATATATGTAAGGAATAACACTAACTTTTGCACACTGTCATCGACTAAAATGACATCGCGCACATCAAACTCATAACCACCAGAAGATTTCTTCTTTTTCGTGTCTTCTAAGTAGACAACAACTCCAAGTATGTCTGTAATAAAAACACCAAGCTAATGAAATTTCCAAAACATAACTGCATGAGATAAAGAAATACACAAAGCAAAGTTTACCAAAGCGATCATCAGGACTACTTGTGGCTGGAACTTCAGCAATAGGAGTGTATTTTGGCAAAACAAGACCAGTGTTAGGAGTCAATGATGTAATTGCAGTTGAACCTCCAAATGACAAGTAGTAGTCACCTTCTTTGTGGCGATACAATGCATTAGTGTTCCTAACTGGTGCATCTGCTATGATATACTCCTTCTCATGCTCTAAAATATGTTCAAAATTTTCTATCTCATCATCAAATAATGTGCCCTTGATTTTGTTACCCTATACATATAGCAACAATAAAATCAGATAGAATTTAATTATAATCCTTAATTTGGAAACCGTATCATTATATCATTATACCTCGTCGTCTTCAAAGACAAGTTTCTGGAAAGCTTTTTTGGTGCCTGGGTATTTCGCAGGTGACTTTTCCTTGACTTTAACCTTGATCTTGTATTTCTTAGTCTTGGGAGTTAATTTGTCCAAAGGAACATATTGAGGTTTCATCTAATATAGAGTCATGTTTACAAAACACTATTTTTAGCTATTTGTTATAGTTGATTATTAATCCAAAAATTAATGTTGTTTACAAAAGTCTAAGACAATAGCACTCTAATTTCAGTTGACATGCTGTTACAATAAGTGCTAAATAACTAAGCTTGTAACACACTTGTCATAGTATACACAACCAGCAGTACAAACACTATATAATAGCAAACAAAATATAAGCCATACTAAAGCACATTAAAGATTGCAAGTTATACAGGTTAGTTAATTTTTAACCATGGAAATTAGCATGCCTTCTACGAAAGATCCTAACTAAAATATAGCAGAGGGATATACTAAAACCAGTATTTAACACCAACTATCATGTCATCTCAGTACAGAAAACATGGATGCAGTGTTAATAAGCATCAGATAGTAACATTTGATGTCCAAGAGAGCCTTGCTAGAGGAAGTATTTTTAAAAAAAATGCATAGCATTTTTAACCTAATAAATAGAGGAAATCATAAGTGTATACACTCTACAATAGACAAGATATCAGGCAATACTCAAACTTTTTAACTATACTAAAGCACATTAAATATGACACGCTATTTGATAGAATTTAATATTAAAAGTCAAGGTAAAACCTATTATTCTCAAAATCTAACAATGACATCCACATTTACAATAGGCAAACCAACAACAATATAGATTAAGACATGACAACAAATGGAATCTAACACGGCACTCCAATAAATGCATATTAACAATAAATAAGAAGTTATAGAGCATAAGAATTCAACCATTAATGCACTGACCTTAGCAGTTGAATATCAGAGGGAAGAATCTGCAAAGAAGCTTAACTATAAAGAAGATTTCAGGGGCACGTTCTAAATGAAAGAAGTAATCTTTAAATAGAACAAGCAAAACCTTAAAATTAGCTCAATATTATAGCTGTAGCATTTTCATTGGCCAAAAGAATAGAGCTATGCAATGTCCACTGGATATAAAGATATATTCATATTACCTAGATAAACTCATAAAAGTAGGTTTCTTATACTTCAAGTTGTGCAGTAGCATAATTACTTAGCTGTAAAAAATGTATTGAGACATATGCTTAGCATAACTTTTACCTTTATGTAAACATATGAAGTGACAACTTTTATTTAAGATGTGACCTTTTGTTATGTACCTTTTTTCACTTGTTGTTGTATGATTTCTAAATTAAACACACTTAAAATGTAAGTCAAACCGGTTATTTTAATTATATAACACGCTATTTATATGTAAATTGTACCAACAAATAGTAATGTATTAAAGCAAGGTAGTTAGATATACCATTGATCACTTTATTTAAATTAAACTCCAACACAACAAACATTTGTACAAAAAACTGCCTACCACCTTCTTCCTTTCCTGCCTTTATCTAAATAGCTTACTCTTCCTATTATATTGAGGAAGTCTTAAATACTTGACATATTCTCAATAGAACACTGAGCATGGCAAATAAAACTTGCACAGAATGGATGTCTTAGCAAACAACGACACCTTTGCAAAATGGCCTTCATTGTAGCTGCAGAATAACAATGTTAGTTTAAGCTAGTTCTTAACACATAATAACAAAAAACGTAATAAACTGGCTTCATCTAAATATTTGACAGTAACACCAATGCAAATAGGTTACTTGGAAAACGACCTTCATATAATATTTGCCAGCCGCAAAACATCATACGACACAATATTCTTAACACTTGACTTAAGAATAGCAGCTGATGGTTGAGGCATGTAAACAGTAACCTTAGCAGATCGCTTAGCACGTGAAATAGCAACATATAATTGGCTATGTGAGAAACATGGGCATGGAAGATACACCAACACTCAATTCAAGGTTTGGCCCTGAGATTTGTTTACTGTCATTGCAAAACTTAATTTTAATTGGAACTGCTTACGCTCAAACTGAAATGGATACTTAGAAGAAGTCGAAGGTCTCAAATTCACTCGAGGTACAAAATAAAATGTGCCTTTATAATGGCCTGATGATATTTCACATACAATAGAATTAGGAAGAAACCTTCTACAAATAAGACGAGTTTCATTGCACATGCCCTTAGATGGTGCTAAATTGTGCAGTAATATAACATGACTGCCTATTTTCAGCTCAAGCTTGTGAGGACTCATTCCCCCTGGACAGAGTGAATTTAGAAACTCAGTAGGATATATTCTGCAGTTATCATCAAGAACTGAGTCAAAACTCACATATGTAGTAGATACACCAGGAAACATGCCAATCATGTGTTCATTTATGGCATCTACATCTTCATTCATAGGTGTGATGATTGCTCTTTCATTAAATATGCTGCTATCAACTCCTGGGACATTAATTTCAGGGAATATTGTTGCAGCCAATGTAGAAACAAGGTCTTCATCAGGAGCATAGTATTTGATAATATGCTCTGGGAGCTGAACATAAGAATTTTTAGTTGACTGTAACTGTTCATTGCCAAGAGACAACAAGAATGATGCATACATAGGGTCTTCTTTGGCTCGAATGTTTTCTGTTAATCGAAACTTAATCAAAAGGGGCCATATGTGAGAACTGACCACACTCACCCCTACAGCTTCTCTTTGAGTTTTATGTGGCAAAATAGGTAAAACCTGTCTAAAATCCCCCCCAAAAACAACCACTTTTCCACCAAAAAGCATATCAGGATTACAAAGATCACGCAACAACAAATCTAAAGACTCAATATTTTCTCTACGCGTCATAGAAGCTTCATCCCAAATGATAAGAGCAGCTTCTTTGATTAAAGCAGCTAAGCTCCCTTGTTTGGGAACATCACAGGCAATAGATAAGTCAGAATCTAATGGTATTTTAAATCTAGAGTGTGTTGTCCTCCCAGAAGGAATGTTAGAAGCTGCTATTCTTGATGTTGCTGTTAGCAACACTATTTTCCCTGACAAACGAACCTCAGCATACAGAGCATTATACAAAAACGTTTTTCCAGTCTCACCTGGGCTATCCACAAAAAAACATCCAGGTTTGCCATCTTCAATATGACTTAGAATGCTGTTAAATGCACTTGCTTGAGCCTCATTTAACTTGCTTCGACAATCAAGGCACTCTGGAGGGATTGGTGCGTTTAAAGCATCTTCAATATCTCTTGTTACACGGATTCTATCATCTGTTTCCTCTATTAAATGACCCAGCCCAAAGTTCTCCAATGACTTGCCCATGGCTTCTAAACCATTTTCAACCTCCCTCACAGCTAAATTCTTTACCTTAGATTAATAGTTTGGATACTTATAGTTGAAATCTTCGGACAAAGAACTATAAAAGCGATCCCAAAGTGCAACTGGATTACTTGGCTGGCAAAATATAAGCAGTGTTGCAAATAGCTGGCGCATTGCTGAAGGCATTTGTGCTTCTGCTGCTTCTTCCAAGCAAGCAGTAGCGGCATTGTCCTCTTGAAATAAGCCGTGTCTAATTGCAGCTTCTTGGAAAGTAGGATACAAAACTCCACTAACAGTTCTCAAATGCTCAAACGACGTAGGACTAACAATCTTACTAAGCAACAACCGCAAGAAGAACCGTTCCCCTTCTCCAGGAACCACAAAAGCCATTCTCCCAACATTTTTTTTTTTGTAACTTCTTTTAATCCATGTCTTTTTACTGCCATCCCACATATATTCTGAAACAACTTCAGTATATCGCATACCTGTGCCCCCCATTAATGCGCGCATTTAGCCTACAAAATTCTGTCAGAGCAGTTTGGCTCCTTTTCTCATTCTGAATCACTGATTCAAGATCTTCATTAGATCTGAGGTAAATTGTCTGCATATTAGGTAAGTGTACCGGTAACACCATAACAGACGAAGTCATCTCAAACAGGTCAAAACCAAATATCCTCCAAGCTGCTTCACATGGAGAAACCCATCTGCCAGCTTGAAAGTTATCAATCTCATCAACACCCTGATTGTTTCCTTCACCAATATTAAAAGAGACCCTGTCATGACCCTTGTAAACATATTTATAAAGGTACTTCACTGCTTGAATAGTGGAACACACTTCAACATTCAAATGACAGTCAAACAACATTGATAAATACGGATTATAAGGAATAACCCATCTGTTGTCAAGAGTAGCACCACGTATGCGTACATGTTTTCCTGTATTCCTTCTTTTATACAATGGGAAACCATCTTCATTGGTTGTGGTTTCTTCGATATAAGATCTAGGCTAATTGTATTTGCAAACAACATCATCTCCAACCTGTTTCTTCAAGCATCCACAGTTAGGGTGTAAATTACCACAAGGGCCATGCATCATGTGCTTTAGAACAATCTTGCGCAATTCTGGAGAATCAGTTGCAGGGATTTCTGCACTCACAAACCGATCATAATCCGAAGGACCAGTAAGTTTATATCCATGATCTAAGATAATAAGAAAGTGAGCATGTGGTAAGCCTCTTTTCTGGAACTCAACAACATATACCATGGCTGCCACCTTCCCAAAGACCCTTTCCTCTGTTATTTGTTTTTTCAAAGCAATTAACTTTGATCTAAAAACACCGGCAATAACATCTGGACGATCAGCTGCAACTTCTCCCTCGTAAAGCTCAGCCATTATCTCTGGCCATTTAACATTACACGTTATTGTAACAAAGAGATCTGGCTTACCAAATCACTGCACAAGAGCCATAGCATTTAAGTATCGCTTCTTCATATCACGAGGTCCACCAATAAAAGTTGGTGGTAGAATAACACGCCGCCCAACATTGCTAGCATTTTTCTCACCATCCTCAACAGTATCCAGAATACCCTGATACAGATCTGCTCGAATTGCTTGTTGATTTCTTCTGAAAAAATCAAGCCTAGTGTTTTCAATCTTTACATACATATCAACAATGTATTGCTGAAAGCATCTACCTCCACGAAGAAGCATGTTGCCTGGCCTAATCTGCAGCTTGTATGCATAATATTCCCTTGGAGAAATATGCCTCTTAGATGTTCCTGATGAGTCTGCAGCACCTGTATATTCCAACAAAATTTCAAATTAAACTCCATATATAGCATTGACAACTAAAAAGCAAGCATTTAAAGGGAAAAAATGCTTGCAACTAACAACTCACGTTTTGCCTCTTCTTCTATAAAACTCTCTGCTGAATGCACAGCACAAGAATCAATAGGATCAATGTCCATCAAGGCTTCTTGCTGTGAATTCTTATAAATCTTCCGCATACCTTGAGTCCACCCACACTCACCATATGGGAACAGAAGAGGATATTGCAACGGGTCATAACATCCATAATAATGATATATCCTATGAGGATCATTGGACCTGCCTGTCACAACAATATACGGACTGTTGTAATCACTAGAAGACGTACTGTCTGGCCATATAGCTGCTACTTCGTCAGTTGATGGTGCATTATACACTCGCTGATCTAACACAGTGCTCTGATTAATGGCTATTTGTGTAGAATGAGTTATGGTGAGCTCTCTTAATGACCTGAAGAAGCGAGCATATGGGTTTGCATTTGTGACACGCATCAAAATCTCAACAATGTCTCTTCTAACCTCAGGAAAAGTCTCTGTCCTATGTTTAGCCTCAAACTGTGCATCATAAAAATATAATTGCAAGTATTTAGGCTTCTCATCTTCTGGTAACAAATCAGGCAAGTTGTGATAAATCTGACCATGCAGTAAGAAAACATAGATTCCTTTCTCAGTCTTTGCATTATATTTGCCACCAAGAGAGCAAAATGCAAATAAATTATTATACATGCGAGAATACTTCCTAAATTGTATTGCATCCTCATCCTGCGATGTAAAGAGCCGATACAGTTCAATAGGCAAGGCATTCACAGCAATCTGAATACTTCCATTTCCACAACAAAAATGGAGCCATTCATACCGGAACTTTTTAGCACTGCACTTTATACAATAATGTGCATTCTCCAATTGTAAAGGAGCCAGTGGCAAAGGCTGACCAATAACAGCAGCTGGCTCTTCTGCAAAAATATTGTGTTAGCATTCAGAACTGTGCAATATACATATACAAGTAAAAACAATAAGCAACAAATGCAAGCTTACTCTTCTTCTTTTGAACAGGAGTTTTAGGCACTTTTGACTTGGGCTGAGTTTTTTTTTGCTATTCCTTCGTGCACCTTGTGCACTACTTTCGCCTACTTCACTAAACACAAAAAATACGTATAAATTGGAAAACTCATAACTGTATTCCACAACATATTTTTTTTTAAAAGAAAAAGAGGATATAGAGCTATCCCAACCTAATCGAATTGTCTTTTGAAAGTCCATCTATCCGCTCTAAATAAGTGACAGCTATTATCACTCCCTCTGTTTTCAAAATTACGTTAAACACAACAAAGAGTTCATGGCAAATTCAAAACCATTACAAGAACATCATGCTTACTGTCTTTTTGAGGATGCTTCGGTTTATGAGCTTTACTTGGCTCTCTCTTATTCTGTTTGCTGAGCACTTGTGATTGCTTAGCATGGCTGTTAATAACAACACGTTATTTATAAAATAAGCTATTATCATATACACAACCAACAAAAAAACCATACTATAACAAACCTAAATCAACCTGATTTTATCCGCAGCCTGAAGAGGCCCAAAAGCACGTGAACGTTTAGTAGAACGCTGCCTCACATAATCCCCACTGGTTCCAAATGATTCGGTAAGTAACCCTAACAAAGCATTAAGATCAACATTTCACAGTGCAGTAAAATCTCCTAGACAATAATCTATTAGTTCCTGCAAACAAACCTCTCTTCTAATATGTAAAGTCCTTTTCTTGGCTCCTCACATACTGAGCATATGCTTGCCAGTTTACTAAGCAACTCTAAACATACTTTCTTTAAAAAGAAAAAACATACTTACCATCCAACTCCACAGAAGTGTAGTTAGACTTTTTCCCTGACCCTCCATTAGCTTGATCACCAATGTTACATGTTCTTTTTGCATTGGTGCCAACCCTTGCCTTAGTCCCACCACTGCCCCTACCTGCCTGTCTTGCACCACCACCAGCTACCTCACTAAATTCACAAGCATAACCCATGAATATACAGACAAATGACAGCAATAGGCACATTACTAATAACCACACCCAACTTGTTTTTATCTGGCTCTAAAAGTGCACTAATAGCACGTGATCGTTTGCTAGCACGCTGCCTCGTACTATTTCGACCATCTTTAAAAGCATTTGTAATGTGCTCGTGCATTACATCAGGTTCAACAATATACATTGCAATGGTTGCTTCCAAACAATCATCCCATCTTCTAAACAAAAGTACAGCTCCCTATCAAACTATTTCAAAATAATTATCTACCTTAAAACATGCTAAGCACATACCCATATATTAGAAGTGATTAAGCCAGTAACCTGGAACGTTACAAACTAACTGAATCCTGTATGCTGCACCACATGATAGGCTGAAGTTATGAAATAAATACACATACTGTAAAATAACAAACAAATGGAGGCTAATAATATTAAGTAGCAAACACAAAAATATAACCAGAAAAAAGGCCATTTAATAATTCATTCCATTCAGACCAGCAAAAGTACACACCATTAAATGGTTATGTCTAAAGTTAAACATTACATATCATGGCACAACACTACAAGAAAGACAATAACAACTTCAACCTAAATCAGCAACAATAAGCTATAAGCCAAAATAATACACAGGAAGCTGATACTGATAAACCAAAAGACCACTAAGCCCCAACCAAGTTACCTAATACTTGCTAATTCAAACTACATCTTCCTACGCTTAAACACAGCTTCTAGGTTCTCAGGTACTGAAACAAACAGACCATCCGAAACTGGAACAGAACGCTGAACAGCATGCTCACCAAACGAAGATGATGCCTTAGGCTTACGAGGAGCTGCTGGAGGTAATGCAGGAGTTGGGATCTTATGGTAACCAGAACGGGGGGTTAAGCAATCATCCCCACCAATGTACGGAGCTAAATGCAGATCTCCTTGCTTCCCAATGATACGCTCCCTAATAGACATGTAGCTTTCCCTAGACAATGCACACTTTATACCAGAATACACTCCCTTACCATGGTTCAAATCAATTATGTCTACATTGTAGCAGATGCGCAAGAACTGAATAGCTCGTTTTGCAGCATCTTGCTTTGCAGCATTGCAACTGCTCATCACTTGGCTGTAAATACACTCCATATCAATGCTACCAGGAGGATACACTGTCAACCAAGTAACCCACTTTGCTGTAGCAAGTTCAGCCACTTCAATTACAAAAACCCTTGCCTTAGTTGCAACAGCAACTACACGCAGCACATCAATGTAGTCAATGCATATGTATTTGTCACCATGTGGCCTAACCGGTGGGACAGGCCACCTGTTCTTCTCCAGAGGCTTAGGCTTGTTCAATGAATCAATAGCTATACGCTTCATCTCATAAAGGAAAGCACATAGATCAAGCCTATACTTGGCTTCTGAACTTAGATCATGTATCTGCAATCCATACTCTGTTCGTAAAAACCGGGTAGCTTGTTCAGCAGCTAATTCCTGAGAGGCATCAAGGGTGACAGCAGGCCCACCCTCAAAAATATAAGGGGAAAGAACACAGTCAGTAACCAGAGTAAGGGTAACAGCATTCCCAGTGATGCCAGTCAAGTTATAAGTAGGAGCTGCCAGCTTCAGAAATCCAATAACCTGGTTCAGCAAGCACTGAAACGAAATGGTCACTTTCAACGTTTCTGGCCTCATTATCTGTGTGCATAACCAATTTAGACCATCAGAACCTAAGCAGCTATAGCGCACAACGACAGCTGGTCGCGGAACCAGCCCACCACTCAAAACACCCTACCAGACCCTACAAATGTACTTAATCAATGACCAAAGCTATTGCTACTGTCACCACATCACAACTTTAAAGCGAGCTTAAATAAAATCTAAACCAACAGTAGACAGCAAACACCCTTAAAGCACCAAATAGCACAGTTCCACCATACAACAAACTCTGAAAGACAAACACGCATACAAAGCAAGCATAATAGCAGCGCACAACAATAACATACAGCAGCAACATACTCGATCATGGCAACGAATGCATAAACCAAACAATATCATACCAAACATACATCTCCCAATAACATCAAAACGTTAAAACTAACATATGAAAATGAGCACTCACAGCAAATTCCACAGCTAGCAGAGCAATCAGCAACACTTGTTTACAACCTGCATCAGGAATCAGAACAAAATAATCAGGACCAAAATTAACAGATCAATAAAAATACCAGCACCAGTATTCACTATCCATGGGCATTAACACGAAACCATCAAAAAACAGCCATTACTCTAAAGCCAAAAATCTATTATATCCATTGTTTGTCACAATAATAACACTTTATCCTAAACATCTGCCAAACCAAGCTAATTAGATAAAGACACAATAAATCCTAACACAAACACTCAAACTTATTAGATCATAATATTACGTTATCTAATCCAGGCCTTATTTTGATTATATTCTTTTTAACAACCCATGATAATCAGTACTTGTTTACACCTCACAACAGAAATCAACACAAAACCATCAAAACTAAAATAAACTAACCACTCAAAATACCATCATTATTAATCACCATCCGCAGGCATTAACAGCAAAGCATCAACAAACAACCTGTTAATCTAGAGCCAAAATTTTATTTTATCCATATTCAACCATAAACATAGCATTTTATCCTAAACACCCAATCAACCAACCTAATAATATTAAACCACACTAAATCCCAACACAAACACTTAAACTAATTAGCTCATAATACCACACTATCTAACCTCGTCTTCCCTTTCATTTCCCCTTCACTGTATTATGACCATGAGTAAACAAAATTATATTTTTTTTTAGCAACCACTCTCTTCAGATGATAGAACTAAAACTGTTAATAACACTAACATTAAATTTCAAAACCAAAACATGAAAAGCAATCTAAAAGTGTCACTGCAATAAGTCCAGCCTCAAAATTACTCCCATCAGGCTAACCAAGGAACAATGTTATAAATCCACATAGTACAATCTATGAGAAGAGAAAGAGAAGAGAAAGAGAAGAGAAAGAGAACAGAGAACAGAGAAAGAGAAGAGAGAACAGAGAAGTGAGAAAAGAGAACAGAGAAGTGAGAAGAGAGAAAGAGAAGAGAAGAGTAACAAGTTGGGTGACTTGTTCCTCAGGGTCTCAAGTTCGTAGAGGAACTTGAGTTTAAGTCTTTAGCTTGTAATAAGATCATTTGCCCTATTATAGTGAAGATTCTTTTCCCAAAATCCCAAGTGGTCGTGGTTTTTCTCCTTGTTAGGGCCAAGGAGTTTTCCACGTAAAATCTCTCTTGCATTCTTTAGTTCCTTCAGTTAATCTCTCAGTTCCTTTAGCTAGCTTAATTTTAATTCCGCAAAAAGTTTGGCTAAACTCTTATACTACAATTCAACCCCCCCTTCTTGTAGTATTCATTGAAACAACAATTGGTATCAGAGCCTAACTTCTAAGAGAATCAGGAAACCCTGAAGAAGAAAGGTCTTGGAGAAAATTAATACTCACGAAAAGCTCGAGGAAGGATACTCAACTCAGAGACCTCCTATGTTCAACGGGAAGTTCTATACCTACTGGAAGAACCGTATGGAGATCTTTATCAAGGCGGAGAACTACCAAGTATGGAGGGTCATTGAAGTTGGTGATTTCGAAGTCACCAAGACAAACGCTCAGAATGAGGTAATCCCTAAGCCTATGTCTGAATATGAGAAAGAGGATTTTGACAAAATGGAAATCAATGCTATGGCTGTGAAATTGCTCCATTGCGGGCTTGGACCTCATGAGCACAATCGTGTTATGGGGTGCAAGAACGCTAAGGAAATCTGGGATTTGCTGCAGATTACTCACGAAGGAACTAATGAGGTTAAACGCTCAAAAATCGATCTACTTATGTCTAAGTATGAAAGATTTGAGATGCAACCTAAGGAAACCATCCAGGAGATGCTAACTCGTTTTACTAACATCATAAATGAGCTGGTTTCCCTTGGTAGACAGATTCCTACAGATGAGCAGGTTAGGAAGGTTCTCAGAAGTCTTCCACAGGACGAGAGATGGAGAGCTAAGGTGACAGCCCTACAGGAAACTAAGGACTTCACCAAGTTCAACATAGAGCAACTTGCTGGCTCTCTCATGACCCATGAGCTACACCTTGGAGTCAACACTGAAACCATGAGGAACAAGGGGTTGGCTCTGAAAGAAGAAGAGGAGGAAGACTCAGAAGTGGACGAGGATGAAGCTGCCATGATCGTTCGAAGGTTCAAAAGGATATTCAAGAAAGGCCGCACCTCAAGGAACTTCGGGAAAAAGAACTCCAATGCCAAACCTGACTACAGCTGCCACAAGTGTGGATCCCCAGATCACTTTATCAGGGATTGTTCCCTCTGGGAAAATGATAAAGGAAAAGGAAAGGGCAAGGAGCAAGGAAAGGAAAAATTCAGCAAAGAAAACTTTCAAAAGTCGGACATGAGAAAGGCCATGATAGCAGCTTGGGGTGATTCTGACAGCGAAGAAGATGAGGATGACCAACCAGAAGAGGAGACAGCCAATTTGTGTCTGATGGCCAAATCAGATGATGAAAAGGCCTACCTTGAGGAACTCCACAAAGAGGTATTTCTTGATCCTAAACAGCTTAAAACTCTCTCTAAAGATGTCTTAATAGATTTGTGTCTAGAAGAAGAAGAATTCTTTAGAGAAACTTGTGTGAAACTGAATAAGTGTGAGAAGGCTCTTAAGGTTTGCAAGGAACATGGCACTTGGTTGGAAACAGCTTATGCCAAGTCCCAAAGCAAATTGCAAGAGCTGAATATTAAGTATAAACACATAAAAAAGATAGCTGATAGAATCAAGAATGAAAGTATTCTTCTGAATGTTGAATTAACTCAGTATAAGCTCATGAATTCTGATATCAGTTCTAGCAGTTCCTCGAACGATCAGTTGCTTAAATTCAATGTTGATTTTGAAAATCTGAAAAATGAACTTTCGACTTTAAGGAATAAAAAAGATCAACTTGAAAATGAACTGAATGCTAGAAAGGATAGGAGTATTGACCCAAAAGTTATACCTAAATGGATTGCTGAAGCTCAAGGAAAAAGAACAGAAGGACTTGGTTATATGACCAAGAGAAAAGGTAAACAAAAGAAATATGTTGAGCTTCCTAGCATGAAGATGTGTACCTTTTGTGGTAAGACTGGACATCTCTATGGTCGATGTTGGAATAGAGAAGAAGCTAATAAAAGGAATATGAAACAAGTGTGGGTCAAGAAAACTGATATTGCATCCACGACAAAGGAACCCAAGGAAACATGGGTTCCTGATTCTAATGCTTAGTTTTCTTGCAGGTTCTAGTGAGGGGAACAACTCGTGGTATCTCGACAGCGGGTGTTCAAAGCATATGACAGGTGATAAATCAAAATTCCTCTCACTAGAAGACTACCCTGGAGGAACAGTAACCTTTGGGGATAACAAGAAGGGCGAGATCATTGGAAAAGGAAAAATTGGAAGATCAAAATCTCATTCCATTGATAATGTGTTCCTGGTCGAGGGCTTAATGCACAATCTGCTCAGTATATCACAATTTTGTGATAAGGGAAACTCTGTAAGTTTTACTTCTGATTCTTGCAACATCATCAACAACAAATCAGGAAAGGTTGTTCTAGAAGGAACAAGAAGAGGGAATACATATACTGTAGACCTCAACTTAATCCCAAGGAACAACCTTACATGTCTTAGTGTTGTTGAAGATGATCCCCTGCTATGGCATAAACGTTTTGGACATGCTAGCTTTTCATTACTGGACAAACTAAGGTCAAGGAACTTGGTTGTGGGACTTCCTATTATCAAGTTCCTACAGAATAAAGTTTGTGATGCATGTGTGAAAGGCAAGCATGTTCGTTCATCTTTTAAATTGAAGAAAATGGTGAGCACTACAAAGCGTTTGGAACTAATCCATATGAACTTGTGTGGTCCCATGAGAATTCAAAGCAGGAGTGGCAAGAAATATATTTTGGTTATTGTTGATGATTATTCCAGATTCACTTGGGTTATTTTTCTTGCAAGTAAAGATGAAACTTTTGACGAGTTTGTTGCTTTTGCTAAGAAAATACAGAAAATCAGTGGTCACTCACTAGTCCATCTCAGATCAGATCACGGAACTGAATTTGAGAACTCAAGATTCGATGAGTTTTGCAGGGAAAATGGCATGAACCATAACTTCTCAGCTCTAAGAACTCCCCAACAGAATGGGGTTGTGGAAAGGAAGAATCGAACCCTTGAGGAAATGGCTAGAACCATGCTGATTGCAAGTGGATTGCCAAGGAACTTCTGGGCTGAAGCCGTGAATACAGCATGTTACATTCTTAACAGAGTAACAATCAGAAGCATCATCAACAAGACTCCCTATGAACTTTTCAAGGGAAGGAAACCAAACATATCTCATCTTAGGGCCTTTGGTTGTAAGTGCTTTGTACATAATAATGGTAAGAAAAATCTAGGCAAATTTGATGAAAGAAGTGAAGAGGCTATATTTCTTGGATATGCCTCTGACAGCAAAGCTTATAGAGTTTACAATAAGAACTCAATGTGTGTTGAGGAAAGCATTCACATAATATTTGATGAAGTTAACCAGTTTGTGAGTGTACAGGAACAGGAAGAAGATAATGATTTTGAAATAGGATTGATCAGAGACAAAGATGAAGAAGAAGATCAAAAGCAAGCCAAAGAAAAGCATCCTGCAGCAGAAGAAGAACCTCAAGAGAATGAAGACGTTCCTCACCAAGATGAACAGGTGAATGAGGAACAAGCTGAAGAGGAACAAGCAGAGGGAACAGGACAAGAAGCTCCTCAAATTGGAGTTCCAGCAAGGGAATTTCATCCCAAGCCATTCAGGTATAGAGGTTCCCATCCTATGATCTCATAATCAGTGACATTGGGAAAGGAACTCAAACCAGATCACAAATGAGGAACTTCTGTGCGTTCCAAGCATTTCTATCCATCCTAGAGCCTCGAAATCATCAAGAAGCCTTGGGATATGCTGACTGGATAGTAGCCATGCAAGAGGAACTAAATGAGTTCGAAAGGAACAAAGTCTGGCACCTTGAGCCAAAGCCTAAGGAAAAGAAGATCATTGGGCTCAAGTGGGTGTTCAGGAACAAGCTGGATGAGCATGGTACCATTGTAAGAAACAAGGCAAGGTTGGTTGTGAAAGGCTATAATCAACAGGAAGGTATTGATTTTGATGAAACCTTTGCTCCAGTAGCTAGATTAGAAGCTATTAGAATTCTAGTAGCTTTTGCCTCTTTTATGGGTTTCAAACTCTATCAAATGGATGTGAAATGTGCTTTTCTAAATGGTTTCTTAAATGAGGAGGTGTTTGTAGAACAACCTCCAGGTTTCGAAAATCCTAAATTTCCAAATCATGTCTTCAAGCTTGATAAAGCTCTTTATGGGCTTAAGCAAGCACCAAGAGCCTGGTATGAAAGGCTCTCAAAGTTCCTCCTGAAAAATGATTTCAAAAGGGGAAAGGTTGATAAAACTCTTTTTCTTAAATCTAGAGGAACTGATTTGTTGGTAGTACAGATTTATGTTGATGATATTATATTTGGTGCTACTAACAATGGTTTGTGCAAGTACTTTGCTGAGCTAATGGGTGGTGAATTTGAGATGAGCATGATGGGTGAACTAAATTTCTTCCTTGGACTCCAAATAAAGCAAACAGCAGAAGGAATAATGATTCACCAGCAGAAGTACATCAAGGAACTTCTGAAGAAGTACAACATGGAGAATGTCAAGACAAATCACACACCTATGGGAACAACAACGAGACTTGATGATGATCCACAAGGAACAAGTGTGGATCAAACGACTTATAGAGGTATGATTGGTTCATTGCTATATCTAACAGCCAGTAGGCCTGACATCTCTTTTAGTGTTGGATTGTGTGCTAGATTTCAGTCTAACCCTAAGGAATCTCATCTAACGGCTGTTAAAAGAATTTTGAGATACCTCAAAGGAACAGATAACCTGTGTCTGTTCTATCCTAGAAGTGATGACTTTATGCTTAGAGGATTTACTGATGCTGACTATGCTGGTGACTTAGTCAACAGGAAAAGCACCTCAAGTATGGTTCAGTTCCTTGGCTCTTGTCTAGTTTCTTGGGGTTCCAAGAAACAAAATACTGTTGCATTGTCTACTGTAGAGGCTGAGTATGTAGCAGCAGCTGCTTGTTGCTCTCAAGTCCTTTAGATCAAACAACAGTTGCGTGACTTTGGTATTAAATTTAATTGCATTACTATCTATTGTGATAACACTAGTGCAATTTGCATATCTAAAGATCCAGTCCATCATTCAAGAGTCAAGCATATTCATATAAGACATCATTTCCTTAAGGATAATGTTGAAAAGGGTTTAATTAAGTTAGATTTCTGCCAAACTGACAATCAAATTGCAGATATATTAACTAAGCCCTTGAATAGAGAAAGGCATGAGAAGATGAGAATGGAACTTGGGATGATTAAGTTATACTAAGAGAAATGCATCAAGTTCCCTCAGGTATGAAACTCAAACTGACGTGCTTAAACTATTGTATACTGTGCACAAGTGTTATATGTTTAATTACATAGTTAAGGCAAGTTGTGAGCAGGAGTAACATTTACTAATGGGCATGTAAATTTGAAAGTCATAGATATTAGAAGTCCAAAATTGATTGCATGAGCCTTGTTGAATTGTTCCGTGTATCAAGTTGTATTTGCAAGCAATTTAATTATTTGAATTCAAAAGATAAAATTGTTGTGTTTATCTGATCTTCAAAATTCAAAATTTTTTATCTAAACACTAAATTCGGATGAATATATCAAAATTCATCATTATCTTTTGTTCAAAAGTTGCCCACATCCATTACTCTCTTGAAACACGGTTTACGTTTCCCTAAGAAATAAATAGGAGTGTCAAATCAATTAAATTCACCTCACCTCCCAAACGACACCTCACTCCCTTAAGTTACCTCCACCATAAAAGATGTCAACCTCACACAAATTTACACCACACAAAAATTACCTTCTCTCTCATCACTCCGATCAAAACTATTCTCCAATGTCTACCTCTCCAAAAACCCAAATTGAAGCCGACCTCAACACTAACCAAATTCCAGAAATTACCATGGAAATCCCACCGGAAATTAACCCCATTGATAACCAAGAGCCTCCAAAAGTGGATTCAACCACCGAATCCCAATCTTCTCGAAAAAGGAAGTCCGATGACATGCAAGAAGAAGAAGAAAGCGCTCCGGAACTAGGGGTCAATTACCGAGACAAGTCTGCAGCCATGAAACGGCAAGAGAAGATTAGTGATCACTTTGTGACAGGTTTGGCTATTAATCTTCCTTGGTGTAAGTCTATTAAATTGTATGAACTGCTTGATTTGATTGAAGCTCAAAATTGGGTGAATTTGTTGAGTGAATGCTTTAATCGGAGTATGTATGTTGATGCTATGAGGGATTTTTGTAAAAGTTTCAAATACTCTAAAGGTGTTATTCGCTGCTGTGTGTATGAAAAAGAAATTGAGTTTGATGCGATGTACTTGGCTGAGTTGTTTGATGTTCCTAATACTGGATATGACTTGTATTTTAAAAGCAATGTGATAAGGAACCCTCTACCTGATGCAAACATTGATGAGATTGTGGAGTATCTAGGTGGAGACCCGGAGGAAACCTACATAAACCACAATGTCCTAACCCCTCTTGACAAAATCTTGCTAAAATTTGTGTTCAATGACATAATCCCTCGCTCTCAAAAGAGAGACAGTGCAAACAAGCTTGATTCTGTCCTAATCTATTGCCTAGCCAAAAAGATCCAAATTAACTTTCCCTCTATCATGATCCAACACCTATCTCATTGTGTTCCTAAAGGCTGGAAGGTTGGATATGGTAACCTACTTACCTATGTTTTCGAAAGCTTTGGCATCTCCTTTACTGATAAAGAACCTCTGCCCCTCAAAAATACCGAATACATGCAATCTATTTTCCTTGAAAATCATAAGATGAAGGTTGTGGATGGATGTTTTGAAGTTGTGCTGGAGGAAAAGGAGAAAAGGCCTAAGGAAGTGAACTTGCTGAGGGGGAAGAGGAGAAAGCTACTGGGATCATAGAGGGAGTAGTGCAGGATATTCAGGAGGAGGAAGAGGAAAAGGTGGTTGAGGAAGTGATTGAGACAGGGGGAAGGAAGAAAAGGAAGAGTTTGAGGTTGATGAAGAAAAAGGAGACCTCTGCCCCCATTTGCATTGATATCTCAGGGGTGCAAGAGGATTTGCAGAAAGTCACAAACTCTCCTACTTCGGGCAAGTATGCATCTACTTCAGGTTTTGCAGCATTCAGTTCCCCACCGAAAGTTCCCAGCGAAGATGTGAAGGAGATGCTCCAGAAGGTTCTGAAGGAACAAGAGCAGTCAACGGTGAAAATGGAGGAACTGAAGAAGAGTGTGCTCACTCTTGATGCTGAGCTGAAGAAACTGGTCAAGAGCTCAGAACAGGGGAGACTGTCCACAGTGAAGGACATTGTGTCTCAAATCAGCAAGAAGCTTGAGGATCTTGCTGTTGATGATGACCAGAGCACTGCTTCCTAACCTCTCTTTCCTTGCAGCCTATCTATGTTGATTAAACTCTGTTTTTATTTGTTTTTGGGAAACAATTTTTATTTGGTCTGTAATATTTTGGGCACTTTAATTTCTTTTGGTTGAACTTGCAAATTTGGTACATTTGGCCGATGTTTTAAAATCGGTTTTGGATGATGAATGTCTATAATGCTTTTGCCTATATGCTTTGTGAATGTTTTCTCTATATATGCATGCTTCTTGTCTTAACACTTGACCACTTGATGGTGCTGTGTTATGGTATACTATGCTTGTATGTTGGTTTTTGATAATGCCAAAAGGGGGAAAAGATGCAAACTATCCAAGGAAACTTAATCATTCTATGGTCTCTGTTCGAAGTCTTCTCAGCAAGCCTACATCTCTACAGGCAGGTATATGTAAATACAAGTTTTTCCATTTTTGCAATTTTTCTTCTTTTTGTTTTCTGTCTTTATTTTTATTAAGCAATTAGCAATTTTTCTTCTTTTTGTTTTTTGTCTTTATTTTTATTAAGTAGTTCCCTTTTTGCATTGCATTATATTTTTGCATTTTCCTTCTTTAGTTTAGGATGGATTATCTTTGTTTCCTTGTAAGTAAGTTTGGATTGTTTGTCATCATCAAAAAGGGGGAATATTGTTGGACTTAATGATTTTGATGATGACACAACCTTACTTACTTACATACTAATAAAGGCTTGATTGTTTGAGTGTGTGATCAGTGCAAAGACTAGGAGAATTAAGTGTCGAGCAAAGATACCATGAGGAACAGGAAAGCCAGAAACAAAGCTATCCAAAAAGAAGAGTTCCCTCACAGGAACTGGCGCTTCAGAAATGAAGACTTGAGAAGAGAAGGTTCCCTCAGGGAACAGAAGCTTCATAGAAGAAGCATCACCAGAGAAGAGAAGTTCCTTCCAAGGAACAGAAGCCTCGGAGTAGAAGCTTCATCAGAGAACATGAAGACTAAATATATTTTTATATTTTAGGATTTATGTAAGTATAAGATATTAAATGGCACTCGAAAAATCTATGTGGAATTGGTCTAAGAAGATAAAATTGTGCATGCTAGTTTTTAGGAAAACGGTTGCAATCTAAAACGTTTATCTTTTGAAAGGGATTTTATTTCTTTCTGAATTTCGAAAGTATCTTGTGCAAAAAGATTTTATTTTCGAAAATATCTTCTGAAAAAATAAAATCGCCATGTTTTCCAAAACTTGCGGCCTACTCTCCCACGTTCTTGATCAAGTCGTGGTTCTGCAAAATTGAGGAGTTCATGGTTCCTTAAATTAAGGGACATGATCTTCTTAGTGGGCATGAGTAGTGGCGTAATGGGTTTGCAGCACAATGAAGTTTTTCCAAGGCGTTTTGTGATCTATAAATAGCTCTTGATTTCTGTTGGAAAAACTTGTCCTTGCTCACATAAGTTTTCAAGCTTTTAATAGAGACAAGCGTCTAATTCCACATAAGTTGATTAGAGTGTTCTTAATGTTCTTATACTAGAGTTTGTTTTTCTTTCGAGTTGTAATTGGGGAATGGGGAAGTTCGAGTGAACATTTGTGTATGAGAAAGAGAAGAGAAAGAGAGAAGAGAAAGAGAAGAGAAAGAGAAGAGAAAGAGAACAGAGAACAGAGAAAGAGAAGAGAGAACAGAGAAGTGAGAAGAGAGAAAGAGAAGAGAAGAGTAACAAGTTGGGTGACTTGTTCCTCAGGGTCTCAAGTTCGTAGAGGAACTTGAGTTTGAGTCTTTAGCTTGTAATAGGATCATTTGCCCTATTATAGTGAAGATTCTTTTCCCAAAATCCCAAGTGGTCGTGGTTTTTCTCCTTGTTAGGGCCAAGGAGTTTTCCACGTAAAATCTCTCTTGTATTCTTTAGTTCCTTCAGTTAATCTCTCAGTTCCTTTAGCTAGCTTAATTTTAATTCCGCAAAAAGTTTGGCTAAACTCTTATACTACAATTCAACCCCCCCCCCCTTCTTGTAGTATTCATTGAAACAACAATTTAGGATGATGTGTACAGCTCATCACATACATGAACAAACAGCTCCACGTGCAACCTGTTTTCTGCTTTTAAACAAAAAAAAAGAAAAACATATTGTCAGATAATCAGAAACAAAAAAAATCCAAAAGAAAATAAAAAGAAGAAGGGCATGGACGTCAAAGCACTGTTCATAAGGGAAATCAGCAAAAAAAATAGGCAGTAAGTAAGGGCAGAACCGTTACTACACTGTTCCTAAGGAAAAAGCAAAAAATCAGCTACCTTCACCCTTGAATTTGGCTTTTAAAGGTTATGGACTAGTTACGTGTGCTCAATTCCTAGTGACAAAAATTTGTTTTTCAAATTAAATAATTGACATGAAATTGAAGCATTTTCTTAAGTAGCGGAGAGTGTCACATGATACATAAACTCGTCTAAGCACACCTTTCAGTATAGATTAGTAATTGTAATTAAATTATGCATTGAAAATGGGATATTCAAATTGTAAAAAATATTTTTTTTAAAAAAAAATAAAATTATTCATTTATAAATAAATCACAATAGAGGGGTTCTAGTTTGTTGTGCATTATCCTAGATGATATATATCTTGTAAGCAAGTCTCTTGAGTGTATGTCGGAGAAGTTTGTTCATAGGGAGGGAGATAAAGTTGCCCATGAACTTGCTCATCTTGTTCCTTGGGTTCTAGGTAAACGTGTCGGATTTCCCAACTTGCATTGTACCATTGGTGAATTTTGATTCCCCTATGAATGAATGAGTTCCCCTATTTGGGTTTCTTTAAAAAAAAATCATATGACATCCACACAGACGTACACTAATCTAACAATTCAATTAACATGTTAAACCAAATAAAGATTTCCTTTATAAAAACTAAAATAGCTTAGTAGATCTTACAATGGTGGAACGTCTCCCATTCATATTGATGGAATTTATAATATTTTTGAAAAACAATCTAATAAATTGTTGAAGGTGTGAGATTCAAATATTTTCATTTTTCTCATTTAATTGTACTTGAAATGTCAATGGCCCTGTTTGGGAGAAAGCTGAAAGCTGAAAACTGAAGCTGATTGAGTTAGCTGATTTTGACTAGCTGATTTTATTAACTGATTTGACTAACTTATTGTATTAACTGATTATATAAAAGTGTTTGGTAAATAGCTGATAGCTTAAAGGTGATTGAGTATGTGAAATGACCAATAAGCTAATTGTGGGGTAGGTAGTTTAGATAGGATTTTAAATTAAATGAGGTTATAAGTGTCATTTCACAATAATTAATGAATAAGCTAATTGAAAAGGCTCCTAAAATGAGCTTTTTCAAAAAAAGCTTATTTAGTGGAATAAGCTCTTTCAATAAGCTTACTACCAAACACTTGTATTAGCTTGTTTGACTAGTCAATCAGCTAAAGTTAGTCAAATAAGCTAATATACCCCCAATAAGATTACTACCAAACAGGACCAATAACTTTTGCATTCCAGTATAATTTTTTAGTAGTGGAAAAATTTAATTAACAACAATTCATTAGATCCAATGCACACTTCCTTTAATTTGTTCATTTTTTGTAGATACGTTTTCATTTTTGCTACAATACATAACTTGTTATCATTTTTTCGATAATATTTTCATTTTTTTTAATATGTAGAATGGCCACCTTTTATTTAATTAGATTTTTTTTGAGATAGAAAAACCTTTGGGTACATCTAATTTACTATAATAATGGAGCATATCAAACAATTGTTATGTAACTTTTAACTACATTTGGAGGTAAGTTTAAACTTGGTATGATTTTAACGTACATAGGCCATGGAATAAGTTTAATATGGGTAACTAGATAATTAATCCTCGAGCATTCGAATGTTTAATTTACTATAAATAAAGAAATAATTATTTGAAAAATTGGTATTAGTACTCAAATAAATCCATTAATCATTGTATTCACAACAAATTTTCAAGTTTGTTTAAAAATCTTTGCAATTTCCTACAAATGAGTGTGATATAGAGAAAAAAAAGAGCTTAAATACTTCCGAAGTCTAGGAATTTTGATGAGGAAAAAAAAGGTAAAGATTTAGGAGGCAAAATGAATGGATTCTACATAAAATATAAATCAGTGATTATTACTTTAGTATCATAAATGAATGTGTTTACCTTTAGAGCATCTCCAATGACAAGCTAATTTGCAAATTAGCCATATAGGATTTTAAGCTAAGGCCGTGTTCTCCACTACATGAAAAAGGGTAATTAGCGACGACCAAAGTAGTCGCAAATCCGTCGCAAAAATGGATTTGCGACGGATTTGCAACTACTTTGGTTCGTTGCCAAAGACCTCGTCGCAAATCCATTTTTGCGACTAATTTTTGGACAGTCGCAAATTTAGCGACGGATTTGCAACGCCTTTGCAACTACCATTTAGCGACTAACTTTCAAATTTTAGCAACTAAATTATTGTCTGTCGTAAAATATTTGTGACGGATTAGCAACTACTTACGAAATAAATTTTTGCGACTACAAAACTAATTATTTGTGACAGATTAGCGACTACTGAGACTAATGATTTTGCAACTAACCAATCAGTCTCTAAACCAAATTTGCAGTCGCTAAATATTTGTGACTGACGATCAATATTTGAGACCATAATTTAGCGACAACCAATATCAATCACAAAAAAAAGGTACCCACGCATAAATTCAAATAACCAAAATGTTAATTTTATTCAAATATCCAAAACATCATCAAATTTGTATCAATGTATTAAAAAACAATATTTAACTCATATGACTAATTGTTTCAAAAGTCACCTCCCATATAAAGAAAGCTACTTCAAATAAGAACCAATAATGACGATGTAAAAAAAACCAGTTGTTCACAAAATTACCACCAAGAAAATAAAAATCACTTAGTTGTATCACGAGAGCGGGTGACTGTAGGCATAGGAGGCTTACAAGGACGATAACCTTGTTTGACAAGTGATACCATTTCCTGCAATGTTTTTTGCATGGCTAATTTTTCCTTCTTTCATGTAGCTTTTTCGATCTCATGATTTTCGACGAATTCCTTAGCATATTTTAAGCTCTCTGCCGCTATTTTTTGGCTTTCTTCTACCTTATTATGGTTTTCTTCTGCCATCTTCTTTAATTCTTCAACTTGAGAGCTTAATTGAGAAATCATGGAAGGAGTAGAAGATGATGCCGTAAGTTGAGAAGCAGGATCGCTCTTGTAATACATTTGTGAAGCACTCCTTAAACCGTAGACTTTTCCTTTCTTTTGCCCACCTACAACCTCCAAATAGACTTTGTCGGGGTTTATCTCAATTCCTTTGTTCTCAATTTCCTCAAGTTTTTCCATATATTCTCCCTGCATTAAGATATGTATTAGTAACTATGATCTCAAATGTTAAAACTTAAAAAGACTAAAAACATCAAAAAAAAAAAAACAAAATAAACAAAATAAACAAAAAAATAAAAAAGAAGTTAAAATAAAAAATGCAACACTTATAGCAAAATAATTTATGTAAGCAAATATTGGTTAAGTCCCGTGCCATGCACGGTAATTTTTAATACATATCATTAGTTTAAGACTGCTATTTAATTATAAAAAAACCTAATTGCAAAATAGGATGAAATTATGTGAGTAAACAAAAAATGACCAGCAGATATAAAGACGGTCAGAACAAGTAGAATGATAAGCTCACATGAGCAAAAGGATCATTGGTTTCAGCAGATGAAGGGGGAATCAAGCATGATAAGCTCATGCTCGTTAACATCAAAACAATAATTTATGTGAGTAAACAAAAAATGACCAGCAGATATAAAGACGGTCAGAACAAGTAGAATGATAAGCTCACATGAGCAAAAGGATCACTGGTTTCAGCAGATGAAGGGGGAATCAAGCATGTACGCCGCATTCTATACAAGAGGTCCCGTCGAAAAATTACAATTTCTTGAGAGTAATACTTTATTCTGTTTTCCAAACCAGGAAAACTAGTCAGGAATAGTCATAAAGTACATTATACTCTCATTCTACATGCTTAAAAAGCTCCATCATATGGTTACTATAATAGCATAGCATTAAAAAGGAAGCTGAATTTCCAGAAATATAGAAAAATTGATAAAAGTAATTACTGTCTTATAAAAAAAAAACACAATAGCTTTGGCAAAGCTGCCTCACATCATGAAGCAACTGCACATACGATTAACTGTACCAATTTACCTGCAAGGAATGCTCATAAAAAGGGCATTTGGTATTTCTTTCTGAAGTTCTTTTGTTAGATACTTTGGAAGAGCACACCTTGGGAGAACAGACGAGGGGCCTGATAGTAATAACACTATAACATCATAATGGACATTAGAGAATGATATATATACAAGCAACATAAGTCAATAAACAGAAATCACCTGCATCATCAATGCTAGGAATAAATAAAAACCAGCTTTGCTCTAGTAGTCGAGGATATTCAGCAATCATTTTACCAAGATTCCCAAACTGCGATCTTTGTGCAAAATTTTGTCATTCAAAGTTGTAAATGCATTAGTATCCTATAAATTATAAGTTAAAAGAGAGAAAAGAACAGGGATAAGCATTAACTCCTTACCTAAGCGAAGCAAAAGAATGAAAAGATAGATTACATGGGGAAGAGCAGAAACTCCCCAAGAATATGAACAAAGAAGGAACCACCTCCACAGCTTCATATCCCTCCAGAACTTCTTTCAGCTTTACCATAGTCTAAGAACAGGGATAATCGAGCTTCATTAAACTGATAAAGAAAGAAAACAGGAAACTAGTAGAAGTGTTAATATCCCATTACCTCTTCATCATCTAGCCATATGTCAGAAAGTACCACAAACATGTCATTAACTGCTTTTCTTTCCATATCATCTATGAACCAATATTTGCATTGTTCGATCTTTACTTTGATGGCTGCTGCCCACCTCTTATCCATCACCCTACCTTCTTAACCTCCACCACACCAATTCCCCTGCTCCCTCTCGCACACAGCAGCCCACCAAAACCTTGCTGCAACTACCAACCACATCAGCCCACCAAAACCTTGCTGCAACTACCAACCACATCAGCCCACCAAAACCAATCAACATCCCCTTCTCCCTCTCCTTCACTCACGCATCAAGCCATCAACCACCACGCATTCCAGCCTTACCACCAACAACACCACATACACCAGCACCAACCACCGCCAAAACCGCCAGCATCTCCTAAAACTAATTAGCCACGCACTTCTCAGCCCACCAATTTCATCCATCATCCACCAGAGCAACCCCAACTGCTACAGCAACAACAGCCGCACCACCACAGCCCAAACCAGCCACGCAATCACACCTCAATTCTACCACCATCACCCAATTGCAGCCGCACCACCACCTTCACGCACAGCCGCAACAACAACCCAATTATCCCCTGCTCCAATTCACCTCGCAACAGCCCCTGCTCACCCTCACCAACACCAGCAGCCACCCAAACCAAACCAAAATCACCACAGCGGCCCCTCACCAACACCACCGTCAACAACCAGCAACAATTAAGCAATTCGGCCCCTCAATTAAGCAAAATTTACTCACAATTTGCATAATCATTAACCAAATTTCACGAAATAAGGTTAGTCCAATTGCGCAAAAAACCAGCCACACATGATTCAATTATTCGTTACCAAGAAAAACTAAAGTAGCTCGATTGAAATTTCAGAAAAGGATCCAAATAAGCCTTAATTAAGCACACATAATTGAACCCAATCTCGACAAAACGGAATTCTAGCACCATGATTTCACTAATCAAAAGCATGAGTAAAAACCTAATATATCAAAAGCAAAATTAAGCTTATGAATTAGAAAACAAACCTTAAATTGATCATCAGTGGAGAACGTAAACTGCACTACAATAGAGATTCAGCGCACGAAAATAGCGATAAATTTGATATTTTTTTATGAGGAGCAGTAAAGAGGAGTATGTAAAGAGAAATAGCGATAAACTGCACTACAATAAGGAGTTATAGTTCTTTTTTTTTTTTTTTGGCGGCAACAACTTTATTATACTAAGGGTTTTCTTTAATTCTTTCTTAATAAATTAAAAAAAAAAAGTAGCGACAACCGTGTTAGTTGCAATAGTAGTGCAATTTTTAGAAAAAAAATGACTTCAAAATTATTAACACTGGCAACTACAATTTAGTCGCAAATTATTATAAGAGTGTCGTAAATTAGCGACTGCATAGCAACTATTATAAAATCGGTTGCAATTTTTTGCGACTACTCGTCTATTTCAGTTGCAAAAATACTTTTAGCGACTGATTATTATGGTAGTCGCAAAAATCAGTCGCTAATTAGTGACCACATAGCAACTACTGCAAAATCGGTTGCAAAATTTGCAACTACTCGTCTTTTTCAGTCGCAAAAATATTTTTTGCGACTAATTATTATGGTAGTCGCAAAAATCAGTTGCTAATTTCCCTTTTTCTTGTAGTGCTCTTCACCTTAAATAAAATAGGAAAATTTGTTCAAAAGGACCACCTAAGTAGTCTCTTTTGTTTAGAAGGACCTAATAAGAAAAAGGTTGCTTAAAAGGACCATATAAGACTATTTGGGTTGGCAAAAGGGACCATATCCAATTTTCAGGGATGTCAACGCCGGAATCCGGCGTTGACCGTCATTAAGTTGACCCAGATTTAGGGATTTACTCCCAATTTATCCCATTATCACTAATCATTACACACTATAACATTCTTATCAAATTCATTGATTGCATAACTCATTATATACAATCAAAAACCTAACAATAACAATTAATTTATAATTAACCATTATCAAATTAGTTCCTTAGTTACCCATCATCAAACTAGCTCCACAATTACTCATCATCAAGCTAATTCCTCAATTACCCATTATCAAACCAATTCCAAAATTACCAATTATCAAACTAATTCCTCAATTACCCATTATCAAATGTATTACTCAATCACCCATTATCGACTTAATTCCTCCATTACACAACTCACTTCAAATCATCTCAATTCTTCAAAAAAAATCAGACATTTTTCCATCAAAATGCAAGAAGAGAATCGAAAGAAGAGAGAAAGAAAGCCTGTGCTCCATAGTAATACTATCAATAAGAGATTGCTTAAAAAGTTGACGAAGATGAGGATTAAGCTTAGCCCAATGCCCAGTAATCTTCATACAAAGTAAAACAGCAAGTTGACGAATATTGGGAGTTTTAGCAGTACGAAAATGATGAATTAAAGCAACTTGTCTGCTTAGAGGAGAGAGAAAGGAGAAGAAAGGGAAAAATTGGGGGAAATCGTGGGAAAGAGGGGAAAAAAGAGGAAAAAAAATTATTTTGGGTCAACTTAATGAGTCACGTGCCTGGCAAGTGACAGTCAATGCCAAATTCCGGCATTGACTTCCCTGAAAATTGGATTTGGTCCTCTTTGACAACCCAAATTATCTTATGTGGTCCTTTTAAACAACCTTTTTCTTATTAGGTACTTCTAAACAAAAGAGACCACTTAGGTGGTCCTTTTGAACAAATTTTCCAAAAAAATAATACTAAGTTAAAATAATTTCAGTTCAGTAAAAATAGGTTCAGTTCAGTAAAATAAATTTCAGTTCAGTAAAAATAAGTTCAGTTTAGTAAAATTTAGTTTTCTTAAAGAAGAATTATAATAGAAAATCAGTAAAAATAATTTTAGTTCAGCAAAAATAATTTCAGTTCAGTAAATTAATTTAAGTTCAATAAATATAATTTAAGTTCAGCAAATATAATTTTGTTCAGTAAAAATAATTTCAGTTCAGTAAAAATAAGGTGAAGAGAATGGGGCCTAATTCCTTTTGCATCTTGTTTAAGCTCCAAATGGCTAATTACTAGCTTGTGATTTTTTTTTTTTTTTTTGAAGGAGTAACTTGTGGTTTGAATGAGCCTTAATTATTTCTTAATTCAATGTTTAAATTAATTTCACTCATATATCAACCCCTCTTTTGTCTAGTTTTTTCTCAAGCAAATTAGCTTGCCCAAGCTAATTTCTTGACCAAGTTATCACCAGGTTTTAAATCTATCCAATGGTCAAGCTAGTAGCTAGGAAATTTAAAAATTTATGAACAAGACCCTAGCTATAACGAGTATTGGAGATGCTCTTAGGTTTGATTTATACTCATTTAATAATTAATAGGAATTATATCTATAAAACATATGTAACTTTTATCTATATCTGGGTAGCTTTTGGTCACTTTAGGATATCATTATAACCGATAGGTGTATAATACCTAGTACAGTCAAAAGTTTGTCAATATCTATTCTAAACCCATTTTATTTAAAAGTTTATACTCTTTCCGTTTTTTATTAAAGTTAAGTGCATGCATTACTTCTAAAATCAATTGCTTTTTTAGTGTATAACATTTTTGGACCTTTAACTTAATTACGTAATGTTTAGTTCATATTATTTTAAGAACTACTTATTTTATATTTAATTAGAAAAATAATTTTTGAACATACTTCAATTCACAGTTTTATATGTGATTTTTTTTAATCACTAGTAATTACTCAACAACTTTTTTTTTTTTTTTTAAAATCACATATTAAAAGAATCCACATTAATACAAATCTAATAACAATACCTCAATTGTTATCGAATATTACTTTTATTTTTTTAAAAATCAGCGTAGGATGTAATTTAGTCAAATTTTAGGGTAATTAGATCAGATTGTTAGATCAGAAAAAACTGGAAAAAAGTTTTAAAATAGGCGAAATTACAAAGATGCCATTAATGAATGCAGCTGAGATATGAGCCGTCGGATGGAGCAAGATTAAAGGCTGAGATTATATATATATATATGTGTGTGTGTCTGTGTGTGTGCACACACACACATATATATATATGTATATACATATATATGTGTATATACATATCACCTCTCACATCCTTGCTTTTACTATGTAACAAATTAAACTTACATATACCCCAACTTCTTTTTCTATAATTTTTAAGGGAAATTATTTATGGTAGCCTTCTATTTTCTTTTTCCAAGGGGTAGCCAATTTAACTCATATTTTTGACACCATAAAGGCTTAAAATATTAAAAAGTCATTGAGTGTTATGTTATATGGTTCATAGGCTAACTGAGGTTAGCCTCCTAACATCCTTGCTGCACCTCTCTTTCGATCTCCTCAAAGTTCATGTTTACCTGGTCTCCTCCATCAAATCTTATTTTTAGGGAAATAAAATCCATTAAAGCAATTCAAACATGTCTATTGAATAAGGTAAATTGTGGAGAAAGAAGGACAACAACAACAATGGAATTAGAAGTATAACGACAAATAACATAATCCCTTATTCAAATCTAAGTTTAACATCTGATAAAACCTGAATGACAACACTTTGTGAGCTCCGACTACTCACCAAAAACGACCCTAAAATCAATCCCATCATGTAATCCTTGAAGTAGACGAAGTTGTTGTAGTTTCTCAATTTCTTGTAAATATTCCCTTATATCTACACTAGTATAAAAACATAAATCCCCACCGGTTCGAAACCCCTCAATCGCACGGGTTTGGTACCATGCTAGATTTGAGGGATGCGAAAAAAGTAAAAGTTTTGCAACAGTTTAAAATCGGTGGCTTTTCTTGCTTTTTGCACCGATTCACTAGTGTGAATTATTTTTTCTTGCACCAGTTATTTCTCGCTTTTGTTATAGGTAGAGAATTGAAATTAATTGTTCAAAATGCCCAAAAAAAATTACTAACCCTAGGTGGAAGAGGTGATAATAACCACCATAATTGGAGGTGAAAGGGGAGGAGAGATGGAGGACAGAGGACGGCGGCCGGTGGAGGAGGTACCTTGTAGCTGTGGAGCGACGGTAGTGGCGGAGGAAGTACTGGGGAAGGTGGCTCGAGCTTGAAGTTCTCTGGTGGTCGCTGCTAATTTTAGAGGAGAATAAAGAGGGAACGGTGGTGGAGGAAGAGGCAGTTGTGATGGAGGGAGTTTTGGGGCATATGGCGACGGTGATGGACGAGTTCTGGTGTAGGTAGCACGCGAAGAGGAGGGAACAAGAAATAGAAAGAATGAAAGAGAAATGGCAAAGAAAACGAAGAAAGAGAAAGAAAAGGAAGAGAATTAAGGGCCTTTTTTATATATAATTTCGCACTGGTTTGAACTGGTGCGAATAATCTTATTTCGCACCAGTTTGGTATGAACCTGTGCGAATTCCCATTTCATCATATACCACCTATTTTTTTTCCCTATCGGTTTTGAAAACCGTTGGGCATTTCTCGATGCAGATTTCTATTTTTCTACTAGTGCTACTTGTGACATTCTCGATTCTAACCACCGCGCCACCGTGCAGTCATCGCTTGTAATAGGGGGATGTTCGTTGATTGATATTGTAGTAGGGTTTTGGGGTATCATAATTAGCACTCTACTTTCTCTTTTATAACTTCTTCACCATCTTCATCTTTATCTTCTTCCTGCGAACCGAATTGACACCGACACTATCAACAACATGTACTGACATTAACGGTGGCTTCTCTGTTGAATTAAACGAAATCCCTAAGGAAAAATGGAGTAATTTAGGTTATAGTGAACACAACCCAAGGGTAAGCGACCTTACAACAACAAAACTTAGGATATGAAGTTATTTATTCCTAACCAAGGTTTAATAACATTTAAGAAATTGTGCAATCTTTGCGAAATTAAACAATGTGAATATCTTCTGAAATACAAGTTAAACTCTAGGTTTTAATCAATATGCCAACTGATTTTATTTGATGATTGACAAACATATACTTATACTACAATTTTCACAGCCATGTTAGCCAAGTTTTTAATTAAACAAATCAATCTAAAAAAATAACCTAAACAAATCCTGACAAATTGTAACTACCAACTATAAATTAAAATCCTATTGCCTTAAATAAGAAAACCCCTTTCAAGTGAAATACAAAAACCTATAGGCAAAATCTAAATAAAGCTTAAAAAAAGAATTTTCAAGGGCTCATTCATATCACATCACTTTCCCTCCTCCATTATTTACTCCATTGAAGGCTTGTAACTAAGCTTTGGTTTCCCTTTAAGTCTCTAATTAACATTGAAGCACGTGGTCGGTTCGCATGAAGAAGATGAAGATAATGGTTGATTTTTGGTTGTGGATTGAAGGAAGATGGAGATGAAGGAGGATGATGGTGGTGGTGGTAGTTAGTTTTGTGGTAACAATTAGTTTAGTAGTGGTTTACATGAGGAAAAAAACATGCAAAAATGATTTTTTATAATCATACAAGCACAAATCTCTAGGCAATTTACATACCATTTTTTCAAGGTTATAAACTTGTATTTCCTCTAATAAGGCCACATTTGATAAATTGCATAAGTTTAGAGCTACCAATGATAGTCTGAAAAAAAAAGTGAAAATAAAGGGCTACTCATAGGAATTTTCCAAATTTCAATCTCCAAACAAACACCTTATGTAATATTACACCATTAAACTTACCTTTCTACAATTACTTGCCGACTAAAGTGATGCTTTTGAAAAAATGAAGGCAATTAAATAAAGAGTGGAAAAAAAAGGAAAAATTGACGAAAATAATCCCAAATTTCGCCTGTTCGCTCAAAATAATCCCAATTTCAGATTATTTTTAAATAATCTCAACTTTAGGGGTCTTATATCAAGTGACTGGTAACTTGTAAAAGAGGTTTTTTTAGTTTAAGTGTCATACATTTGTCAACACACTATAGGCTGAAAAAAATTATTTAAAATAAAACAAAAAAGTCCCACAACCTACGGTCACTCAACCTTAACGGCCGGCGACCACCATTCTGGCAGTCCAACCAAGATCTGCTCGCCCCCAACCCTGCCGACGACATTCTCCCCCCTAGCGTCTGCGTCAGTGACACCCCTCACCTAAACCACCCTAAACGGAAACCTAAATTCCCTTAAAAACCCTCCCCTAAACCACCAAACCACCCAAAATGGCAACCCGAAAAAACCCTCTCCCACCACATTAAACCCCAAATCGGCCCTCCCCTACCCTCGGAACCGTTAGTCGCCAGGGTTCCGAGGGTGGGGAGGGCCGATTTGGGGGTTTAATGTGGTGGCGGAGGTATTTAGGGGGTTTCGATCGGGTTGTTGTCTGGGCGTTTTGGGTGGTTTGGTGGGTCATGGGAGGGCCGTCGCCATCGCCAGGGTGGGGGAGGAATGTCTAGGCGCCGTTGAACATGGCGGGTTCTAGGAGGGGTCGTGGCTAGGTGGCGGAGAGGGTGGTTGTGGATGAGGTTTCGACAGTTGGTTTTTTTTTTTTTTTTTTAAGTTTTTTTTCCAGCCAATTAAATAGTGACACGTGTCACCTAAACCTGTTGTAACAAGTCGGGTGAGCAAGACCGGGTACCCGGTCAGTTTCAATGGACCCGGAACCGAAACTGGTTGTAACCGGGTCCGAGATTTTGGAACCAGAACTGGTACTGGTTGTAACTGGGTCCCGTAATGGCGGAATTGGTCCCGGGACTGGGGGGAACCGGTTCCAAGACCGGGTATCCAGTTCTTTTTTCAATTATTTACCAAAGTTAAAACTAATTGCAATTTTAACTACAAAATTAATTTCTAAATACCTCAATGAGATTATATTGCTTTGTCAAAATTCAGTAAACGATTACAAGTTCACTATGTAATAAAAAAAATCCCCAAATATGATACTCCATTGCTCCATTCTTTGCAATTCTCGAATTATGTTTGCAAAACATGAAGAATCTCTTAAATTATCAAAAACCTTTACTGGTTGGAGAATTGAGAACAAGTATTTTAGAGGTAGGAAGGTAGGAAATTAAAGAGAGAGAAAGAAGTACTGAAAAAGTGAAAATGAGGGGTTGAGTGAGAATGAGGGTGGCGTAAGAAATCTAAGAATGAAATGCTAGAGGGAGGCTAGGAGTTTTAGGGTTTTGTTTGATAGGGGGTTTGAGAGTTTTATAAACAATTGGGCTTATAAATTAAAATGGGCCAAAGATAACTATTTAGTTTCTGTAAAACACAGAGAATCCACATACTCGCCTACTAGGTATCATATGATTCATATCTAACCGGGTACCCAGTGGGTATCGGGTCCAAAATTTTAGGACTTGAACCGGAACCGGTATGAACCGGGTCCTTGTTTTTGGAATTGAAATTGGTTCCAGTTGGATTGGTTCCGGGTCCGGACCCACCGGGTCTTAACCAGTTCCGGTTCCAAAACCGGGTATCCATAATTTTTGCTCACCCCTATTAACAGGTTAAATAACCGGTTGGGTTCATTTTGAGCGAATGACCCCAAAGTTGGGATTTTTTTGAAAATAATCCAAAGTTAGGATTATTTTGAGCGAATGGAAGAAAGTTAAGATTATTTTTATCATAAAAAAAAGGAAAATTTGTCAGAAACCACCCGTTAAAAACTGTTTTTTGTCAAAAACCACCCGTTAAAAACTGTTTTTTGTCAAAAACCACCCGAAAAAAAATTTGTTGCCAAGGACCACCTGTTTTGAAAATAAAGTTGTCTAACACCACAAGGGTCTCATTTCCGGCATTGACTGGCAAACTCCGGCGTTGACCTATGTCACGTGCCTAGCACGTGACTTTTAATGACCCCCCTCCAAATTTTTTTTTTTTTTCCTTTCGAAAATTTTGGACTTCCCTCTCTCTAATCTCTCTCCTCTTCTTCTCTCTCCTGTTCTTCTCTTTCTTCCTCTCTCTGCCATTAATACTCCTCTAATTTGCAGAACCGATTGGACAACAATCTTAATTGCGAAGGTAAATTGAAGTAATTGGGAGTTGTTGGAACAGTGATTTCGTCTTTTAAAAGGTAATTTTTTTCTATTTTTGCCCTAATTTGTACGGAGCTTTTATCTTGTTTTTGCGTTCTTTGTTCTCTGGGTAAATTTCTGATCAAGCTGAGTGATAATCAATGGGTAAAGGTACAACTAGCAAATGCAAGACAAAATCAAAAGGGGGGACCAAATGGGAGATAATTCATAAAGCAAGGTTCGATTTTCTGATTGTTATTATGCTTTAATGGTGTATTTTTGGGTTGATTTTAAAACTGATTTATGTCCTTGTACCACTAATGACGTGTGTTTACCACTAATTATGTGATTAATTTGTAAATTGTGCATAGTGAATTGTTTGAATTGTTTTCAGTAGTTGAAGCAATTAAATATTGTGAATTGAGTTGCTTTATTGGTATTTGAAGCTTTAACTTGATATTGTTAATTGTTGCATGTTGATTATTTAATTAGTAATGTTGTTAGTGTGATAATTTTGTCACTAACAATGGAGCTTTTACAGATGGAGGAGAGTGAAAGAACAGAGGAAGAAAGAACAGAGAGAGGAAGAAAGAGAAGAAGAGGAGAGAGAAGAAGAGGAGAGAGATTAGAGAGAGGGAAGTCCAAAATTTTCGAAAGGAAAAAAAAAAAAATTTGGAGGGGGGGTCATTAAAAGTCACGTGCTAGGCACGTGACATAGGTCAACGCCGGAGTTTGCCAGTCAATGCCGGAAATGAGACCCTTGTGGTGTTAGACAACTTTATTTTTAAAACAGGTAGTCCTTGGCAACATATTTTTTTTCAGGTGATTTTTGACAAAAAACAGTTTTTAACGGGTGATTTCTGACAAATTTTCCTAAAAAAAAAAAATCTAATTTTAAAAAGTCAAACAGTAATCATTTTGCGCGCCCAACATAAATCTCAATAACCCTAAAATAATTCATCCATTAATTTCTTCTTTTCAAAAAAATCCCAAATTTCTCCCTTTTCCCTCTTTCTGTCTCCTCACTCTCATCTTCACTCTCTCTCATATCTCCGATTTCTTCGGAAATTGCCATTTTCATGGAGGATCAGAAGGTCTTAGATCTAGTTAAAGAGCTTGTTAATCGATTACTTTCACAACCCCAAAACCCTAACCCTAACCCTAATCAACCCACTTCCGCAAACCCTAATTCTTCTTCAGTTGACTCTAATCACTTCAATCAAGCTCTCCGCTATGCAATTCGCATCTTATCCAGTCGAATGACGCCTTCAATTGCTGCTGATGAAGCTGCAATGGCGGAATCAATTAAGCGTCAGCTCGTCACTCAAGGTAAATCTTCCGAAGCTCTTACTTTCGCCGATCTTTATTCGAAATTTGCGTCGAAAACTGGTCCTGGTAGTATAAATAACAAATGGGCAGTTTTGTATTTACTTAGAGTTGTGTCTGAAGATTGTAAAATTGCTAAAAAACAACCGAATTCCACGGTTTCTAGGGGTTTGCCAGCGATTTATGATTCCCAGTTGAGTGATAATTCGAAGGTTTCTCGTGATAAGGAAGTGGGGTGGAGTGGTGGGGTTTTAGTGTTGTCGAAAGATCCTGACAATATTCGCGATATTGCGTTTAGGGAGTTTGCTAACTTGTTGAAGGAAGAGAATGACGTTTCTGAGGAGGTTTTGGTTAGGGATGTGTTGTATGCTAGTCAAGGAATTGATGGAAGTTATGTTAAATTTGATGGAAATATTGATGGGTATGCTTTGTCTGATTCTATTAAGGTACCTAGAGCTACTAGGATTATGATTCAGAAATTATGTGAGTTGGGTTGGTTGTTTAGGAAAGTTAAAGGGTACATATCGGAGAGCATGGATCATTTTCCTTCTCAAGACGTTGGAACTGTGGGGCAAGCATTCTGCGCGGCATTGCAGGATGAGCTTACTGAGTATTATAAGCTTTTAGCGGTGCTTGAAGCGCAGGCAATGAATCCCATTCCACTGGTTTCTGAAAATGCCACTTCAGGGAATTATCTCTCTTTAAGGAGACTATCGGTTTGGTTTGCTGAACCTATGGTTAAGATGAGGCTTATGGCTGTATTGGCTGATATTTGTAGAGTTTTGAGAGGTGGGGCGATGGCAGGGGCTATTCATATGCATGCCCAACATGGGGATCCCCTTGTCAGAGATTTTATGAAGCGTTTGCTGCGTCGGGTTTGCTCACCCCTGTTTGAAATGGTTAGAAGTTGGGTCTTGGAAGGGGAGCTTGAAGATATATTTGCTGAGTTTTTTGTTGTAGGGCAGCCTGTCAAGGCTGAATCCCTTTGGAGAGAGGGTTATAGGCTCCATCCTGGGATGCTTCCTTCTTTCATCTCACCATCTCTTGCACAGCGAATTCTGAGGACAGGGAAGTCAATTAATTTTCTTAGGGTATGTTGTGAAGACCGAGGTTGGGCTGATGCTGCGACTGAGGCAGCAGCTGCTGCTGGAACAACGACAGGGAGAGGTGGTCTTGGGTATGGAGAAACTGATGCTCTTGAATTGTTGGTTGCTGAAGCAGCTAAGAGGATTGATAAGCATCTACTGGATGTTATCTACAACCGCTACAAGTTTAAAGATCATTGTATGGCAATCAAACGGTATTTGTTGCTTGGACAGGGTGATTTTGTGCAATACCTAATGGACATAGTTGGGCCTGAACTCTCTGAGCCTGCCAACACTATAAGCACATTTAAGCTGGCAGGGCTGTTGGAAACTGCTATAAGGTCATCAAATGCACAGTATGATGATCGCAACATATTGGATAGACTGAGAGTCAAGATGATGCCACATAATTCTGGAGACAGGGGCTGGGATGTGTTCTCCTTGGAATATGATGCCAGAGTTCCACTAGATACTGTTTTTACGGAATCTGTTATGTCAAGGTACCTAAGAATTTTCAATTTCTTGTGGAAGCTTAGGCGAGTTGAGCATGCACTGATAAGTACTTGGAAAACTATGAAGCCAAATTGTATCACTTCTCGCTCCTTTATCAAATTGCAACAAGCAGTTAAAGTAAAGTTGCTTTCAACATTGCGAAAATGCCAAGTTCTTTGGGATGAGATGAATCATTTTGTCTCAAATTTGCAGTACTACATTATGTTTGAAGTTTTGGAGGTATCGTGGTCTAATTTTTCTAATGAAATTGAAGCAGCGAAAGATCTTGATGACCTACTTGCTGCTCATGAAAAGTATCTCCATTCCATAGTTGAGAAGTCTCTTCTTGGAGAGAGATCACAGAGTTTATACGATACACTATTTGTTTTATTTGACCTAATACTGCGCTTTCGGAGTTTAGCAGACAGATTATATGAAGGCATTTATGAAGTGCAAGCAAGGTATCTTTCTGTTTCTCATGTAGAGTTATCCAGTTTTTATCATATATGCTAAGTTATCTCTGCAAATATTATTTACAGGTCTACTGATGATAAGAAAAAACTATCTAGGCAATTAAGTAGCAGGTCTGCAGAACCTGGTTCGTGGGCATCTGAGGGCAGGAAGGCCTTAACCCAACATGCTGGTAAATTTCTCAGCTCTATGAGCCAGGAACTGGATGATATTGGAAAGAAGTATTCATCCCTTCTTACAGGATTCATCTCTGAATTGCCAGTCCAGCAACACATTGACCTGAAATTTCTCCTTTTTCGACTTGATTTCACTGAATTCTATAGCCAGTCACATCATTCCATATCATGATGATGTCCAGTTCAGTGATTGAGTTTTTGAGAGTGCTTTTAATTTTGAAGAGCCATGTATCTGTTGAGTGCTTTTACTGATTGTTGATTCATTTATTTGCTTCCTGGTTCGTGAACGGGATCTCTTGCTGAAGCTCCAAAGCTTTGCATGCAAAGTGCTTTCACAATTGAGAAAGAAGCACGACCCTTGATGTTAGGCCATTTACTGACAATTATTCAGGGCCAAGCTGCTGAGGGACTGCTGCACCAATCCTGTCGAGGTTCGTTTCTTGACACCATACTTGAGACAACATCATCATACTACTGTGTGAGTTTGTAAATCTGCTGGAAACAAAGTGGGGGGAAATTGACAGCATCTTATTGATGACAGTTCATAGTACTGTAGATTAGTGGAATGTGTGAATGTGTGATACTAGATTAAGAGATTTCCAACGCAATTTGCATTTTTTTTATTTTACATTTTAGGAGATGGGGGTAGGGAGACCAGCTAATAACAATTACTGGTTGGTCACCAAGATGCAACCTTGGGTAGCGTTTTTGGCAACAAAGTTACTCAAAAAGGCCTAATTTTTAGATGTTAGTGGTTTGGTTTACTTAAGTGCTGTGTTCTATTTTGTGCACTTAGCACATATTTGTACAGGTTTTTAGATTTTTTAATGCAATTGATCAACTTAATAGTGGCAGTGTGTGTGTGTTTCGAGTACTTAAATTTTTGGATAAATTTAAATTATTTGCTGTAGTGTCTAGGCTAATTTTTATATTAGCTGTCCAAGTTGCTGGCTGGCTTGCTTATTTTAGTTGTCCGGCTAACCTCGTAATGCATTTACAACTAATTGGGCTGGGTTTCTACTTCCATTCGTTGGTGTAGATATTGGAGAATTTATTGATGGTTTGTGGTTTATCAAGTCGATCATGTAACTTATCTTTTCTTTGCAATTGATCTTATTTTCCTGTTTTTGTATATCAGCATCACAGCTGGCAAACATCTACTCATAGTAATTGCAGATGTTATTATATATTAATATCTGGCTTTCTAGCTTAACTACTGTAGTTATACTTTGCTGTTACCTTGAACTAACTGTATGTTCTTGGATCATGAATTCATGATGCATTTGCTTTAGATGCTCTTGAATTTTGAAGGTTTTCATTTGTTGAAGATACCGGGTTAGGAATACCCAGGAAATAGTATCCCACGTGTGTTTCTAACGGCAGAATAAATTTGTTGAGAGTGGGATTAAATAAGGCTCTTTTACCGGAGTGGGAGGGCGTTTAAGAGGAGCTCAATTGAAAAAGTACTGCAATAAACTTTTTCCATTGATGCATTTATAGAGAGAGGCAGAGTAGTACTGTAATAGTGAGCCTATGAGGGTGTTTTGGTTAATTTGTCAACATTCTCAAAATATACCCATAAGGCCATAATAACTAAAGGCTTGTTCTCTTACGTTGAAATTCAATTCAATTCAGTTCAGCTCCTAATTTCCTTCTCTTATAAAACATTCATTTTAGTTCAGTTCAACTTAGCTTAGCTCAGCTCAGCTCAGTTTAGTCAGTTCAGTGAATGAGAACAGACCCTAAGTTAATAATTCCCTCTCCCATTTCAACACTATAGTTCTCACATTCCATTTTTAACTACCAAAATGCCAAATACCATATTAGATTGGTGTGCATCAGGAAAAGTGGGAATCTATGATGTTTGATAGACATAAAAACAGGATTTTGAGAAGTAGAATTTCCCATTTAGCAGAGAAAGTTGCTTACCTAGTCTTAGGTTACAAAATCTCTTCTTTTTACTTGTCCTTTTTTCCTCATGTTATTTTTGCCTCCAAGAGTATTGTTTATGAAATTTGGTCTGAATGCACACCCTTGTCTTTTTTCGCCCTGATGTCTATATCGCCTTCTATGTGGTTGTAGTGTATTGTAATTTCTTTGATTTTTCAATGAAGAAGATTGCAAAGCTTAATCAAAATACAGTGCTTGTTTTAGGACATATACCAACCTTATCATCTCTGCAAAACAGAAAATTAAGATAGATTGACAGGTTTATAACCAAACATTTGACAGGACCATTGACTGTTGGTCTGTTGCTAATATCAATGGTATTGTATGGAAATGTGACTGATTGTTTACAAGTGGTATTTGCATTGTTTAGAGTGGTACCACCCCACATGGCTGATGAAATTTGATTTGTTATATAAATGCCATTCCTGTTTTGTACACAGTCGATATGTTGGAGTACGACGCTACTGCTTAGTACTCCCGTTGTTTAAAATTAATAGTCATGTACTTCACTGGTTAACAAAATACTTTAATGCAATACTTTGTACAAAGTACTTTCTATCTCACATCAATATTTGATTGTTTACACCTTTTATGTGCCATCTGTTCTTTAATAACTAATAAAAGCATGTTTGATCCCAAGCTTTGATTACATTTATGATATTATGTACCTTTGTCATTCACTTCTATGTACTCAAAATTTTGTGGTGTCTATTATATCATATAGTTTTATGTTCATGCTTAAAGAATAGTCATGTATGGTGTAGTTCCTTGGTTAACATAATACAAGGACTTTGGTGCAATACTTTGTGCTTTCTATCCCACATCAATATGTGATTGTGTACACTCGTCATGTGTCTTTTGGAACTAATAAAAGGAGATTTGATTACGACACTATTTAACTTTGTCATCCATTTATATGTATATACGTAGTATAATTTTGTGGCGTTTATTGTTATTGTTAATTATGTTCATGCTTAAAAGTTGGATTTTGTTCAATTCAAGTAAATTTTAAACTGTATTACTTTTATGAAAGTCAGAGCTTTTTGAGATTATATTATTGAATTGTAATTTGTAATTTTATTCAAATGGGTGCCTCTAGGTAAGCGTCATCTAGCAAACATTTTTACGAATGCGTCAAAATAGTATTGCAGAAGCAGAAGTTATCTTGTATAATTGCTAAATTTGGATCTTATCAATTGACCACCGCATGATGCTTTTGCCCATTTTGCCCCATCGTTTTGCACCATCACATATCACTACATCACCTTTGCTCCTCCCTTCTCTTCCCCTGACTACCACACCCAATCCCTTCATATGATCTTGTACGTGAGAGGTAAGGAGCTTGATTTACTTGTTCGATTAGGTGTTCTAATTTAAAGATAAGTGGAGAGGAAAAGAGATGGAGATAGGGGTGGCAACACGGGTCAGAAGGTCGAGTTTGGGTTAGAATTCAGATCGATTTTGGATCATGCTTAAAAAGTATCTAAATAGTGTATAATTTAATATTATTAAAAAATATGATATTTGGGTCAAATCGGGTCGAATTTGAATTGTTCGGGTTCGGTTCAGGTCGGGTTTGGGTTTCTCTTAGTAACTTTGGGTCGGATTATTGGATCGGGTCAGGGATTGCAAGCCCTAGATGGAGACGACTCTCGTAGATTAGTACCGTTCTCGTTAAGTTGTACTACCCTTTCTAGGTAGCTCGATCCCTCATATGTCACTTCAAATCTAGTTGCCACGGAATTGCCAACTCTATTCCGCATCCCTTCCGTCGTTGCTAACGCCCCATGTTACACCTCTTCAAGCCCCAAGGCCTCATTTATTACGGGTGATTACTCCACACTGCTCACTCTCCTAACTTCAATTTCTCATATTCTACAACAATATTTAGTAATAATTGTATAAACCCCTCGAGATAAACTTGATCTATATTGACCAAAAGGGCAAAATACCTTAAATCATTAAAATTATATACAAAATAAAGCTTACAAATCAATTATTGATGTAAATAAATACATTTATATCACAAAGCCTATATTTATACATATTTGCTTTGAAGAAAGAATAGTCTAAATTTTTAGTCATACAAAAAGACAAAATGAGCTTAAATATAGTTAAGAGTAACTAACATATTTACACAATACACCGCGAATCTTTTAGGAGTAATTTCTGAATATAGAAAATCATTTAAGGACAAATTTCCTAGATTTGGTGACAATAATTATAATTATCTTTAACCTTTTGTCCTAAACTTTCTATGCAAACAAAGAAACGGTCAAATTTTATTACTTAACCCTGCAAGTCCTACATATTTTCATCAATATTCAATAGCCACATACCAACGCAAAAACAGATCTTAGGTGTATTTAAAACCAAAATTGTACTCCAAAAAAACCCACAAAAATCTGTTGAAACATACATAATTTTTTTGTAATTTTATCCAAATTTTGTTACTTTCTTTTGAGTTCATTCATTTTACGGTTGTTACTCATATTATATTCGTTTTGTGTCAATTATCGTCATTTTTTTTGTGGTGGTTGTTGTTATGCAAATTTGACTCTTTGTTATTCGTACATTTTCTATTTGTTCCTGTTCTAGTTTTTTTGTCATTCATATGATAAAAGAAAAAAAAGTTGTGGGGTGGTTCTGAAAACTTTATGTTATATATTTTTATCTTAGGAATGGGCTATTCATGCATGTCTCAATGATATGCTAGCTGCAACTAACACCACTTCAAGGATAATTCATTCGCTGCTCGATTATCGAGCTTATTCTCCTGTATGTATGTATTGTTATTTTCGCTAGTGAGCTCATTGAGGTTGGTAAAGTGAGTAGGAAGTTTTGAAATTGGTTGTTTTGACATATACTTTTAGTTGAGTCAAAGAAATATGGAAGGAGGTGGTGTATTGGAGGATTATGATGCCAAAAAACCATTATTGTTGGGCATGTCAAATGAGCAAGAACACATGGTTAGCAATGGGAGTGGAAGAGGTGATGTATGTTGTCGACAATACTCTTTTACGAGTCTTAAGAACGATTTCTTCTCTAAGTTGCCTCACAAGGTTCAGTTGGCCATGGATCCTGAGTCCCCTTTTGATCTAGACCTTTCCAATACATCCGGCTTAATCGAAGGTACTTTACTTATCTATTTATAATAAGGGATTGAGAGATTTTATTTTACTAGCATTGAGATAACTTGCATTGATTTTTTTTTTTTGGGTGCAAAAGGACGCAGAGTACTTAATTATTGGTTTGCTGTACATTGTTTATTGTTAAGTACGAAGGATCAGACCTACATTTAGACTATTAGACTATAGAGCCATGTTTGAATCTCCTAAATATTTGGTTGAAACTTTGATGTATAGTAAATATATCTTACGAATATTTTCCTAAATCTTTTCCTTAAATGTTGAACTTAATTGGAAAATTGGGAAGGTTAAACTGTACTTTGTTCTTGTTTGACAAATTCTGAAGTCTGTCAGATTTAATAATGTATAGGAGATTCAGTCTTCTTGAATTTACCATCTTGTACTTTGTCTTGTGTCATTGTAGCGGAGAAGGTATACTATGAGAGGCAAGTTTCAACTTTAAAATCATTTGAGGAGGTTGATGCTCTAGATGTACCTCCTGACATCAATGAAGAAGAAGAAGAAGAAAGACGAGAACAAGTACAACACGAGAGAGCAATGAACATATCAAATGGAGCCAATGTTGTGCTGCTAGCATTAAAGGTTATTATGCTATATCAAGTCAACATTAATTTTTGATAGAGCTTAGCATCAACATTACCTAGTTACATAAGCATCTTATTTCATGTGTGCTTGCTTAAAATGCAGATATATGCAACTATAAGGAGTGGGTCTATAGCTATAGCAGCCTCAACACTTGACTCCTTGTTAGATCTCATGGCTGGTGGAATTCTATGGTTCACGCATTTGTCGATGAAGAACATCAATATTTACCAGTACCCTATAGGCAAACTAAGGGTTCAACCTGTGGGAATTGTAATTTTTGCAGCTGTCATGGCCACGCTTGGTAATCTTTGAACTTGCAGATGGATAAAATGTTGCAATACCGGTTTTTTATTTATTGTAACACGAGTAAAATCACTCTTGACTCACTAAAAAACAATTTTGATGCAGGGTTTCAGGTGCTCATTGAAGCTGTGGAACAATTGATAAGAAATGAACCTTCTCCAAAGATGACGCATGAGCAGCTTATCTGGCTATACTCTATCATGCTTACTGCCACAACTGTAAAATTCGCACTTTGGCTTTATTGCAAAAGCTCAGGGAACCGGATCGTTCGTGCATATGCAAAGGTATCCATTTGAGTCTTAAGATCAGAATTTTTCTATAAAAACACAGAAGCATTTTTGTAGAGCATTATTGCTTTAAAAAAGATCATCATATGCAATTATAATGACTTGCTTCTGTTTTTACCAATTGACAGGATCACTACTTTGATGTGGTGACAAATGTTGTGGGATTAATAGCTGCAGTTCTCGGCGACAAATTTTATTGGTGGATTGATCCTATTGGTGCTATTGCTCTGGCTATATACACAATTTCAAATTGGTCTGGAACCGTTTTTGAAAATGCAGGTTGTGTAATTGTTGGAATCGGTAGATTGTTTTAATTGATTTAAACTTACATAAAAAGATTGCTAGCTTCGCCACTAAATATGCATTTTCTAAGCGTTTTGGCAAAAGCATTTGCATCTTTGCAGTGGCTATTTAAGTAAAGAAATTTGTGCTATTCAATTTATAAACTCGTCCTTTCATTTTATGCAGTTTCTCTGGTTGGACAAGCAGCTCCTCCGGAAGTCTTGCAGAAACTGACCTACCTAGTCATACAACATCATGCTCAAATCAAGCGTGTTGATACGGTTCGAGCATATACCTTTGGTGTTCTATACTTTGTTGAGGTTAGTCTCAACTTCTGTCACATACTCGAATGTTTAAAATAGATTTAAAATAGAGTTAAACTGTTATGTTTAAACTTAAATGGTTGTGACTTGAAACAGGTTGACATTGAGCTACCAGAAGACTTGCCTTTAAAAGAAGCTCATGCAATTGGAGAGTCATTGCAGATTAAGATTGAGAAGCTCCCAGAAGTTGAGCGAGCATTCGTGCATCTAGATTTCGAGTGTGACCACAAACCAGAGCATTCTGTTCTCATCAAATTGCCTAGTAGTCAGCCTTGATTTGTAGATGTTAGATTAATTGTTTGCATCTCTTAATGCAAAGGTATTAGCTTAAGTTCTTATATGCTATTTGGTCGAGGAAAATTTTATTGTAGTTGAAATTTTATTTGTATTTTCCTTTGTTAGGCTTGTAAAGTGATGAAATTTGTTTTCTTAAGTTGAAAACAAATTTATTATTACAAAAAATGGAGCTCCATCCAATATTAGATTGAAAACCATTTTCATCTGTTTGGCCTGAGTAGAATATTTCCCAAGCTAAAGCTTTGCTACCAACAATTAGGGGTGAAAGTCATATGGATTAAAATCACAAACCGAACCGATCCAAATTAACAATTCAGTTCGGATTTTGTTTTGTTATTTTTTTTTATTTTTGAAATTCGGTTTGCATCGATTTGGGATTTAATATAAATATGGATTGCGGATTGGTTTCGATTTTGGACTTCTAAAAACCGAAAAGCGAACCCTATTTCCTTTTCCCTCTTTTCCCTTTCAGCCTTCCTCACTATTTCTTAATTTCTTAGTTGCGGCAACCCTAATTTTTTTTTTGCCCTTTTCTCACTTAGTGGCCGTCCACTGTCCACCACTCGCCCCTTAGGCCTCACCACTAGTATTGTCAAAACGGTTTGACGGTTCGGTTTCAGTTCGGTTTGAAAACGTATCGGTTTGAAATCGGTTTAAGTGCCTTATGGGTTGGAATCTGTTCGATTTATTCTTGAGCAGTTTTAATTCGGTTTGGGTTATAAACGGTTTTGGTAGTAAACGGTTCAAAGCAAATGGGTTGCGATTTGTTAACAGTTCGGTGTAAACGGTTCTAATCTCGGTTCACATGGTTTTGGGTTAGAAACGGTTCGGTTCGTTTTCGGTTCAATTTTATTTCAGTTCGGTTCTTATACGTTTAACATTATTCGGATCTGTTCAGTTTTGGGTTTACTAAAATAGGATTCGAGCCGGTTTTTGATTGTTAATAGGTTTGGTTTTGTAAGGAGGTGTGCCTATCTTAGGGGATCCTTCTCCTCTATGCTCATGGCCCTTTAAAAGCCTAGGACTTTACACTTGTTATGGTGTATCAGGAATTGAATTCCTGACTATTTGGGGGACCTTGAATTAGAGTTGATCCTATCATTATTTTTTTTGTAAGAAACTAGTAAGGAGTCGCCAATGAGTTTTAGGAAAACTCATAAACCTCGTTCATGACTTTCTCCCAAGTAGGGTTTAAGGGACATTTAGCATGAATCATAAGTTTACCCATGCTCAAACTGGTCTACGTGTACAAGAAATGAATTCGGGAGCGAGGGTACTAAAATAACATTCCTTTTAGGGAGGAATCACTATACTAGCCCTAGTGCGGCCTCTACTAGGTCTTCCTTTTTCACAATTATTTCATCACCAAACAATATATGCAACGTGACACCTAAAACTAAAGTTAGTTGATTTTATTTACAAACATTGATCGCATAAAGATTACATTGCAACGAATGTCGTTATTCTTATTTAATTCAAATTCGTGATAAAAAGAACAAAATAAACAATATTCGCCTTGTCTTAAGTGATCAAACAACAATTAGTTATTCAATTATATTCTTTAATTAACGCAAGAATACTATGTGAAATAATTGAATAAAAGTTTGTTTATAGTGATCAAACAACACTAAACACTAATTAATCAATTAAAGTTATTTAAACAATAAAAATAAAGTGATTTATCTAAGTGATGGATTTATTTAAATAATTCGGTTTGGATCGATTTGGGATTTAAAACAAATATGGATTTTGGATCGGTTTGATTTTGGGCTTTCAAAAACCGAAAACCGAATTTTCAAACCAGATTAATATGTAACCCAATACCGCAGCCCATATTTTCCTTCATAGATAAACCTAAACCCTATTTCCTTTTCCCTCTTTTCCCTTTCAGCCTTCCTCACTCTTTCTTGATTTCTTAGTTGCGACAACCCTAATTTTTCCGCCCTTTTCTCACTTAGTGACCATCCAATGTCCACCACTTGCCCCTTAGGCCTCACCACTGCTCATCCCTCACTACTCTTTCCTTGCGCCAACAGGCCAACATCCTTATCTTTTTCCCCTCTTTCCTTACTAAGTCATTGCCCTTGTGACCACCACCACTGCTCAACCGCTCTCACTCTTCTCTAACAACCGTCCCTCACCACCGCTCGTCTGCTCTCACTCTTCTCCAACGGTCCCTTGCTTGTTAGGTTTTTATTTTGTTTGAATATAATTTCGAATTGCGGTGTATGGATTTGATTGTTATGTTTTGATTTTGCTTGAATTTCGAACAGTGGTATATAAATTTAATTTGCTTGTTTGGTTTTGATTTTGCTTGACTTTCGAACGATGGTATATAGATTTCCTTGTCTTTTGGTTTTAATTTTGCTTGACTTTCGAACGGTGGTATATGGATTTACTTGTTAGGTTTTTATTTTGCTTGAAATTCAGTTCGGTTTGGATTCAATTTCCAAAACCAAATTATTTTGGTTTGCATTGGCTTGGATTGGATTGAATCCATATTGAATTTCAAAAATCCAAAACCGAATTAATTCGATTTGGATTCGGTTTGTTGTAAAATCCAAACCGAATACCAAACTTTCACCTCTACCAACAACGAATCTATAGATTGTATGGAAACACACATATTATTATATACGAAATTATTATTTAAAATTTCAAGTGGGCTAACATTTTTATAAGTGAGTTTCAATAAATAGAAAAAAATTGATAAGAAAATTACTTAAAAACTAATTTCTAAGCAAAGTTTCATATATGGCCGGGTTTAATTACTTATTCAGGGGTTACTCAATCAGGGATTACTTGGTACGGGGTTACTCGGTCGGCCATGGGTTACTTGGTAATGAGTTATTCGGTCGGTCCTCAGTCGGGGGTTACTCAATCGGTCAGGGGTTACTTGTTTTATGTTTTGGTGTGTGTCAACTGGCCTCATGGTATGGCCAGCCACACAAAAAACGCGCTGAAAAAAATAGGAAATTTTGTCAACAACTACCAATTAAAGCACGTGTTTTGAAAACCCTACCTATTAAATTTTTTTTAACAGAACTACCACAAAGTTGTAAAAAGTTTAAGTAGCACTACCACTCTAACCATTTTGGCTAGAATTTTCAGCATTTAGGTCTCACTTTTTATCACTTTTTACCTTATGAAGGATAAATTAGTCCATTAAGATGGTGATTTTATGAGGTAAAGGTAAAAAGTGGAATTTACATGCAGAATATTCTAGTTGGAATTATTAGAGTGGTAGTACTACTTAAATTTTTTACAATTTTGTGGTAGTTCTTTTTTTTAAAAATAACATTAATTGATAGTTTTCAAAACACGTTCTTTAATTGGTAGTTCTTGAAAAAATTTCCAAAAATATATTTATTATTGAAAATCATTAAAAAAAAAGGCTTTCACAATGGTTTAAAAATCTAAAACAATTATATATTTTCAATACAATGTTGTTAGAATCGCTATCCAGATCGTAGGATAGTACAATCCAATTTCATTCAAACAATTCAGATCGAAAGCAGAATAACAGAGGCAATAGGATCGTATCAGAATAGTACAAGATCGTTCAAAATCCTACATGATTGTGTAAGATCAGTCAAGATCAGACGATCATGTTTTTATATTGGGATTGTTGTTGGAGCATACAAGATCTTGTAAGATCAAACAGAATGGTGCATGATTGTGTAGAATTGGTCAGGATTGTTTTATCCTACGATCCAATTTAAGTCAAACGATTCGGATCGAAAACTGAATCACATAGGTCGTAGTAGGATCGCATTAGAATCGTACAAGATCGTTCAGAATAGTACATGATTGTGTAAGATCAGTCAAGATCAGAAATCCTGTTATTCATTAGGATTGTTGTTGGAGCATACAAGATCTTGTTAGATCAAACGGAATCGTACATGATTGCATGTGTAGAATCGGTCAGGATTGTTTTATCCTACGATTCAATTTAAGTCAAACGATTCGGTTTGAAAACTGAATCACAGAGGTCGTAGTAGGATCGCATTAGAATCGTACAAGATCGTTCAGAATCGTACATGATTGAGTAAGATCAGTCAAGATCAGACGATCCTGTTTTTTCATTAGGTTTGTTGTTGGAGCGTACAAGATCTTGTTAGATCAAACAGAATCGTACATGATTGTGTAGAATCGATCAGGGTTGTTTTATCCTACGATCCAATTTAAGTCAAACGATTCGGATCGAAATTAAAATCACAGAGGTCGTAGTAGGATCGCATTAGAATCATACAAGATCGTTCAGAATCGTACATGATTGTGTAAGATCAGTCTAGATCATATGATCTAGTTTTTTCATTTGGATTTTTGTTGGAGCATACAAGATCTTGTTAAATCAAACAGAATCGTACATGATTGCATGTGTAGAATCGATCAGGATTGTTTTATCCTACGATCCAATTTAAGTCAAACAATTCGGATCGAAAACAAAATCACAGATGTCGTCATAGGATCGCATTAGAATCATACAAGATCGTTCAGAATCGTACATGATTGTGTAAGATCAGTCAAGATTAGACGATCCTGTTTTTTCATTAGGATTGTTGTTGGAGCATACATGATCTTATTAGATGAAATAGAATCGTACATGATTGCATGCGTAGATTCAGTCAGGATTGTTTTATCCTACGATCCAATTTAATTCAAACGATTCGGTTTGAAAACTGAATCATAGAGGTCGTAGTAGGATCGCATTAGAATCGTACAAGATCGTTCAGAATTAGAGATGGCAATGGATCGGATTCGGATCGGGTGGAGCTTCACCCGCATCCATCCATTACTCTAATCGCTCCATCCACATCCATCCATCATCCGCTTCACCCATCATCCATATCCATCCGTCCATCATCCGCGGATGAAACGGGTGGAGCGGATGACTAATGGATGAGTATTAAAGTTGAAAAAAAACTCACATAAACTTTAATATTTGGTTATTTGTACAATAGTTTTATTAATTTTATTAATTAAAAAGGAAACAATAACAATATATTGTTTGAAAAATTAATTTGCAACAAAAAATACATATAATTTTCTTGCACATTTCATATTTTATTATTAAAATTCTTTGATTAAAAAATTAATATATGTTAAACGGGTGGGTGGATTGTTAGCGGGTGAAAAAAGTATCATCCATATCCGATCCGATCCATCATCCGCTTCATCCATCACCCGCTTCTCATCCATTTAATTCGGATTTTCGTCCATTTATTTATTGCGGGTGGAGCGGGTTAGTGGATATCCACTTAATATTGCCATCCCTATTCAGAATCGTACATGATTGAGTAAGATCAGTCAAGATCAGACGATCCCGTTTTTTCATTAGGGTTGTTGTTGGAGCATACAAGATCTTGTTAGATCAAACAGAATCGTACTTGATTGTGTAGAATCGGTTAGGGTTGTTTTATCCTACGATCCAATTTAAGTCAAACGATTCGGATCGAAAACAAAATCACAGAGGTCGTAGTAGGATCACATTAGAATCATACAAGATCGTACAGAATTGTACATGATTGTGTAAGATCAGTCAAGATAAGATGATCTAGTTTTTTCATTGGGATTTTTGTTGAAGCATACAAGATCTTGTTAGATCAAACAGAATCGTACATGATTGCATGTGTAGAATCGGTCATAATTGTTATATCCTACGATCCAATTTAAGTCAAACGATTCGGTTCGAAAACTGAATCACAAAGGGCGTAGTAGGATTGTATTAGAATCGTACAAGATCATTCAAAATCATACATGATTGTGTAAGATCAGTCAAGATCCGACAATCCTGTTTTTTCATTGGATTGTTACTGGAGCATACAAGATCTTGTTAGATCAAACAGAATCGTACATGATTGTGTAGAATCGGCCAGGATTGTTTTATCCAACGATCCAATTTAAGCCAAATGATTCAGATCGAAAACAAAATCACAGAGGTCGTAGTAGGATCGCATTAGAATCATACAGGATCGTTCAGAATCGTACATGATTGTGTAAGATCAGTTAAGATCAGACGATCTGGTTTTTCATTAGGATTGTTTTTGGAGCATACAAGATCTTGTTAGATCAATCAGAATCGTACATTTTTTTGTAGAATCGGTCAGGATTGTTTTATCCTACAATCCAATTTAAGTCAAATGATTCCGATCGAAAAAAAATCACAGAGGTCCTAGTAGGATTGCATTAGAATCATCAAGGTCGTTCAGAATCGTACATGAGTGTGTAAGATCAATCAAGATAAGATGATGCTGTTTTTTATTGTGATTGTTGTTGGAGCATACAAGATCTTGTTAGATCAAACAGAATCGTACATGATTGCATGTGTGGAATCGATCAAGATTGTTTTATCTTACGATTCAATTTAAGTCAAACGATTTGGATTGAAAACAAAATCACAGAGGTCGTAGTAGGATCGCATTAGAATCATACAAGATCGTTCAGAATCGTACATGATTGTGTAAGATCAGTCAAGATCAGATAATCCTGTTTTTTCACTGGGATTGTTGTTGGGGCATACAAGATCTTATTATATCAAACAGAATCGTATATATTGCATGTGTAGAATCGGTCATGATTGTTTTATCCTACGATTCAATTTAAGTCAAACAATTCGGTTCGAAAACTGAATCACAGAGGTCGTAGTAGGATCGCATTAGAATCGTACAAGATCGTTCGGGATCGTACATGATTGTGTAAGATCAGTCAAGATCAGACGATCCTGTTTTTTCATTAGGATTGTTGTTAGAGTATACAAGATATTTTTAGATCAAACAGCATCGTACATGATTGTGTAGCTAGAATCGGTCAGGATTGTTTTATCCTACGATCCAATTTAAGTCAAACGATTCGGATCAAAAACAAAATCACAGAGGTCGTAGTAGGATCCCATGAGCATCATACAAGATTGTTCAGAATTGTACGTGATTTTGTAAGATCAGTCAAGATTAGATGAACCTGTTTTTTCATTGGGATTGTTATTGGAGCATATAAGATCTTGTTAGATCAAACAAAATTGTACATGATTGCAGGTGTGGAATCGGTCAGGATTGTTTTATCCTACGATCCAATTTAAGTCAAACGATTTGGATCGAAAACAAAATCACAGAGGTCGTAGTAGGATCGCATTAGAATCATACAAGATCGTTTAAAATCGTACCTGATTGTGTAAAATCAGTCAAGATAAGATGATCCTGTTTTTTCATTGGGATTGTTGTTGGAGCATACAAGATCTTGTTAGATCAAACAGAATCGTACATGATTGCATGTGTAGAATCGGTCAGGATTATTTTATCCTACGATCCAATTTAAGTCAAACGTTTCGGTTCGAAAACTGAATCACAGAGGTCGTAGTGGGATCGCATTAAAATCGTACAAGATCGTTCAGAATCGTACATGATTGTGTAAGATCAGTCAAGATTAGACGATCCTGTTTTTTCATTAGGATTGTTGTTAGAGCATACATGATCTTATTAGATCAAACAGAATCGTACATGATTGTGTAGAATCGGTCAATTTTCTTCTATCCATTACTTTGAATTTAACTTCACCCTTATTTAGTGTGTGTTCTATTCACCTAATTTTTACTTATATGAATTTATCTAAACTTACCCGAACTTAGCTATATTTATCTGAACTTATTAGACCTTATTAAAACTTATTTTAGTTGTAATTTGAACTTGAGCAACATTTATCAGAACTTGTTTTTCCTGAACTGAACTTATTTTAGACCTGAAATAAGTTAAAGTAAGGTGAACATAATTGACCCCTATTACCGTGATAAATATAACATGCAAACAAGTGGTAAATATGTAATTAAGTCAATAATCTATATCAATATTATTATTAAAACTCAAAGGCAAGGAGTTTCAATCAGCCATGTGTCACTTTATTTTTCTTATTTTGCCACATCATCAAATTGCCATGTCATCAAACCTTTTCACTCTATCAATTGAAAAGCGCCACATAAGTAATTGTGTGTCAGTGTGATAACAAAGCAATTTTTACCACCAAGTCATTACTCCATTCAAAAAAAAAAAATTAATTTTTACCTTGATTTACGCTAAATAATTCAATGGTCTTAATGAATTGCCCAAAATATAGTTGTAACTGACATTGTTCATAATCATCGATAGAGTAGTCAATTATTTATTCTCATTTTAAATAAGTTTTTAATTATGGAGTAGCTATATATACTTTGTAGTATTTTGTGTATATTGTTATATATGGAGAGGAAGATTGCATAGAGTTTAATAAAAGGCTGGTCTAAACAACCAATGCATGAGTGAAAAGGTAAACAATTATCATCCATATACATGATGTTGAGCAAGGACATAGTAGTATGTTATAAATGTTGCAAGGTGCAGCTTTTAACCTCTTAAGAGTGAAAAAGGGATGGGCCAACTATTGGCTTAGCTTAATTTGTAGCTTAAGTTCATAGATCTAAAACAAATACTATATATCTCATTTTATTCCATAGTTTAACAATTCGCTTAATTCATCTTTTACATAAAACATATAATGCAATGATTTGGGGTAACGCCCGGGCCACCAACTATTTATATATTAAAAGGCGTTTCAAATATACACGTCACGTGTTACCCATCTCTTCCAAAGAATTGGTACATGTCAATTAAAAAATGTTTATGTCAAGAATTGAACTTGGGTCCATTAGAAAATAAATAAGAAACCATACCATCGTATACTTTTACTTATTTATTCATTCTTCTCAAATATAGTTAATTTAGGGCACAAGTTTGTTTTTGTTTTATTTTTTTTATTTTTTTTTAATTTGTGTTTTTTTTTTTTTGTTTTTTTTTTTACAAATTATTTTCTTCAACTAAATCTATAATAAAAGTATTTAAGATTATTATAATACATAAAAACTATAATACGAAGTGAAGAATATTTAACGTACAGAATTGGAACATCGCCCGAGCTAAACACTAGTTTTACATTTAATGTAGGCTTTACCATTGTTGATTTAATTACAAGTACAAAAATGTCATATTGACTTGGCATTTTGTTGATTACTCTCCCCTTTTATTTAAGTGACACATTAGCTTCTGTACAAAATTTTACAAGAAATATATATATTGTATAGTAAGGTGGTTTGTTGGATAGATAATTCTCAATTATTAAGATGAATGATAACAAATTATCTTTTAGTCATTTAATTAATCTTGTTGAAAAGTGGGTTAATGTACTAATTGGTAAAAAAACGATTACCAAAAAGATGAAAAGAAAACTTGAAAATTGGCTTGTTTAGCATTGTTTTTTGTTTTCAATTTTTGTTTTCTTTAAACAAAAAACCAAAAACAGGAAACAATAAATAAATGTTTCCACTTTTTTGTTGTCAGTGTTCAAAATTATCATGATTTTAATAAGGTTCTCTAATTTTTGTTTTATTAAATGACATATATCATATGAGTTTGAAAACCAAAAAACAGACATCCACAACGATACCAAACTTATTTTTTATTTTTATTTTCAATTTTCAATTGATAATACATTTAAACAAGAAATCAGACATATTACTTGTTTGGCATCGTTTTTTGTTTTCAGTTTCCTTTTTTTTTTTGAAAACTAAAAACCAAAAAAGGAAACAGGAAAAAAGTTGTTTCCACTTTTCTGTTGTCAGTTTTCAAAATTATCATATTTTAATAAGTCTAAATAATTTTTGATTCATTATGTGACATATATAATATACTTTTAAAAGCAAAAAAGCAAAAAACAGAAAGCCACAGTGATGCCAAACGAACCCATATCTTCATATAATTTCAATTAAGTAGCTTGCTATCGTTATTTATTTTAATATTTTTTTTTGAGGGAAATTTATTTTAATATTATAACCTACAATTTTGAATTTCTAATTAAAAATAAATTTAACACACATGAAATATTATAAAGAAATAATTAATAGAAAAAAAAAATCAAGGATCAATTTGGTTCATCTATAAAAATTATTATCAAAGCATGTAGTTTTTTTTTTTAATTTTTACCCAAGATACTAAGTTTTTTTATTATTATTTTTATTATTTTTAACTAAAGGTACTAAGTTGGAGCACTTCCTACTGTTCTTTTTCATTTGACATGTTTTATTTATTATCATGCTTGCCAATTCAAAGTTTTAACCATCAATTACTAGAATTTTCCATAAGTAAAATTTATACGAGTAAATTTTATATATTATGATAATACTTATTGAAATGGTTTAACAAGATTTCACATAATATGTTTTTCCTAACAAATAATTCACAAAAGATGATCAAAGGAGAAATGGTGAATATTGTAAAAGTCAAAACGGGTCCAGTAAAACGGAGGAAGTTTTTATTTAACTCGGCTGGATTATTGAGTTTAATTAGTACTCGAACAGTTAAAAAAAATACCGTTTTACTTTTGGAAATGAGATCCACAACTTTTCCACTCACAAAGCTTGAGTACCCCAAAAAAAAAGCTTGAATACCCAAAGCTTTGGAAAATTTGCCAAATATAGCCACTTAAAGTACCAAATTTTCCAATTATAAATCAATCAATCAATCAAATCCTTAATCCCATAAGTGGGGTCGGTTAACATGAACCAAATATGATTATTTCGTGTCGTCATCGACATTAATCTTCCTCCTCCATCCCTAGCTTATGATCCAAATTACACCTTTTAAAAATAAATATTGCAAATTACAACAAAAAGTATCACTAACTTGTCAATTTGACATTAACTCCTTTTTCTAGCCTAAATTACTTATAGATAGCGTCATGCATTTCCTTAGCTAACCTTTTATCAATTTTCATTCATTTTTCACAATTGTGATGGAATTATTACACTATTTGACCATTTTCTGAAGTTTTGCTTAGAGAAAAATAGATCTTAAGCGAAAGTATTAGGTTGAATCTCTTCGACATTCATGAATTCAAGATTTTTAGAAACAAATTAGGTGGAAATTATACCAAAAATCTCCACTCTCTCCCAAATTTTGTGTTTTTCGACAACAAAACTATTTGTAATTTTTAATTGCCTATTTACAAGGAGTTTTCCGCAACCCAACAAAATACGCGAACAATACCAAAATGCATAACATCATTCTTTAAAAATTAGTTCTGGTTAAAATATTAAAAAGAGTGTCAATTTTCAAAATATTACTCATAAAACGTTTTTGCTACAATTTGCAACTATTATTTTTTTTGTATTTTTTTAAAAAAGGCTATAGTATTGACAAATTAGGTGTTTTATAATTTATAGGAAAATTTGTCAAAAAAATCTTTTAAAAGCATCATTTTGTAGAAAAAAATATTAAAAAAAAAAAAAAAATCCCTTTTAAAAGCTTTTGGGTTAAAAAAAAACCACCACATTGATTTTTTTGCGAGAAGAAACCTGTTTACCTAATTACTCATTTATATATATTTCACGAGGTTTTAGAAAGCTACGTTGGATTAAATTTCTTAGCGCAGCCATGTAAGATTATAAATTTTAGTTGTAACCAATTAAATAAGAGATTATTAATTTCTTTTAGAATTAATTAATTCAAATACCACGCAAGCAAAATTGGGGAATGATATTTTTAAGTTTAAATTAATTAAATATAAAATATTATCTTTTGATATTAGGAATCTAATATATCATATAATTAATATATAAAACTAAACTTTTAGCCAAGTCATGAGATAGCGACACTTGGCATTTCAACTTTTCGCCAAATGTTGCGCTACGTTGTATAGATTTAAATAGACTTCGATATAATTTTAGTATTTTATCTAAAAATGTAAATGTACTATTCTATATTCAATCAAATTTGGATATAATTTTAGGATAAAATTGTTAGTTTAGAGTTTTATTTTCAGTAAAATAAATTTTAGTTAGGCCACGAGATAGCAACATTTGGCGTTCCAACTTTTCACCAAGTGTCGCGTAGTGTTGGATAGATATATATTAATTTCGTACGTTAAAAAAGTTAGTTTAGAATTTTATTATTAATTAAAAATGGATAGAATTTTAGGATACAAAATTGTTTTTAGAGTTTTATTTTCGATACTAAACCAATATTTTGAATTATAATTTTATTTTAATATTTAATATACAACCCGGACATCGTACGGGGCACAAAACTAGTATATATATAAAGGGGAGTTTTTTCCCGGGGTTTAGAGAGCCACGTAGGATTTAATTTTCTTAACGCGCCATGTAAGATTATAAATGTAGTTGTAGCCAATTAAATAAGAATTTATTAATTCAAATGCCACGCAAGCAAAATTAGCAAATGATATTTTTTAGTTTAACTTAATTAAATAGAAAATTTTATCTTTTTATTTTAGGAATTTTATCTAAATATGTAACAAATCTATACAATATACTAATATAATCATCGGAGGGCACACTTGGCATGATTTTGTGAAAAAAATTCCCTCCAAAATGCTTTACTTTTTTAAAAAAAAAAAAAAAAAATTCTATTAAAAAAATTTAATGGATAGACATTAATAAACTAAATTGACTATTATTACAGAAGTCATTTAATGTTACATAAGTCATTTAATGTCAATTAACTCTATTTCAATTGACTATTATTATATTTTTCCTCAAAAAAATATAATTGACTATTATTATATCATGTAGTTTATAAATCCGTGCATTGCACGGGGCCAAAACTAGTTTTAGCACATAAATACATAAAAAAATATTTAGAAAAAGGAAATTTTGTCAATAACTACCAATTAAAGCACGTATTTTGAAAAGAACTACCTATTAAATTTTTTTTTAAAAAGAACTACCACAAAGATGTAAAAAGTTTAATTAGCACTACCACTTTAACAATTTTGGCTAAAATCTCCAGTATTTAGGTCTCACTTTTTATCACTTTTTACCTTTAGGAAAGGTAATTTAGTCAATTTAGATGATGATTTTATGAGGTAAAGGTAAAAAGTAGAACCTACATGCCGAATATTCTAGTTGGAATTATTAAAGTGGTAGTGCTACTTAAACTTTTTACAACTTTGTGGTAGTTCTTTTAAAAAAAAGTTTTAAAAGGTAGTTATTTTCAAAACATGCACTTTAATTGGTAGTTTTTGACAAAATTTCCTTAGAAAAATTCAAACAAACCGTGCATCTCACGTGCTTCATCTAGTTTACCTAATTACACACTAATTTCACCCAATTTCTTCTAATTACCCTCTAACACACCAAATTATTTAATAAATAAATTTAATCTATAAAATAATATCACATATAATTATTTGTATTGTCATATCAAGTAAATATAAACATAACATATTTAAATTATGAACTTAGTTACATAACAAAATTTTGCTACAAAACAAGCAAACAATTGTCCCAAGTTATGAAGCATATGTTCATACTCTCAGATTTGAACTCGGATCGAACTCCATCGGACTTTGCGTAGGGTCCAAGTCCGATCCGTATCCTATTCAAATTCGGATTTATTTTATCAGATTCGGATTAAGACTAATTTTAAACGAATTCAAATCGGATTTTTTCCTTCGGATTGGATCGGATTTGAATCGAACTCGGATTAAATTGCCATCCCTAGGATGAAGAGAAGTGCAAGAGTCTGCTGTGAAGAAAGTGGAGGTGTTTAGGGTGGTGAAGTGGGGTTGTGTGCAGTCTTTAGGCGTGGATTTGTTTGAGTTGAGTTATGGAGGAGGATTGGTTGAGGAGAGAGAAGGTGGTGGACATGGCTGGTGTTGGTGGTTGCGGTGGAAGAGGAGAGAGAGCGGGGTGGAAGGTGAGTGGGAAGGGGAAAATGGTGGTTGGATGGTGGTGAGCCGGTGATTTTTGTTTATTAAATGATTAAGTAAGAGTTAGAAGTTAATCAAAGAAAATTCAAATTTTTTTGCATGTCCCCGGTTTACAATAATTTTATTGTACATCGAACAATTTGCGGAAAGTAACCCTTTTTCGTACAAAAGTGACTCTTTTTCTTCTACAAAAGTAACCCATATTTTTCACAAAAGTGACCCTTTTTTTCACAAAAGTGACTCTTTTTTTTTCACAAAGGTGACCTTTTTTTTCTTCACAAAAGTAATTAAGCTACATATGCAAAACAGAGTATCAACATCAACAAAAATAAACACAAAATTAACAATAGTCATGAAAAAATAGTACAATCACTCAAACAAATCAAAAGTCGCCGCCGGAACCACCGCTAGTGACGCCGATAGCAATGAAACCATTGCCGATTCCACCATTTCTGACCATCTTACTGAGCAAAGCGACGAAAAATTTACAATAATGAGTACAAACACTAACCTAGAGCAGAAACATCAACATCATCGATCATCACCAGAAACCAAACTATTCTTCTTCACCATTGCGGAAACTACAAAAAATCCAAAACGACGAAAATCCTAAAAATAGAAATACTAAAAATTAACAAAATTGAAAAAAAAATTGAGTAACGCAGAGAGAGAAATTCAACTAGCGAACTGAGAAAATGAAAATCTCCAAAAGAGGAGAGAGAAAAAACAAAATAAGATGAGAAGAAGAGGAGAGAGAATAAAAGATCGAAGAAGAAAGAGAAGCAGTTGAATAAAGAGGAGAGAGAATATAAGAAATTTTTTTATTCTTTTACAGACACGTGTGAGCCAAACCTCTCTTTTCCAATTTTCACTAAAATAGTTAAAATCCGGTTTAATAAAAAGTCGCAAATTTTAACATTCACCATGGTGCATGTTAAAACTGTGTGCACCACCAAAAATAAGATGCCACATATATTACAATTTGTCATCACATTCACTACCAACATTATTATTTCTCAGTATTTTCTCTCTCCTCTCTTCTCCTCCCTCACACTTTTTAAATTTATGATTTCTCTCTCCTCTATCTTCTCTCTCCTTTATTTTTCTCTCTCTTAAATTCATTCACTATTTTGTTTTTGATTTAATTTCTTCATCACTATTTTTCATCACCATAAATCGAGATCCTTCATCTCTTCCTCTTACAATTCATAATTTCTAGCTAATTTCGCTCACCTCTATTTTTCTTTTTCTTAAATTCATTCATCGTTGTTGATTTAATTCCTTCATCACCATTGTTGATCACCATATATTAATTTCAAATTTTGTTTTCTTCAACCTTCAATTTGAAGCTTTGTTAATGGATTTTTGTAAAAAAGTGAAGTTTAAAATGGCGGATTTGACGAGGAGAAGGTGTTTAAAATGACGGAGATGATTATTTTTCAATAAGATTCCATTGTCTAAATCACTGTGACTAGGTTTGAATTTCGAAATATGTAGATTTCATATTATTTTGATTTATTTTTTGTTAGTGATATTTGTGTATTCTATTGTTAACAGATCTGTTTTTTGTTATATTTTGGTCTTTTGAACATTTTAAGTTAAAAATATGAACGTAGGATACGTTTCCTATAAATATATATTTTTACTGACATATATTTTGGGATTTATGAACATCTTAATTATAATTTTGAACATGTGATACATTTCTTATGAACTTTTTTTAGATCTATGTATTTTGTAATCATTTTTTAAAATTTTTTGGTGTTTTATACTTTATAATCTATAAATCTGAACATTTGATTCTTTGAATATGAAAATTTATCTTGTTTTCGATTTATGAATTTTTAAAACATTTTTATGTTTTGTAATTATGAATTTATTATGTTAGATATTTGAACATGTATATGTTTTTTTTTTTTATGTACAATTGAGTTAGATTGATTATTTGAAATATATTCATATATTTAATGTTATGTAAGCTGTTGAAAGTGTGTTGAATTTGATTTTTGATTTAATTGCTAATTTTTTTTGATGATTTTTTATATCATTTATAATTTAATTGTTGAATTGATGCTTTAATTTGTATTTATGAATATAATTTGTGTATATCATGTTTTTGAACATTTTGTTCATATGAACACTGTTTTTATTTTTATGAACATTTAGGTTAATTTAATGAATCTTTCCGTTTTACATAATTCTCTGAGTATGTATATATGCTTTTTAGAAAATAATTGTAAACGTAATTATGAACATTTTTTTCCAATATTTGAACTTTGTTGTTCTATTTTTGAACTCCAGTAATGATTATTATGAACTGTATTTGTTTATTGCAGTTAGAACGTATGAAGTTGTTTATAAGGAAAGTCTGAAGGCTGAGCAACATTCATGAGCAGTGTCTTCAGGTCAAGAAGTTTTTGAAGGGTGTTTAGTGCTTTGTGGTTGGGGTTCAGAAGTTTATATAGGGTGTTTAGTGGTTTGTGGTTGGGGTTCAAAAATTTTTGTAGGGTGTTTAGTGGATTGTAGTTGGGGTTAAAAAGTTTTTGTAGGGGGTTCAGAGGTTTTTGTAGGGTGTTCAGTGATTCGTGGTTGGGGTTCAGAGGTTTTTATAGGGGGTTCAGAGGTTTTTTTAGGGTGTTTAGTGGTTCGTAGTTGGGGTTCAGAAGTTTTTGTAGGGGGTTCAAAAGTTTTTGTAGGGTGTTTAGTGGTTCGTGGTTGGGTTTAGAAGTATTTTTAGAGCGTTCAGTGGTTTGTTGTTGGGGTTCAAAAGTTTTTGTAGGGGGTTCAGGAAGTTTTGGTAAGGTGTTCAGTGGTTTGTGGTTGGGGTTCAGAGGTTTTTGACGGTGGTTAAAATGTTTTTGAAGGGTGTTCAGTGGTTTGTAATTGAGGTTTAAAAGTTTTTTTTAGAGGTTCAAAGGTTGTTGAGTTTGGTTCAGTGTTTTGTTGGTGGCTTATCAAAAAATTGTAGGGGCTTATATGAAGTTTATGGGGGCTTTTGTGTTGCTTCTGGTGTCTTATTATAAGTTTTTGGTGGATGTTCAGAAGTTTCTTGAAGGTGTTCAGTAGTTGGTCTATAATTATATACGAAGTATCAAACAATAAAAGAAGGAATACACAACATCCAAATAAATTATTATTTGATACCAATATACTTGAAATGTCCCGAACTAAAATTACCTTATAATTAAACAAAAAATGTCTTGTGCCAAAAATAACTCAAATAGTTCGTTTTTAACCGTAGCTAAGCTCATAAACTAAAATATACTCTTTATAAAGTTATTGATTTGAGCTTAATCCACAAATGAAACAATTCGAACATGACCCGACCAGATTTGACCTGACCTGAATATGACTCGAATGTACTTGACCCGACCCGAACATACCCGACCCGGAAATTGACTCGACCCGATACTTGACCCGAAACCCGAATCAACCCGACCCGACCCATACCCGACCTGAATATTAGCTGACCCGAAGTGACCCGACCCGAATGACCCATTTGCCGGGTCTACAATAGATACAATATTAAGAAAAAATAAAAAGGGTTACGGATATTTCTCTATCTCTTTCTCAGTTTCCCATTGACATTCACTAATGATATTCCTATCCTCCAATGAAGCAGCTTCTGAGGTAACTTGTTTTTTTTTGTCAGTTTAGTAAATTTAGGGTTCGAATTTTTGAATTTTTTGTTCTAATTAATGACGAGAAGAAAATTACTATGAGCCTAATTTAATTATTGTATCAAATTTGATTGCTATTGTGTTGCAGAACCCTTTAATGTTAGGATTGAACTACGAAATTTAGTTACTACTCGAAGAATTTGTTTTGATTATGGATTCACATTGGGTTGCTAATTTGTTGCAAAACCTTTATCACTGATTCACTGGTTTATGACTTCAGAACAATTGCTGGTTGTTTTGCTCCAAAGCACCTCTGTGTCTGTTAACTTATTATACTGCAATTCAAGTTGTATTCGGGTTTATTCATATTTTATATTTTCGCTTATTTATTCGATTCTTAAGATTATATAGCCAATAAATGGGTTATAGAATTAAAGGGAAAGTTAATACTCTCAACAATATGGCTTTTGAGTCGTTTTTATTTACTCAAATTGACATACTATTACACCTCGTAGGTATAATGCTATCAGCTGATATTGAGGCTAACGATATACATATATGTACCACTTGATTATGTGTACTCTTCACTCTACGGTCGTAAATTTGCAATACTTGTTTGAGCAAATGGCTTACATTGAGGTGTGCTTTCCTGCTGAACATCCTGTGGTTTATTTACATTACCAGAATTTCTTAGAGGAATGTTAGAGGGCAGGATATTTGTCAATATATAGTGTTAACATGTACATTTCTACCGTTGTAGGGCTGATAAATTATGAAGATGAAAAGACAGTGGACCTTTGGTATGCTGGGATCTAGCTGATATATGTTTATATGCTTTCATTAGTTTGGCCATATCTCATTTAGGAAAAAAATTTAGTACGCCGTAATCATGAATTCTCTCTCATTTTCCCCATCTTTCTTGTGTCCATCATCCTACCAACAACCTCCACTTTCTAATAGATTAATACTTCATTCTAATTCCCTCCACCAGTATTCTCAAAGCCGATGCAGTTATCCTCGTCGCTCTGTTGGAGTTTCCTATAATCAGTTTTATTCCCCCCATGTACGCGACTCATTTGTTTGTGCTGCAACTCCACAAGAAGGGGTTGTTGCTGTTATGAATTTTGATGAGTTAGTTGAGAAAGATTGGTCATTTCTTGAATCTGGCAGCACAAATTCTAAGGAAGAGCATGACAATAAGACTGACCAAATCATCTCTGCTGGAAAAATTGTGGAGACCTCAAAGGTCCTGGTTTCTATAGGTTCAGATGAATTTGTTGATCAGTTGGTCAACTCTTCTCCATGCCAACTTTTGCTCATCGTTCACGAGTCCCTCCTATCACTTGCATGTATTAAAGAGAGGCATGACAAAGTTAAGTGTTGGCAAGGAGAATTAATATATGTACCTGAAAAGTGGGCTCCCTTGGATGTTGTTTTCCTTTATTTCTTGCCAGGTTTGCCCTTTAAACTCGACGAGATCTTCAAAACGCTTGCTAGTCGCTGTTCACCAGGTAAATTGCACTCAACTCATCTCTTATGTTGACTTGATTTGTTAATTTATAATCGCAACTCCTGACTTAAAACTATTTTTTGAAAGACCAAAGGAAAAACTCAAACTAGTCCTAAAGTAATGTTGATGAGTCATTGCACTTGCAGGTGCAAAAGTGGTGATCAGTCATCTCCAAGGTAGGCAGGCTTTGGAGCAGCAACGACAACAATACCCTGATGTCGTTGTTTCTGACTTACCCGAGAAGATGACTTTAGAGAAGGTTGCATCTAATCATTTATTTGTGCTACAGGAATTTGTTGATGATTCAAGCTTTTATCTGGCAGTTTTGGAGTTCAAGTCTTGAATTATTTCGTTTTTGTGAATTTTGTTGGAGGAACATGTTATTGATCCAGGATATTACAACTTTTCGAAGCAATTTTGGAGTTCTAGGAAATGAAATGGACCAGTAGAGTGCAAAGCATGAAAATTGTCCATTGCTAGTTATGGTGGTTGTGATAATTTAATTTAATCTTCAGTTCTGCACCATTTGTGTTATATTGGAAGTTTATTTAGTGATGCATACTGTATATCAACTATATAGAACTCTGAAACATTTATATTATTTCATTTATAATAGGCGTTTTACATCAGTCAAGTACAGCAAGGTTTTGGTATTCCTTTCCTGAAAGGGTTATTCTCATTACATCCTCTGCAGTTGTGACTGACTTGATTTCTGCAGATCTCCAAATTGCATCGTCGTGCAGGAAGAAAGCAAACAAACTTCTTGAGAAACCATTGATTGTCAGCAATCTGTTATGGAAAACAGCCTTAATTGTAGGAGGACCATCATTGAAACCCTCAATGTTCCAGAACACAATCTCGGGCACCTGATCGTAGCCAAACTTCTGGTAATTTTCCCAAACAGCTCTGTAATTCCACCCCCAACTGCTGTTAACTGCTTTCCTGAACTCCTTATTGGTGAAAACAAAAATTCTCTCCACCATTTCCTGTTTATGCAGTTTCTCTGTGACAGCTGTTTGCAATACTTGATTAAGAATAGTTTCAATATTTACCCTCTCGGTGCACTTCAGCTGTTTCATGAAATTAACCTTAGATTGAAGATCTTCCCCTTCAATTTTGCAAAGCTTCGGAAATTGATGGAACCCATATACAGTTCCCTTCCACCAATCGTTGCTTAGTTCAGAAATCAATAACCCCATTGAGATGCAGACATTTGTGGTAGTATCTTTCATCTCGTCTGAGATGTCACAAACAGCAAGGGAGCTCCTCAGTTTCCTTGTACTTGAAAAGGATTGCACCATATGCTGCCATTCTAACTCTTTCACTTTAATGTTCTCTTCCTTCAAAGAAGCTATTATACTGAGCGGAGTTGAAGAGAAATACTTCAGTTCCCCATTAGTCTTAAGAAACATTGATGAAATCATCTGGTAATACCTTAACTTGCTTGCAGTGTCCTTCATCTTCAGCATCTTCTGGTAAGCTTTCTTCATGAAGAACAAGGTACTGTCTTGGACTTGTTTGTCATTGCGTACTAGTCTTCCTTGTGGTTCTTTCCCTAATGCTATTCTGAGCGGTCCTAGAACCTCTTTCCTCAGTCTATTCCGGACCCGATAGGCATAATGTATGTCTTCAATGACTTCATAATTCGGGTCTGATTCCCGAGGAAAAACCTTTTTAGCAATGCTCTCGCACAAGAGGGTGTGCCTGTCACACGAGGAGTCAACTGATGGACAATCTCTTGCTGCAATGCTTAGTGCTTCAGCATTACAAGAGTTGAGTGTTTCGACATCTGAACGTAATAGATCTGCAAAAAGATCAGACACTCGTTCATGCAGGAAGCGGTAGGCTGGATCCTGTACATACTTACACACTGCTCTCCTCGCTATCTCCATCTTTTCTTCCTCTCGCGACAGCTTAAAACTTCCTGTACTCTCACCCTCCTTGACTAGCCTATAGAGGATCTCAGCAAAATCCCTCAATGATCCCAAACTAGCCAAGTCCCTCAGATTACATGCGAGGGTTAACGGGTGGTTTTTGTGAAGCCAAAGGGCTGCCACATAAAACCCTTCATTACAGGACAATCTCTCTTCTCTGAGAGTCCTTAGGTAGCATATTAGCTTCAATGTGGTTGAGGGATCATACTTCCAAGCCTTGTCTAGCAACTCGATAAGGCTTTCCGGTGATGTTTTCGGGTTTATGGCAAAGAAGAGTTGAGCACAAGGATTTTGAGGGACTGTTAAAGGCTGTTTTGTGGTAGGATTGAGTGGTTTTCCAGCAGGAAGGGATTGTGGTAAAAGACATCTTCGGAGAATTGGTGGACCTATTAATTGCATAGTTTAATGGGGTGATTAATTTTGTGTTTGTTTATCCCTCTATTTATAAGGATAATTTGCTTGGCCCCCAAGCATATAGTAGTACTAGGTTTAGAAATTTACTCAAAAAAATAAATATATATATATAAATAAATAAATGAGTAATTCCCGCAAAATCTTGCAAAAGAAGTAAAAGATCAACTTATTAACATTTTTGAAATTATCTTATTAGTTGTTAATTGGGTTTGTTAGCTGATGCGTAGGAACGGCAATCTCTTCCATTGGACGGGTTGTTATTCAAATTAAATCATCCTTAACTATTAAAAGGGATTATAATATATGCTTTCCTCTTTAAAAATAATTCTTGTTCAATTATTATTACAATTCTTAAATACACCTGGTTCACACTAATTTATTGTGGGCCACTAACATTAATGACAATATAATTGTTTTATTTATAAAAGGAAAAATTAACAAAAATAATTCAGAATTATTCACTATCTTCTCATTTTAATCCGAACTAGTGCTTAACTTAGAATAAACCAAAGTACAGGGGCTGTTGCTCTTTTTTTTTTTTTTTTTTTTGAAAGAGGGGTAGTTGCTCATATTAGTTTAAGCAAGTTATCAACTTGCTAAACAGGTTAAATTATAAATGTGGGCCCCAGTTTTAATTTTTAAATTGCATTTTCTCCTCCTAACTCATCTAACCACCGAAACTATAGTACTCCATGGTAGTGCCTTTTCTAACGCTTGGGGTTTTCTCCATGGAAGTGCCTTCATCAAAGAACAATTTTGCATGCATTATAGTTCGCTTCAAATTTTGTAATTTCTACTTGTAGACACCTACTTTTGGCCTCTTGTCCCGAAAAGGAAGTGCGATGATGTTACAAAAACCCGTTCTTCATGCTAGATCAAAGTTGAAGTTTTATAGACTACGAAAAGCATTATGAAGTAAGTTAAAACCCATATTTGAGACCAAGTTATCTTAGAGCCTTGTCCGATTAATAATTAGGCTTAAAACGTGTTCATACATGTTTAAACTTGATTAATAACGGACCTAAATGCGTCAAATGCAATGATCGGATCCAATGGAACCAACATTGTTGAAAACCGAGCCAAACAGATAAACCAACCATAAAATTCCCATGCAAGGCTTATACAGATGGATATCCTTTTCAAAGAGCTTTCCAACGGTATATTATAAGCCCAATTCCGAGCCAAAACGAAGAAGTTATGATCAAAACACTAAACCAGGCCCAAAACCGACACCCTTGCACTCCAACGGCCATAACCTTTGATCCATAACATATTAAAACCTAATTCTAACGGCATTAGAAAGTAGACATCCATATCTTTCCAATGATATCTCATGCGCCTAAATCTGACTTTGCAATCAAAAGTTATAGAAGTTTTAAAAACGCGTTTTCGTATAAAGCAAACCGCAAACCAGCGCAACTCAATAAGTTGCGCGCGCGACTCATTGAGATGCGCACGGCACTCGAGCGCGACTCTCTGACTTGCGCGCGCCACCTGACAGCGCGGCTCTAAAACCCTAAACCAAGATTCCTACGCCTATAATAGGGGGTCTTCGCACAGCTCTAAACACACAGAAAATCAGAATTAAAAAAACCTAAATTTCTGAAACCCCTAATCTCTCAAACCCTCTTACTATCATACTACTTTTCCTTCTTTCTTCCTAACTACTCTTCAACCCTAATCCATCCATTGAAGCCCTTGGAGGTACAAAGAAGAAAGAAGGTCCATAAACATCTAAGACGGAGATCTAAGCATACATAGAAGAACGGTTAGTATCCTGAGCACTTAGATAAATCACTTTTCTTTTATTGTTTAAACAACTTTAATTAATTAATTAGTGTTGTTTGATCACTTTAAACAAACTTTTTAGTAACTAATTCACATATTATTCTTTCGTTAATCAAGACTAGAATTTGATAATTAATTGTTGTTTTATCACCTAAGACAAGGCGAACATTGTTTATTTCTTGTTCTTTTCACGAATTTGATTAATTAAGAATAAAGACTTTTGCAATGTAATTCCTATATGATTAATGTGTGTAAATAAAATCAACTAACATAGTTTTAGGTATCGTGTTGCATATATTGTTTGGTGATGAAATTGTGTAAAAGGAAGAGCTACTAGAGGCCGCACTAGGGCTAGGATCGCGATTCCCCTCTAAAGGGAACGTTATCTTGGTACCCTCGCTCTCGAACTCATTTCTGGTTTATGTAGACCAATTTGGGTATGGGTAAACTTATGATTCATGCTAAATATCCCTTGAACTCTACTTGGGAGAAAGGCATGAACGAGGTTTATGGGTTTTCCTAAAACTCATTGGCGACTCCTACTTGTTCCTTACAAAAAAGCGTGTATGATAGAATCATTTCTAATTCAAGGTCCCCCAAACAGTCAGGAATTCAAATCCTAATACACTCTAACAAGTGTAAAGTCCTAGGCTTTAAAGGGCCATGGGTATCTAAGGAGAAAGATCCCCTACGACGGGAACACCCTCCTTACACTACTCCGTATTTTTTTCTCTTTTTTTATTATCCCCCCCTCCCCCCCCCCCCCCCCCCCGTTATGGGTAATTTCAGGCTCGTCTCGATGCATGTCAAGTCGCACGATCAAAGGGAAGATAAGCAGCGAGTGTAACAGATTTCCCTTAAAAGGCGGATTAACCAAGTCTTCAAAGGATATTCATTCAACAGTGTTATCCTCTTGATTCAAAGATATTCTCCTTTAGATATTTATCTCCAACAGAAAGATAGACTCAAGACCAAGTCCTAGCAACGGATCCCGGATCTCAAGGAGATCGTTGGACGGGTCCAACGGCTCTATAGCTAGTCTAGTTAACCTAGTTTGCTCTTGTATAAATAGCTAAATATTTGTATCAAACACACAATTCACTCACACTGTTACCTAGCATTCAAAGCTCTAAAGCTCACACTTTCATTGTAATCATCAGTTTTTCATAGTGAATCGGTGATCTTGCACCCACCCGCAGATTTCCCGCATTTGGGTTTTCTGCATCATCAAATACCTTGTCTTTTATAGTCATTATTATTGCTTTCCATAGTAAAATATCCTAGCCGTCGTACGTCCCAGCCATAGTTTGCCCTTAAGCGAAATTTGGTATAAACAATTTGGCACCCACTGTGGGGCCAACGGCTAGATTATCCATTAAAAATCACAAAAACAACCTTTCCTATAAAAGGTCATCCCGCCGCCATGGTTTCATCTGAAGACAACCTGACAATTGAGCAACTCATGGAGCAGATCCACAAGACGCGAGAAGAGCTCGAGCAGCAAAAGGCAGAGAACGCCAGGATCGCTAAAAGACCGCAGAGACGCTCAGATAGGAGTTGGACTCCGTCCGCAGCAACATCCCCCGTCGTCGTCGCAACACTGAAGGCATCTCCACCATGATGGATCTAGATTCCGAAGAGGATGGTGAAGACGAAGAGGAAGAAGAGCACCTCGACGATCGAGAGATGGAGGGCGAACCAGATCCGACAGCCTAGAGGTTAAGCAAGATCGAGGCCCAGAACGCCAAGCTGCTCCGCTTGTTGAAGAGGCTTCCAGGAGCGCCCGTCCCAACAATCACTGAGGAAGCAGACGGTTTCACTGTGTCGCCATTCGTAGAAGAGATTGCAATGGCAGACATCCCAAGAAGGCTCAACATTCCTCCTCCAGCGTCACTCTATGATGGAAGCACCTGCCCGTTGGAGCATGTCAATCATTACAAGCAACGGATGTGGCAGTATTCCATCCCCCGCAACCTGCAAATCTTTCGGATCTACCCTTACAAGGCCTGCACTTGAATGGATGTGTGATATAACATGTGGTTCTATTGCTAACTTTCAAACTTTGTGTAACAGGTTCTATAGTAAATTCAATAACAGTTGCAAAGTTGAAAAGAAAACCAGCGACCTCTACCGCGTCGTGCAAACAAGTGGCGAATCTATTAAGTCATACTTTAGCAGGTTCAACAAGGAAATGATCGGCAACAAGGGATACGACGTCCGTACAGCCATCGAAGCTTTCAAGAGAGGACTGACGGACGATTCGGAACTCTGCAAAGAGCTAACCAAATATCTATGCACGACCTTCGAAGAAGTCAGGACCCGCGCCCTAGCACAGATGCGGTTGGAGGACGACCTCGCCATCCGAAAAGGCTTCCAGCCCTCGCCATTCCCTAGTAACGACAGAGTTACTAGGAGGTCCAACGACAAAAAGAACTGGCGTCGTAGACCCTATGACAGGCCAGGTCAGGTAAACGAAGTCAATAATGTTAAAACTAATGCTGCTCAAGGTTCTGTTGACAGGTCCCAGAAGCAAGATGCCGACGCATACCCCGACATTGCTGAATATGGATTCTGCGTTGAAGTCGGGGGCGTGGTGAATGCCCTGCATTCTCTAGGAAATGTCGCCCGTTGGCTAAGGAAGAGCGACAGGCCGGACGAAGGCAAAGACAAATCCAAATGGTGTGACTATCATGGTGATCATGGCCATCGTACCGAAGACTGCAACGCCCTAAGAAAAGAAATAGCTTTCCTCTTGAAGATAGGTCATCTCAAAGAGTTGTTGGGAAAAGGCAAGTCAAGCAACAAAGAAGCGTCGCCCCAGCAGCAGAAAGAGTCTTAGCAACCGCCAAAAGGACCAACGGTCACTAAGGTAGTCAATGTTATTACTGGTGGATCTTATATTTGTGGACTAACCTATTCTGCAGCAAAGAAATTAGCAAGAAATCATTACTTAGCTATCACTTAAAAATTATTTACATACTTCATTTAAGTATGTATATGACTAATAAGAGGTAAAGTAAACTTTAAATCACCTCCTTGAAAGCATATCTGTTTACTTTACCTTCTAAATGAACTTGTTTCCTTGTTTTTTCCACTTAAAAGGGTATTAGATTGGATAAAAGTGATTGATGTAGAATTATAGGTTAAGTTTATTTTGATAAAAAATTTATATAATCAATCAAAGCTTCATTTTGTAATAAACATGTATGCACTAATGATTACTCCATACTATGTTTTCAAATCTTTGGATGTAGTTTTATATCAAGAATGAGTCGCGTCATAAGACTATTATCATCACGTTGATAAGGATAATTGCTCAAATAATGGTACTCTTGGTCATTTTGATGTTCAAGTATGAAGCCAAAAGAGAAAGTCATGGATGCTTAGTATTATGATTGACTGTCACTTAATTTTGACAACCATATTCTATTTACTCGTTATATGCGTTTATATATGAAAAATCTGCCTTTATCTATTAGTACAGTTTATATTAAACGTAGTAGGACGTTTCATTTTATAGATACAATTAATATTTGATTGCACATAATATAATATTTTAGATAGTATATTATTTTTTTATATAATATGATTCAAGGTATTTAAAAAAGAGCAACTCTAGGTAATGAGAACAACCAACCTTTTCTTATTTGGATAGTTGGATGGTCGTTGGACTAGCGTTTTATGCGGTTTTTTTGGTATGTATTTTAGATCATCATCAATCTCCAATGAAGTATATACCTATTTTCTTTAACCATTTATTATTTATAATTTTGTTTTTAGAGCAATTTAGTGGGTGTATAATACATTTGAGATGAGCAAGAGAGAGGATAAAGAAAGAAAAGAGGATAAAGTTTGAGGGATTGAAATAAACCAAATATTATATATTGTAGAATAAGAGGATATAATAGTTAAATTTGTTAACACAAAATAGAATAAAGTAAAAATGGTCACATCAAGCGGCATTAATCTATGGGTAATGATAGATTATGTAAATAATCTATTTATGTATAAATTTTATTTGTAATTATCCTTGATAATTATCTCCTGTAATTATGGTAATTATCTTGTATAGCTTCCTAGTTTAACCTAGAATACTTTTGTAAACATTGATTGAACGTTTAATGAAAAAGCACGTCAAATATTCTCATATTCTCTCATGGTATCACGAGCTTAGGTTTTTCGATCTGAAACCCTAGTTCTCTTTCGCTCGTCTTCTCTTTCTTCTCCTTCATCTCTTCTCTTCTTAATCGGTTTTTCTCCATGGTCGACACTCAGAAAATTCATCTTGCTACCCTTGTCACAAACATCAAGACCTGTATTCCCATCGTTCTTGATTATGATGGCACTCAACACAACATTTGGTCTCCCTTGTTCGAACTTCATTGCCGCTTTATTGCCGCACGAATTTGGTTCGACCATATCATTTCACCTGTTGTTCATGAGAAGGAAAAGGCTCCTGAAAATTCTTGTAAAGCTCAATGGCAACGACTTGATGACATTGTTCGTCAATGGATTTACAATACTATTTCCACTGACCTTCTTATTTCCATTATCGATCCCGATGACAAGGCTATTGATGCTTGGAAATGTTTGAATTTTTTTTTCTCAATAACAAGTTGGCCCGAGCATTACATCTTGATGCACAACACCAAACTTGAACAGTTCAACGGTGTTAAATCCTATTGCACTCGCCTCAAAACCCTATCTGATTAGTTGAGGAATGTGAGAGATTATGGTCTCTGACAATAGAATGACGCTTCAACTCTTGAAAGGGCTATCAAAGGATTACAAGCCTTTTCGTACCTCTGTTCGGCATCTCGGCCCTCTTCCATCCTTTGTTACTCTTCATCTATGCTAGAACTTGAAGAGCACAGCAACACTGACTCAATTCCCAATTCTCATGAGGAGGCTCACTTAACCTCTTCAACTACTTCTCAATCGGTTGATAACACAACCAATCAAGGGAGGGCAATAGTCATGAAGCCGAAAGAACAACAAAGGGAAGGGCAGTAAAAATCCGTGGTGGCAGCCACAGTGGCCTAAAAAGTCAACCGCAACAACAACAATCTGCCCTTGGCCCTATGCCGGGGTGGATGTTCCCACCTTGGGCATATTGGAGCCAAGGTACTTGGGCTACGCCACCTTGTCCATATCCCTCACAAGGTTCGGGCCCAAATCAATGGGGAGCTAGGCCACACGAGTATCCTTCACAGTCCAGCATTCTTGGTTCTCGGCCTCACGAAGCATATTTCACTAATGTTGTGTCTTCTTTTTCGGTTTATGAGTCGACCAATATTGAGCAAGCAATGCACACTCTCAAATTGAATGATTCGAATTGCTATACGGATACTGGTGCTACATCGCAAATGACTCACTCTCGAGGAAATTTAGCACCTTATTTTTCTTTGAGCAAAAATAAGAAAAATGCAATTGTTGTTGGTAATGGTAGCAAAATTTCAATACATGGTTATGGTCACTCTTCCTTGAACCAAAACTCTTTACATCTCAAAAATGTTCTTCATGCCCCAAATTTTATCAAAATCTTGTCACTGTTAGAAAGTTTACAACTGATAACAATGTCTTTATTGAGTTTGATCCTTTTGGGTTTTCTGTGAAGGATTTGCAGACGGGGAGCAAAATAGTGAGATGTAATAGTCATGGTGATTCTCACAAATTTTCAAGCTGCTTCATCCACTCCTTCGGCATTACTACTTTATCTCCTATTGAGTGGCATTCCCGGTTAGGTCATCTGGGAAATGCAATTTTAAGTTCTTTACGTAGTAGTAATCTCATAAATTGTTATAAGGCTATTAGGCATGTTTGCCTTTCTTGTCCTTTGCAAAAATTAATGAAATTGGCTTTTTATGATTCCATGTCTCATACTACTATGCCATTTGATCTTGTTCATAGTGCTTTATGGACATTTCCTGTTGTTAGTTCTCTTAGCCACAAATATTATGTTCCATTTCTTGAAAAATAAGATTAGCTTTGTCATATACTTCTTCGTATATGATACCTTGATATATTGTTTGTTATTACTAACTTCAACAACTATTGTTTGCAGTTTGGATGACCAAAACATTTTAAAATATACTAATTATTGTAATTGGATCTAATTTAGTCTTGAATAAATTAATTTGGATTTTTTTTTAAATAACACCACAAATTTTACAAAAAATGGATTATAACACCACAAATTCTCAAACTTTAATTATAACACCACACAAAAAATCCAAAAATTGGATTTCACCACCATGTAACGGATTCTTGGATGGAATCCGTTAGTGGGTCCCGTACAAGACATGTGTTAAGTGTCTAGTGGTTTAAATAAATATTAAAAAAAAGAAAAAAAAAACCTAACCTAACCATCACACCACCTCTGCACCACCTGCCTCAACCGCCAATTGTCGCCGGCATCCATTGCCCCAACAAAATCCGACGAAACCAATCCCTTTGACCGCCGATCCACCACTTCGCCTCCTCTCCCTCCCACCATGTAACGGATTCTTGGATGGAATCCGTTAGTGGGTCCCGTACAAGACATGTGTTAAGCGTCTAGTGGTTTAAATAAATATTAAAAAAAAGAAAAAAAAACCTAACCTAACCATCCCACCACCTCTGCACCACCTGCCTCAACCGCCAATTGTCGCCGGCATCCATTGCCCCAACAAAATCCGACGAAACCAATCCCTTTGACCGCCGATCCACCACTTCGCCCCCTCTCCATCCCCGAAACCACCTTAAGCCCTCCAAACTACCGCAAAAACCATCCCTAATCGCCGTAAAATCCACCCCCATTTCCCGAACTGTCGCAAAATCCACACCCATTTCCCGAACTGTCGCGAAATCCACACCCATTTCCCTCAGTTTTGTGAAATTGGCAACCAAAATCAACCAATCGAGGGCTGTCATGGTCGATTTCAGCAATTTTGAGGGTGAAAGGTAAAGGAGGGTGGTTTTCGGGGTTGATGTTTGCTGTGGTAGGTGGTTAATTGCGGTGGGTATGCAGTGAGTTGTGGCGGTTAAGCAGGCTTGGGGTGGTTTTCGGGGATGGGGAGGAAGGGAAGGGAGAATTTCGCCGGGTTTTGGGGGGGCAGGTGACGCCGTCAGCTTGGGTTAGGCGTTGGCATGGCTGGAGAAGGTGGTGTTGGTGGTGGGGTTGACTGGGTTTAGGTTATGGTTTTTGGTGTTGGTGGTGGGGTTGACTGGGTTTAGGTTATGGTTTTTTTTTTAAAAAAAAAATCTTTTTCTTAAACCAATGGCTTATTGACACGTGTCCATCGTGGGTCCCTTTAGCAGATTACATCCAAAACTCCGGTAGATGGTGGTGAAATCAATTTTTTTGGTTTTTTTGTGGTGTTATAATAAAATTTTGAAAAATTGTGGTGTTATAATTTTTTGTAAAATTTGTGGTGTTATTTTCAAAAAAATCCTTAATGATGTATTGTACTCCGTACTTGATTATGAGTATACATTGCTCAAATCCCAAGTATTATGAGACGGAGGGAGTACATTTTAGAAATATATAATGTAGACACTTTCTTTGATTCACAATACATGCAATAATTTACTTTTGTGTTGTTACAATTTTAATATTTTTCTACAATCTTTCATTAATATATATAGAACAAAATTATATCAACGCATGTGTGAATTGTTATGGAATAATTTTATTTACTAATAATATTTTCAAAATATTATTATTTTTTATTATTTTTTATAATAGTTTCAAACTGATAAATGTATAACATTAATTATTAATGATCAAAGTTTTGTTTGAACAAAAAAAAATATAATGTTTATAAATTTTTTATTGGAGTATCATGTTTTCCATTACTTTTGTCAATACTCCGTATATAATTTCAGCCATCTATACTACATTAATATAGAACAAAATTATAGCAATGCATGTGTATATTGTTATGGAATAATTTTATTTACTAATAAGATTTTCAAAATATTATCATTTTTTTTATTTTTTATAATAGTTTCAAACCGATAAATGTATAACAATAATTATTAATGATCAAAGTTTTGTTTGAACAAAAAAAAAAATGTATAATGTTTATACATTTGTTTATTGGAGTATAATGTTTTCCATTACTTTTGTCAATACTCCATATATAATTGCAGCCATTTATACTACATATTAGAAGGCGTTCCTAATCAAGGATACACGTCACGTGTCCCCCTTCATTCCACCTGCGTCATCCAATGAGAAACCAAAAAAATGCCACATCACCCCAATTAGAAATATAAACGGTACACGTCAATTAAAAATGTTTATAACAAGAATTGAACGTAGGTCAATTGGAAAATGAATAAGAAGTCATACCATCTTTGCTATCTAACAATTTTGTTTATATATTCTTTTTAAATATAGTTAATGTAGATTGTGATGGTTTATTTATTTGTACTTTTAAATGTTTCTTAGATAAAATCTAAACTATAGAGGTGCTTAAGATTATTATGTATATCAAAAAATAAATCTATAAGTCAAATACATCTACATATAATTAACACGTGAAAACTATAATACAATGATATTTAATGTATCAATCCGGGACATCGCCTGAATTAAACACTAGTTTATATTTATAAATTGTTATTTTTCTATAATATACATTGACGAATACATCTAACAAGAACCCACATATATTCCTTCAATATAAAACTAAACACAATTAACATACATAACATACATAGAGCGTATGAATAGTGAATAAATCACAATATCATCACAATTAGAATTTCAGCAGAAGTACAAGTACAATACTTCTACTTTCTCCATTCCCCAAATATTGCAGCAATTATATATTATTTTAAAAAGTTTTTAAAATGTTGCAACAATATCATACTCTATCTGTTTTAATACAAATGTCATGACCAACACATTAACCAAAGCGAAATTGTAACCATTAATATATTTAATGATCAATAAGTATACATTATAAAGTTTTGATATTTAAATATACCTACATTAAGATAATTCTAAGGGTGACACATGAGATGATAGGTGGTGCACATATGACACCAAATAATAAATAAGGGCAACATATGACGTTATTATGTTGACCCTGGCTATGAGTTTTAATAATAACTAGTGTTTAGCTTGGGTGATGCCTCGGATCATGCGTGATATATTATTGTATTATAATATTCATGCACTATACTTATGTAGATAAATTTGACAGGTCTTCCGTTCCCAAGTGATATGAGGATAATAGTTACATTGAATACATATTGAATTTATAATTTAAGTATTTTTTTGAACTTATATAATTTTTCTTACATATCGATAATGTGGTTGATGATTGGCTTACATGATTAAATTAGTCATCTTTGTTATAAGAGGTTGGATGTTCGAATCTCATTAAATTAACCTTATGTTTAAATAGATTAATATGTTGGTTTCTTCGTATATACATATACATATATATATATATGCATATATATGCATATGCATATATATATGTATATGTATATGTATATATGTATATATATAGCATAGCACTACGGGTGCTATGCACGTCTTACAAATCTTATTACTTATATTCCTTTCACAAAATTTTAAGATAAAACGATTTAATGAGTAATAATGAATTTACTTACATAGATGATAGATGTCTTAATCATGCATTTTTAATTTCTTAAGATAATGATATACTACTTTAAAGACAACTTTGTTATTCTTAAATTGAATGTGAAGTTTTTAAATATAATTCAACTCAATCAATGAACTGATAAATCCCAACATTAAGTCACTATTTTTTCTCATTTCTACTTGAGTCACTAGCCACCTCATTTTAAAAATGATTAAACTCTGTCCACTAACTCAATATATACAACGCTTTTTCAGTGTGACTAGCACGGCTGACACACACCAAAACACGAGTAACCCCTAACCGAGTAACCCAAACTGACTGAGTGACCCTTGACCGATAGAATAACCCTTGACCAAATAACCCATGACCGACCGAATAACCCCTGACTAAGTAATCTCGGCCACACGATGTAGCCAACCACATATGGAACTTTATGAACTCAATATATGCTTGGATGGAAAAATAATTTCTATTATAAAACAACATGATTATTGTATTAATATTGTATTTCGTATATCACAAATAAAGTCATATTTTTTTTTCTCTATGACCTCTAAAACACTTGAAATTTTACATGTAACTTCTAAAAATAGAAATTTATATATTCAAATATAGTATGAATATAGTCACATCTTTTTATAGACATTTGATATGTTTATCACAACTTTTTGTATGCGGCCTGCTATACCGTGCGACAAGGGTTACTCAAGTTGTCGGGATTACTCAAGTTACTCGGTCAGGGGTTACTTGAGTTACTCCTGACCGAGTAACTCCTCAAGTAACCCTTGACCGGTGAGTAACCCCTCGAGCAATCCATGATCGAACCCCTCAAGTAAGACATATTTATAAGTAAATTCATTATTACTCACTAAATCATTATATTTTAAAATTTTTATGAAATGAATATAAGTATTAAGATTTATAAACCATGCATCGCAAGGCTATAAGTTAATACTCATTATGATTAGTACTTGTATTAAAAATTGCCGCAATATCAAGCTTGTACCCAACAATGACTATTATCTTTGCCATTGTACTCAGGTACGTACTAACCAACCCATACTATATTATTTAATCATCACTAAACAACTATTATTTAATCTAATATTTGCATGATGTTTATGGGCTCTTCTTATAATTGAATTGAAATAACTAATTCACTTTTTGTAATTGACTCAATTTTCTATTTTAGTTAATAAAATTTTTGAAACATTGGTCATAAGTTCTTAATAACATCTGCCCATACTTTTTCGAGTTGAAACTACTTTAACCTTGAAATAAGTGCATGCCTTAGACAAAAATACTTAAATTTTTTTCACAAATAAGACAAAAGATTGTGAGCTATACTAAATGATTAATTTTTCTAATTGTGTAATGGAGCTAGTAATTAAATTTGTAAGATGTATATTGTAGTACAGAGTTATTTATATCCTAGACTCCTAGAGTGCGGGTATTTAATTGAATACAATAATAGTGGTGATCATTCACGGGCTTGCACTAGAAATGGATTGGGTCAAAACTTGATTTTTATTTCAAGGGTTTAATGTGGCAAAAACTACAAAATTTTACCTACACCCCATGGCAGGGAACACTATCTGCACCCCCTATCCACACACACATCCTTCGCGCGTGTCCCGTTGCCTCCCCTTTTCAATTATGAATTTTCAAAAAAAAATTTATTATATGTTCATTTCTGTATTAGTATATGATCTATTTTGTATCATTAGATGTTCATTTTTTTTTTTTAAACCAAAGATGTTCATTTTTATAACATGCAGTTTTCTTGTTCAAATTAATATATTTTCTGAATTATATTTTAAAAAATTTCTATATTCATAAAAATGAGAGCAATTAAATTCATTTACTAATAAGGATAATTGCTTTCAAATCATTTTTATTATAAGAAGTATTATCATCAAATGTTCATTTATGTTATTCATGTGTTCAACATATGTTCATTTTTGTATCATCAAATGTTCATTTCAAGAGTTACGTGTCTTGTTCATTTAAGTAGTGTAGTAAGATGCAATAACTTACGTATTAGAATTCTATTTATTTTGAATAAAACGTTGTTAAAAAATAATTTCCAATATGAATTTTATTTAATTTTGTTTCATAAACATGAAAGTGAACCATTAAATCCTATAGTACATAAGTGTCTTGTAAAAATGAACATTCTCTGTTATATTTGGTATGTACAATCATTCCCCTTAATATGTTATCTAACGTAAAGAGAATAATGAACATGTAACAAATTTAAGTGAACATATATTTATATGAAATGGGAATGCAATAATATTTTAAGATCATGATTACTAGAGCTATATAATTAAAAAATAATAATAATTTTGTCATAAAATTTGTTAATTCTAATTTGAATATTTATCCTTCTAAAAATGAACATGAAATCAAACTAAAATGAACATTTATGATTAATTGAATTACAAACCAACATTCACTAAAGAACATTTTAATTAGAAAAATAATAATATTAATTGATTCTCGATGTTTGAATTCCATAAATTAAATTGATAATTTGTCTATAACTTCGTAATTATTATTTAAATGATATTACTTCTACTTTTGAGCATGAATTCTATTTGAATTGTACATTTACAATAGTTTAAATTTACTTGCCAAAAATCACCAAATTATAGTTTTAATAATCAATAAGTAATATTAATTGATAACTGATGCATCTATTCCATAATGAAAAATGAAATGTATCTTTAAAATTAGTACTCGTTATATAATTTGAACATTAATCCTTCCACAAATGAATATGAAGTTCATCTAAAATGAATATTTACTATAGATTTAATTTATTAGCCGAAATTCACCGAAAACTAGTTTAATTCTCAAATACATAATTTTAAATTGAGAATTTATGTTTCATTTCCAGCTATATAGTATTCTAACATAATAAATTCTTATTTCAAAATGAAAATTTATTATCATAAAAAACATTCAATCTATATAAGCTTCTCTAGTCTCTTAATAATATCTTGAATATGCATCTACTAGTGGATGAGCAAAACTTTGATATGAACATCAAATATTTTAAAAAAGTTTTCATTGTTTTTAGATAAACTTCAATAAATTTGCACATTGAATTACCTCAAAAAGATCATTAGCTAATCTCTAAATGAACATCATATTTAATACGATTTAATTTTAAGTTGAAGAATTACGTAAAAATTGTATAATTATTTAGAAAAACCATATGTTATGCTTAAAATAAATAAATAAATAAATAAATATATATATATATATATATATATATATATATAGGGGAGGGATCCGGTGAGAACACCTTTATATGTGAGAATACTATACTTATGTGAGAACACTTTAATATTTAGAACATTAGAAGAACTTTTTAGAATATATGCAACATCTTTTAGAACATCACACTTAACTTTTTGTAGCATAGGTTTTAGAACAAAATGCCTACAAATTTAGAACCTAGACTCAATGATTCTTAACATATGTAATATTTCTTAGAAGAATAAACTTAGCTTTACTGAATATAGTTTTAATTTGAACACGATACTCAAAATTTTAAGACCTTGAACTCAAAAACAAATGTGAACCTATGCAATCTTTTTTAGAACATATGCAACGTATTTTAGAACATCTGTAATAGTTTTTAGAACATACTTAAATTTTCTTGAACATTATTCGTTAATATTGAGCAGGAATTGAAATTCGATTTTTACTACGAATTGATTTGAAATCAATTTATTATTGATTTTTAATGTAACATAAAATTGCTGAATTGTTGTTTTGTTTCTTAAATCAATTGCCCAATTTGATTGATTTGGATGAATAAAAAAAAAATTGATTTTACATATTAAAGTGTCAATTAAGCTTGGTTTACCTTTGATTAAGCTTCACAACTTGAATTCTCGATTGTAATTATTTCAGAAGTTGATACAAAATACACGAAATTCTTAAGCATGTGGTGATGGTGGTTGTCGTGGGAGAGAAGAGAGATTGGTAGCCATGATGGCGGGAAGAAGAGAAAGAGTGTTGGTGGTGGAGGTGGCGACGTAAAGGCTATATAACATGCGGTGGTGGTGACGGAGAAGCTAGAGATTGGATAGTGTTGGTGGGGAGAAGAGAGAGAATGTTTGAGGTTGAAGATGGTAGGTTGGGTTTAAAATTGAAACCTCAAAATTAACATATTTTTATCACAAATGTGCGTGGGAAGTTGTGAGACATGTGATGGTGGCAGTGGTGGTGTTGGGGTGAGGAGAGAGAATGTTGAGGTTGAGGTTGAGGATGATGGGCATAGTTTATTTTCAGAACATGTACCTTAACATATTAGAACATACATGTGTTCTCACATATAAAGTGTTCTCATATAAGAGAGGTGTTCTCACATGAGCCTCTCCCTATATATATATATATATATATATATAACAAAAACTAATACCATCCATTTATTTAATAAATCATAATATAAGTATATAATCGTACCATAACATTTTAGCTTCTCTCCCTCCAAAAGAATTTGACAATAACACTCCATTTTTTCTTCCCTTTAAGTATTGTAGCTTGAAATGTAAGTATGATTAAAGAGATAATAAATCGCAGAAAACAAACACCAAAATCTAATTAAAATAAACGAAAAAAAAACACTAAAAGTAAAATGAGAAACTAGCTAAGGGATGTTCTATGACAACTGAAGACCTTAACCACCCTCTATCTATGCTAATTTTCTTTTTTATTAAACGTTATTCTTGATTATTGTATAGAGTTCCAGTTTTTTTTAGCAAATGTTGATGACAGAGAAAATAAATAGAGATTTCTGATATTAGGAGAGAGAAAGTGACGTGTTTATTTTTCATTTTTTGTTTCTGAATAGGAGTATGGTTTAGTGGGGGCGTGAATATTAATCTAAGCATATCGTTTTAGTGGGGGTGTAGGGAGTAAACTTGGCAATCCTGACCCAGCCCGTTGACCCGACCCGAATGACCCGACCCATGACCCGAAGTTGACCCAAAAACATTGACCCGAAAATGACCCGAAACCCGAAATTTACCCGACCCATACCCGACCCGAAAATGGAGTTGACCCGATCCTGACACGACACCCGAACTGACCCGACCCGAAGTTGACCCAACCCGAAATTGACCCAAAGTGTTTCACCCGAATAGACCCAAAACCCGAAATTGACCCGAACAGACCCGATTTTGACCCGAACAAACCCAATACTAGAAATGTCCCGAACTAAAATTACCTTATAATTAAACAAAAAATGTCTTGTGCCAAAAATAACTCAAATTGATCATTTTCAACCGTAGCTAAGCTCATAAACTGAAATTTACTCTTTATAAAGTTATTGATTTGAGCTTAATCCACAAATGAAACAATCCGAACATGACCCGACCAGATTTGACCTGACCCGAATATACTTGACCCAAATTGACCCAACCCGAACATACTCGGCCCAGAAATTGACCCGACCCGGACTTGACCCGAAACCCGAATCAACCCGACCCGACTCGAATATTAGCTGACCCGAAATGACCCGACCCGAAAGTGACACGACCCAAATGACCCATTTGCCTGGTCTAGTAGGAGTAGTAGTTGCTGCAGGGTGTAGGTATGAATAACTAGGCAAAAACAAGTCATTTTATATTTTTATGTAGGCTTGACAAATTGTCCAAATTTGTCATTATAAACAGGAGGCTAATGGTCTATAATCTTTGTTTAATTTCTCAATGATGCTAATTAATCTTTTGAATATCTTTGCTTTAACTAATTCAATTTTTTTTAATAACTAATTTTAAAGAGTAAGAAGTTAAGATCGTGATTCGTGTCATATGTTAGTAAAAAGTTTGAGGAAAATCATTTAGTAAGTTTTCAGTGATAAGATAAACAACAAAAATAAAATGTTGTAACCAAAAAAAAGTTTAAAGTCTAATAATTTTATGTTTGCAGTTATTTTCCTACATAGTTAATTAACATAAAATAATTATGCATTATAATATGAAAAATGCTATATGTATAAAGTTAAAAGAGGAAAGTATTAGTGAAATATCTTTAATAAGTACCCTGATTTACGAGTGATTTTATCATACATTTTTAAATTAATACCAAATGAGGAAAGATATTTAATTGGTTTTTTTTTTTGAAAAGTAAGATACATGAAGGAGATTAGGTACGTCTTCTCGCAAGACCATGACCTAATCTATCAAGGAGTAAAAAATAAGAAAATTTATTATCTAAAAACGGATCTATATCTTGATGAGTCGGAGTGGAATAATAGTCGAGAGAGGCAACATAATCTGCTGCCCGATTTCCTTCCCGATAGATATGTCTTGCCTGAAAGCTCGAAAAAGAATCCAAAAGAGTCTTGATATCTACCATAAGAAGATGTAGTTTCCATGGACAGCTTGTAGCCTTTAGGGCTACGTATAAATCTATACTAATATATAATAGCAGGAAAATTCGCAAGTCATACAAACTACCATGTGTCACCATATAAATATTCCTTTTTTTTTGCTTTGAAAAAAAAAATTATTTGATTCTTACCTTAGCTTCATGCCATTTTATTCCCTTAATCATCTTTAACTTCCCCTTTATAATTATTTCTACAGGAATAAATTCATTTCCTTTTATAATTAAACCATCATGTCATTTCATTATAACTTTTTTTTAAAAAAAAAATTTACAATTTTTTACAGGTATTGTAACTTTATTAGTTTCTCATCTCAATTTTAACAAACTAAAACTCATCATCTTACATTGTTTTAAAAATTTTATTTTACATTATTGATAACCATGAGTCCATGACCGATAATTTAAGCTTCACATGTCATATTCTAAATTTTCTGTATTTTTTAAAAATTACAGAAATCCTTTTTTTTCCGAAGGGTGTTAGTATCCCTTTTTAAGTTTTATTAATTCTTTAATTTCTCAATATTCCTTAACCTTCCAAATCATTATATATGATTTACATCACTTTTCTTTTTAAATGAACAAGGTATAATGTGTGGATTTAAGTTATTTATATTTGAGAATAAATATTTATATTAATAATATAAGGAAAATTATACATTATAACCCTGAAGATTTCGAAATTCTACACTGTGTCCATGGTTTTTAAAAAGTCTACACTATGACCCCAAGGTCCCCTTAGTAACTCTAATTGTGCCCTTGCCGTTAAGTTTCCGTTAGCATGTTCCGTAATCTTTTAAAAAAAAAAATCAAAACTGTTAACCCTAGCCACCCACAGCCAACCGCTGCAACCGACACCTGCCTTACCCTCATCCCCCTCGAGCGTCGACCGTCGCCCAGACCCTCTTCCCCTCCCCCGGTGTCAGCGCTGCCCTGACCACCCTCCCCTTTCCCCATAAAATCTCGTGTACCCCTCCCCCTCCCCTTGAAAAAACCTTACATAACCTCCCCGATCGCCGGAAAGCATCGAGCTGCACCTCTCCTCACCGCCGTCGTAGCCGTCCGCTCTTATTCCTTTTCCCTCTCTCTCAGCCATATCCTTCTGCTACCAGAAATCGAAGGTTAACAGAAGGCTAGGGCTAGGGTTTGGAATTTGGGGGTTGGGATTTGGGAGAATTCACTGGATTTCGTGGTGTTCGAAGGGGAAAGGGGAGGTGGTCGAGGCAGCACCAACATCGAAGGAGGGGAAGGAGTCTGGGTGGTGGTCGGCGCTCCAGGGGGAAGGGGGATGGGCTGGCGGTGGCAGCGGGCTGGGCATGGGTGGTTTTGTTTTTATTATTATTATTATTATTATTATTATTATTATTTATTTATTTAATTATATAATTTTTTTTATTTATGTAAGCCAATCATACGTTCCTTCGTTAAAGATAACGGAACATACAAACGGAGATTTAAAGATTACAATAGAGTCACTAAGTGGACCTTGGAGTTATGATGTAGACTTTTTAAAAACCATGGACACAACATAGAATTTCGAAGTCTTCAGGGTTATAATGTAGAATTTTCCATAACATTATATATACTTACATAATTAAAAATTCACTTCATCCGTGTATTGTACGGGATTAAAACTAATTACCCTGAAAATATTAACCTTAACTCGACTACTCGAGGTCTCGAGGTGAACAAGCTGGCCCGTGGTAAATATGTCTTGTCCATCAGTCCATGACCACCCCTTTACACTAATGGTCTGAGCCTAGCCCACCAGACGCACACTTTTCTTTCAAAAAAATGGTTGTCCAAGTCCGCCAAGTTAACAGGCCAAATTTAGTGGGCTTAGTGGGTTGTCCACTGTACCGTTGTTCATGTCCCACTGTCCCTTCCATGAACAACCTCTGATACAAATCTAGTTGTAGGCTTGTAGCTAAATGGGTAAAATAATACAATAACAAAATTACTCAAAAAAGTTGAGTATAAAAATGATTATTTGTTTAACTTTTCTGCTTTATAAAAGGAAAAATTGTATAAATGAGGTGTTAAAAAAATTGACAGTTAGACACCATAGAATGAAAGTTGAGTACCCTAATCTACAATACCATACTAACTCCCATACTATTTCGAAATCATTAGTCAAAGGCAATTGCAATTAATTTGAAATTTACTTAAATATTTTTATTAGTAAAGGCTTGTTAATTTATTGTAATGAGTTTCTTTTGATTAAGAGGGAGGATTTAAACATACATAGCTGGCTTTGGAGATATATATATAGAGTTTTAGGTACGATTATAGTCATTGTTGGAGCTATAATTCTTACCTTTTATAAGGGAGTTCTAAATTTTGCACCTTAAACAAAGTGACAAAGTTTTACCTACATCGTTAATTTTGTAACTTAATTAGCTCAAGGATACATGTTACATTGCAATGTTCGTTGCAAGAATCATTTTAGTAATGAAGTACATGTAAATTAAGAGGAGGAGAAGATTAAAATAAGAGAAATTGTAGTATTGTGACATTTCCATTTTAGGGAAGTGTTGCAAGTTTTTTTTACAAAAAACGAAAGCGGCATTGCTCTATTAGATGATAAATTGGTGTTCCATGGCTATGTAGTTAGTTACGGGTACTTATAGGTTGACGGTCTTCTGCTGCCTGAATTCCGATGAGAAGGTGAAAAGGCTGAATCTCATTGTTTGGGATGATGGTCTTAGCAGTTGTAATGTTGCCAAACTTGCGCTTCATAGTACGGTTGATGCGACAGCCGAGTTCAAGGCTCGAGAGAGACCTTAATTACTGGGAGGATGTCCTCTGCTTCTTGTGGTAAGGTAATTTAAATTTTGTTTGGGTTTTAACACACGAGACTTCATTTTTTTTATGTTGTGTTTGCTTTTAAGCATGTGTTGCCTTTGGTTATTACTTGTACGGTGCAGACACTAACCCTTTAGTTTATTATCCAATCGCGTGTGTATTTTGGTTTTGAATACGTCGGTATATATATTCATTGACCGTGCACCGCAGGGGAATAATTTATATATTCAGCTTGCTTTGGTTTGTGGTGAACAGATTTGTTATGCTCTAAGACTTTAAAACTGGTAAATCGTACTGCCGCCGGCCATTTTTTTGTGAATACCATCCTGTAGATTTGTTTGTGTTTCGTTTTATTAATTTTATTTTAAAATACAAACTGAGATGGGTATGTGATTGCAGTTACTAAAGGCTATCGAAAGAAAAAGAAAAGGCTCGTATTGTGGGAAAGATCTCCCCACCAGACTCTGGTTATTCCCCTTACCCCAGCAACATGAGTTATCACACTTTAGGTTCGCAGGTTTCCATACCCTGTAGTATTTTTCTTTACTTTGTGCTTCGTTTTGGCTTGTTGTCTCAGATGGGAATGAATTACAAGGCACGCAGCATTTACTCCTCGTTAGATTTAGGGAGACTCTTCATGGTATGGTATGTTTCCAAGAGAAACAAGGGGCTCGGTATGTTTGGACCGTGCCATAATACGTACTCCAGCTATTACAAATGGCAGTTTGGATATGATTATTGTTTTATAAGTAACCATGCATCATCCTATCTACTTGCTACATTTAATTTACTGGGGTATATATGTTTAGCTGTTTACCTGCAATTTCCCTACATGAAGATGGCAGTCACATGCTTCACACCTCTGTTTCTAGGCTGCTACACATACATACACGAGTTTACCATGAACTCTTCACTGACATATTCACTTAACATACATACACGAGCGAGGCATTATAATCCTGTTTCAATTCCCTGTAGCCTTGTGTGATTATCTACTTGTATGTAGATTTATTGTGATTGCTGTTTTTTTTTTTATGTTCCTCTTAGGGGTGGGGATGTTTTTCTGGTTTGTGGACAAACCACCTACTTTGATAATTGTGATCTCCGGAAGTAATATATAGTAAGGTAACTACCACGTAGTAATATAGATAGATCCTACGTAATGTTTGTTTAAAAAATACTTTGTACAAAGTTGGACATGTCCAAATAATTTAAAGTATTTTTACTATACCCTAAATTGTAGGGTGTTGGTATTGTCCTAGTCCGGAGGTGGAAGTTTCCGTTAACTTATGCCTCGCTCCAACTGAGGAACTGTTACTGTTCATCATCTCCCTCAGGTCAATCGACCACCATTAATGAAATTTCTGAAATTGTAGAAATTTCTAAAATTGCACATAAAACGCCATAAGTACTGTAATTCACTATTCGAAAAAGACTAAATTGATTGAACAACATATGAAATCGTGATGTAAAAGTCTGTTTGTCGATATTTATCACACCCAAAACACATGGAATACGATGAACTCCATCGAAGTCCATACAAGGGTTATCCGTTTCCATAAATCGATTCGCGGTAATTTAAAGAGGTTTCCGCCTACGCCGAATGCCTAGATGACCAGGAGAAAAGAGAGAGAAAGAAATTAGATAAACCCTAGGAGAGAGAGTAATTAACATCAATAATCTTAAAATCTAATTAAATTTTTTTTTAAGTTTCTAATTATTTCGTTTTCTGAAATATTAAAATAAGAAAATCTAAATTGAAATTGATTTTCAGTATTTTTGAAAATTACAAAAATATTTTTTGGAAAATTAAAAATGGAGTTTTTTTTTTTTTTTTTTTGTGGCCATGAGGGTGACACCTCATTGGGCCCACTTTGGCCTTATGGTGATCATATTTTCTATTCTCACCATAGAATCATCAAAACTGTGGGAAATCTGTGATACATTCTTGAATTTTACATAGCAGTTGATGAAGTCTATTAAAAAACCTCGTAACATCAAGATTATTTTTTTTATTTTTGAGAAATCATAACACCAAGAATATGTAATAACGGAATGATTATGCTTTTTGCATATATCCTCCTCTCAAAACTGACTTATCAAAAAGTAAAAAAAAAAAAAAAAAAAACAATAAGAAATCATTCGAACAATCACGGCACTCTCAATCTGTATTTCTCTCTAGAATAGCAAAACTGATAGTACAATTCAAATCAATCGAGCGAACAAAGGAAAAAAAGAAAAATAAAAAGAACTTTTTATGAGATATCTTTAAAGCATTATTACTGTTTCAAACTACAAAGAACTCAAACTTCACCTATAAGATGGCAGAGACTGACTTTCAAACTGCAATCTCGATACCTTTCTCAGCTATACTAAAAGATAGAAAACTGTATCCCATTCCTTGTAGCAAACAAATTGTATTCTTCAATAGTACTTTCTTTCTTACTGCGACCATGATCACCTTCAACATGGCAGGAAGAAAGGTCGCCAGCTTTCTGATCATCTGACAACTGGACACTGTTTCTGTAAGTTGGGAGAGCAGCCGTAGGACCACCAAATTGGAAAAGGGAGAAGCTCGACTTTCTTGTTTCCGATTTAGTCAAGTTTCGTGAGCCTCCCTTTGAAGGTGCATCTCCTGGATGCTGTCCAATAACAACATTCTCTCTCCTTGATTCACCAGAGGTGTCTCGCACCCCATTTACTTCAGGGGCATTGGTTTTCTCTTGTTGGTTCATAATATTAGCTGTATGAACTGGCTGGTAGACAGGGATCTGATGGCTGTTCATGTAAGGAGATGGTAGATGCTGCACTTGACTGTACGGCATGCAGAATTGCGAGTCCCCATTCAGACCATAGCCAATGGGACTAGTCATGAGGTAATGATTCGGATGGGGGTATGCCATCATCCCATTAGCCGAAGCTGCTGACCAAGGAACTGAGTTTTGATGGTAGTAACCCACAGTAGATGGAGCCTGGAAAACAGGAAAGGAAATGCTTGGGTTATGAATTGATGGAAGCAAACCTTGTTGAACGGGTGCTAAGCCATTAACAAGCTTCCCATTTTCCACATCCTGCGTGGATGTATTTGTCGGCGTGTTCCAAGGATAATTATTACCAACACCCTCAGACAAAAATCTTGATGATTGTGTCATCAAGTGGATAGCTTCTTGCTCTATCTTCTGGTTTTTGTCTTTACCAGCATCATGAATTTCAGATAAGCCATTAACACAAACTGAAATATCTCTTCCTTCCGATTGTTCACTACTATCTTCCGAATCTGTTATTGAAGACGACTCCACATTTTGGTGGTTTGAGGATGGTGTATTACTATCTCCCTCACTTTGGCAAGATGAGCAATTATCAGAACTTGAGCTGCTGCTGGCAGAAAAATCAGATACCCTGTTAAGGTTACTGCTAGTCATCAAACAAGAATCATTTTCCTCTTCAGCTGCATCCTTAGGGTGGTACAAGGCTTCTGTTTGACTTCCTTTCTGGGTGCTCCTCTCCACCCTTGATGTAGACTCATTTTCTTCTGTCTTGAAATCACATGATCTCAGGGTAACATCAGAGTCAGAATTACTACGCAGACACCTCTTCTGCGGTTCTACAGGTTCCCAGACCTTCTTGGTGTGAGGTGAATCTCTGCCAGGAATACTACTATAACTTGAAATCTTGCTCCTAGTTCTTCCACAATTATCTCGCGCATAATCCGTTTGACTAAACTTGTTGATTCGATGAACTGGCTTCGCCACATCAGATGCTATTTCTGTCTTTGTAATAGATCTGCTCTCCCGATTAAATCGTGTTCCAGACATGTGTGGCTCAACCTTTGCCCTATAGTCATTCGGTTGGTTACAACCACAAGAATGTAGGTCACTCCTGTCAGTCATCCTGACGTTGGAACACTGAACCTTGTGACTTAACCTCTGACTATTACTTTTAGCAGTGAACTTCACAGGACTAGCTCTGGACTGCCTAGTAAAATAATTACCTCCTTTTGTAAAATTTTCAGAAGGGTCGTCATAATATCTAGACTCAGATTCATGTACCACGGCCCCATTATCCGAACTCCGTCGTCTGTCCGACCATTTCCCAGACGACTCTTGCAGAAAGTCCCTGTGAGCTTTCAATTTCCAATGTGAGCCCTTCATACTGTCAATTGAGAATGAATCATTTTCCCCTTTGACATCAGCTAATTCTCCATCAGTACCATCCAAATTATTGTGAAGAAAATCAGAAGCAGCATAATCATTCGAAGACGACTCATCAAGAAATTCAGGAGAGGCAGACTCAGAAACGTTGGTATCACCATTTTCACTTACTGAGTCTCTAATGCTATTAGTGGCTTCCTCATCAATGCATGATGACAAAGCTTCCTCTGAAATCTCAGGAGCAATAAAAGCTTCACTTGATTGACTACATTTTTTATCCTTATCCTTGTCTCTCAATCTCTCCTTTCTACGAAGCTTCTTCTCTCTTTCTTTGTTTCTTTTCCTCTCCTTGCGTGCTTCTTCTTCACGCTTTTCCTTCTCTTCTTCTTCAAGAAGCTTCGTCTGTACACATACTAGGTAATCAGAAACAGCCTAAAAAATAGGCATAGCTGGGTATATGTCTATATAGCCCTCTTCTTTTCTACATCACTTGAAATAACAAAATACGGAAAGTAAATATTACAAACAAGTATACAAACCTGCTTTTCCAGTGTTATTATTTCTTTGCAAGCAACATGTATACGTTCCTCAAGCAATTTCAACGCAAGACAGACAAAAATGCTGTGTGCATTTTGGCGGGCAGTACCTTCCCTGAAAGCTTTTTCAACCTGGAACAATATTATTGCAAATTAAAAGATGGTTTCCATGAAAACATACTTCTGATACGTCAAGCAAGAGTGTGAGCCTCAAATCTATTGACAAAGACTAAAAGGGAACAACATAGCAACGAGGACGTGACCAAATGTACAACAATCAGCAGATATTCCCGTGGAAAATTCAACATAACCTACTACTGAGGATTCTAATTTAATCTCATATGCCATCTCCAAAATAACACCCTAGCCTACTTTTGTCAATTTGTAGCAGCAAACTTTAGTGAGGATTTCCTAATTTTCTCCTCAATAAGATAGGGATTAATAAAATTTATAGACAAAGGAAATATAACCTGAACCCTCCTCTCAATCTACTGATCTTGTACTCTCCTAAACTTGTATCTGATCCTTTCTTGTGAACCTCCTCCATAACCAATCTCACCACTTCTCTGCTCCCATCTTCTCATCCTTCAGGCCTTGATTGGTTAGAATTCACCATTGAGGTTCCAATTGAAGTTCTATAATAAATATGACCTAGAAAACAGTCAATCGATCTTAACCTTTGTGGCAATGGATTTGTAAAACCCTCAATTATTTTTTAAGGACATGCTTCCTACATGTCTCTCCAATCTCTTGATCATGGAAGGTGTTAGCAAAGCCTACAAGGAGTGACAGGGTGGTCCAATTTTAGTGGTAATGAATGATGAGAAGGGCATTCAGGATGTTCTTTGTACCTTTATAAAAGGAAGAGAAGTAGCAGTGCTTCTACTTAGTGGGGAGAATAGGAGGAGTCACACCTAGAACATCAGTGATAATCGTCTCATTTAACATGACACGGGAAATTAAATTTAGTCTTAAGAAATGCTTGCTTGGTCAATTAGCTAGCCTTCCAACGCCAAGATCATTAAGATTTTTTAAGAGTTAACAGCAAGTCCAATTCTGTTCAGAAATGTCAGTTAAAAATGCAACTATATACTACAAAGTAATTCAAAGTTTACTCTTGGTAGGCAAAAGCATCTAAATCCAGGATGACTTTTTTATTAAGTGAAGTCGGCTACTTGGTGTTTCTGTTGTTCACCTTCGGCTGAGCTAAAGACCAAGCAGGGCATGAGCTTGGAGACCACAATATTTGGTCATAATGGGCAGTGAAGGCATAAAAGGAAGGGGAACACAAAGGGATAGGAATAGGAAGATTCAGCAATGGATAAATTAAGCAAATATTGTAAAAGACTAAGAGCAAATCATGAAAATATCTCTCTTTAAAAATGGTAATAAAATTCCAGATGGTTTTTATTATCTCTTTTTTCTCGTGTTAAAGGTGATTATAAAATTAACTTCCTCACTTTGCTAAAGAATCCAAGAGATAAAAACGGTCATCATAAAAACCCACCACACAAGGTGACACTAATAAAATGTTGCAACTAAAATTTCAGTGGTGCCACAAATGACAATATGCTGATACTTGCAATACCATCTCTAAAAACAAGTGCAAATGCATCAATATTCTCAACAAATCATGTGTACAAGTAACAAGCTACCAATGTTGAGAAAATAAGTAGATAAGAAAATAGAACATACCTGTTCCTTGAAAATGACAGTAGCAGCATCAAGAAGAAACTCTCGTGCAAGTTCAGGGCTCTTTGCGTGCTTCTGTGGACGAGAACATTCACCATCTAAATCATTTCCATCCTTGTCCATAGAATCATCATCCTGAGTTTAGACACGAAAGTACATGCCATGCTCCTTTTAGAATTAGGTCATCAAAAACAGAGTTAAGATGGATAAATATGTTCATGATTTATGAATAAGGTGTTTTCTTCTTTTAGAACTGTTGGAGGGTAAAGGAAGTAAACAAACCATCACTACACAAATGCATATAACAAAATCCTCCAAGTAGGTTTTTTCTTTTAAAATCAGTCAGAAGGTTAAGAGGGATAGAGGAGCTAATACTAAACAAATGCGCCAACACATCAAGATCCCTTAAGTAGAATTACAAGCAGGAGACAGAACATACTTCCTCTTCTTCAGCTTCTTCTGCATGCTCAAAAAATCTTCTTATGCTTTCCCCATGAGTGATGGTTACATAGCCATCTCCAACAGCCAGCCTGCAATGAACACACGGCCTTCCCTTCAGCGCATGAGCTTTCACAGAAAACTCAGAACAACGGCCATCAAGTTTCCATGCTCTCAAGGTGATGTAGCAGGCATTCAGACCATCAAGATCTAGTCCATTTACTTCAACACTTCCATTCATCCCAACATTTTCAAAATCCAAAATGTCCGATTTTCCTTCCCCAGTACCCACTGCCCATTCAAAGTGATGATACGTTCCAATAGAGTCGATGAATGTTTGGTGCCAATCAGCAAGGATTGTGTCATTAGATACCTGATATATTCAAAGTAGAAAGCATGTTAGCTGTTTACAAACTTAAAATCTGCACAAGAAAGGAAAAAAAGAAGACATCTGAGAAGGATCGTCATTGGCTACAGCTTGCTATAAACAACTACCCTATCTAGTATTCCAAAAAGCAAAAAATAAGACAGAAGAGAGCATGGGGAGTGGGCATCTGGTCATAAACAGCTCAGTTGCTAAGGTGGATTTGGAGGTGAGAATACCTCATACTGGAAAGCAGTATCTGCAACACAAAACCAACTTGTGCACCGAGGTTCTCTTCGAGTGCGTTTCAATTCCTTCAGCTCCTTAAACTCGCGAAGGACATTCCTTCTGCAATCTCTACAAAATCTCTTGTGATCAAACCTGTGACATTAAATTGAACTCTTTAACAAAAAGTCAAAGGGAAAAAAAAAAAACCTAGACATTGAAATGCTACACAGTAACTAAAAACTTTAATCCAGCTAACAGATGAATATGATTCCATAAAAAAAAAAAAACCTTTATCTACATACAATTCAATTCATTACTCAAGAGAAGCATAGTCAAGACCCCCTAGATTCACGAATTTACTACCATCAATGGCTCTATAAACATAAAAAAAATGGCAGAAAAGGCACTTGAAATAATTCAGCAAAAGAACTTACATGCATAGACACTTTTGATTGCTTAGACAGAAAGAAATCAGTTGTAATATAAGATGACACTTTGTGAAAGATACATTATGCCTACCCTTTCTAGACAAAATTGAAAACTAGTGTTCGCAGTCCTTGGTAATCTATTGAAAAGACAAAAGCCTGCCTTAAAAATGCAGTCTAACTGATCTAACACACACCCTGACTGATCTTTTCAAAGTAATCTGTAAGACATAGCCCAATTCTAGCACAGCAAAATCCTCATTGGATACACACAAAAAAAGCTCGTCTTAGATACTAAAAACATATTAACCTACGTAATCAACTATTAGATATTTAGATATATTATTCTCATTTGGGAGGCAAATTTTAAGTGCTAAAAAGGTTAACCTCAATCTAGTCCAATATACAAGCCCAAATATAACAAACATACCATAAGCTAAAGATAATCATGATAATTTTTCTATCAAATGACAGAGGTAGCAAAAAAGACGTCAATATCCATCAACAGAAGACATCGTACTGTGGCTACTCTTACATTTTTTAAAAAAAAAAATACCAATCAATAAACACACGGATATGCTTCATAAAAACAAACAAGATCATTTGCAGACTTATGCAAAGTTGATGCTTTTAAAACATTTCTAATCACCTTGTTCAATTGAGTATCTTCTATAACACTTGCAAAAGTCAAAAGACCCACAAGGCCACAATCATCATTTTCATTTGAGCTTGAGCCCAAATTTTGATGAGGTTGAATCCATTATTCCATTTTATCTTTACAAAATTTCCTTCAGCTAATTAGCCTACTACACACCCAATAGAGGGCTACCAGGTCATCAATTCAATCAATCAAAGCCTTTATCCCATAAGTGGGGTTGGCTAACATGAACCAAATGGCTTATTAGATAAGAAAGAGGTGTAGAGAGATACAAAGACCCCAAACAAGTAGTGCCGCTTTGGCGAACATTCTAGTCCTTAAGACAAGCAATTATTGACTAAAGGAAAGAATTTAAGGTGTTTAAGTCATCTTATCCACTAAAGATGCACAATAAATGGCTTATTAGATAAGAAAAAGGTAAGTTAGTAAGTTACTAATGTACAATGATCTTATTTCCAAAAGTGCATGGCATAATCGAAATAGGATATCAAAAAAGAGCCGCCCAAAAAAATTGGTTGGGACCCATACTAGTGGTCAAGACCTTGTTTGACCTTCAACTTAGTTATGGTCAAACTAACACTTACCAAGCATGTGAATTACAAAAAACAATCCCATTATATCACATCATTTTGGGATGTGAAACATTGGTAAATTAAGAAACACGCTTCAAAGTTCAAACACATACTAGTAGATGGGTAACATAATACATTCAATGTTGCATCAAAAATAGATATTATTTCCATTCTTTTTTAAATTTCCACATTACGTGTTTCATGCTGGCCAATGCACTTCTTATACCACTAATATCTCTAACATTATAATACTAAATACTATAAAAAGTCAATGTTTTGAAAGTATATATCGAGAGGAATCTAACAAGATCTCAAGTGATTATATTTTCCTAATGTATATAATCACAAAATACGGTCAAATGAGTGTATGTGAAAAATGTGAAATTCCAAACGCGGCGATAACAAATAGAAGTACATTATTGAAATTAGGCATACACTCCGAATTAGTTTACTTAGTAGCTTGTGTAAAAAGAAAGAAAAAAAAAAAGTTATTTCTAATCACAGCTTGTGTAAACAAATATTAGGTATTTTCTTTCTATTACAAGTCAGAACAAATGAGATGTTCAGGAATACAGAGATTGCAAACAAATAGTGCCTCTTTTGAGTAAATAGAGGATGAATATTCTAATCCTTGAAATGAGCAATTATTGACTAAAAAAAAGAATGTAAGGTTTTTGAGTCACTTTATGCACTAAAGATGCACAATAAATGGCTTATCAGATACTTTAGTAAAGTATGTTACTGATTTACAACAGTCTTTATTTCCTAAAGGGCATGCCATACTCGAAATAAGATATGAACAAGGACCTTCCTGAAACTATTGGTTGAGACCTTTCTAGTATTAAGGCATTGTTTTGACCTTCAACTTAGTTAAGCTCAAACTCACACTTACCAAGTCTATGAATTATATGATTTATATCATATGATTCAAATAAGTTCAGAATGTGAAACATTTGTACTTTGGTAGATTTAGAAACACACTTCAAAGTTCAAAAACATACCGCTAAATGGGTAACTTAATACAATTAATGCTACTACAGATGCGCAATAAATGGCTTATCAGATGTAAGTTGATAATTTAGAATTATTTATTTCCAAAAGGGTATGACATACTCGAATATATAATATCAAAAAAGAGCTTCCTGAAACTATTGGGTGGGACCTTTCTAGAGATCAAGCCCTTGTTTTGACCTATGCTCAAACTCACACTCACTAAGCCTATGAATTATCCAAAACAATCCGATTATATCACATGATTATAGTTTGTGAAATATTGTTAGATTTAGAAATACAATCTAAAGTTCAAACACATACCGGAACACGAGTCTTTCAATGAAATCTTCTTCTTTCATCCTCAAAAGAGAATGGCGCGTCTCTTCTCCAAGTGCTGACCAAAAATCTACCAATGTGTCACAAGAGAGTCTAGCAGTATGCAGAGCACATGTTTCTCTAGTTCCATGTCCTCTCCCGTAACTTGGTATTCCCTGGCTTATCCAACCACGACCACCTCCACCACAAGCATCAGGGTAAAGCAATTCACGTTCTCGCTCCCTCGCACGTGCACTATCAAAAACCTGATAAATATCAGGAAATTAAATCTCCAAGATATGTGGAAGACGATTAACATGGAAAATTACTATGTTCACTGAAATAAATTAAGCAAACTTTAAAAAAAGACTCACATTCTGGAGACCCTTGAGAGATTTTGAATATAAATAGCAATCTAAAAGCGTAAGCGACCCATCTCTAGTGGTGATTAGACCTCCCCATGGGTGGACAGAGGGGTCTTGAGATTCGTCCTGAAAGATTGCTGTAGTGTCCCTCCCGCCATGCATTTGATCTTTTGAGATCCCAACCCTACTGCAAGGAAGCAGACCACCTGCTCCTTCATTTTGCAATGACTTCCCATACAAAACAATTTGCGCATGACCTTCAAGCAACAACCCATTGCATCTGGAGCAGTACAAGTTTTTCCTAGCTTGCTCGAATAGAGTTTGCTTTTCGAGCCTCAAGAGATCCTGCCGAGCTTGCGAAGAGAGCTCACTCCAAAACTACGTCACAACAAAAAACATATAAGCCATTATTCAACTGTGAATTAACATCTAAGCATGTAAACCAAAACCCAAGCCATTAACCTAAACCCTATCATAAGGCTGCCGCCTAAAGTAAAAGGGTTGAATAGAAAGGTCAAATTCACACCATCCTACTCCATTGCAACACTCTTTCTGAATTAAGACTACATTATAAAACCCTCAACTAGCATTCCACTTTACAACATATGGAAGGTAAACGACAATTAAATTCGGCATTCCTGCTCCATTATAAACCTACACTACTACATAGTTTATCACACAGTAACACACATTCTCCGACATGATAAAGAAACACCACCTCAAACAGCAATTCGATATCAATATCCATATCAGATACCCAGCAATTCAATATCGATATCAGATACCCAGCAATTCAATATCGTTATCAGATACCCAGCAATTCAATATGATATCAGATATCCAGCAACGAAATAATACCGAAAACTAATGATAACAAATTAACAATCAAGCTCGAAACCGAAACCATAAAATATCTCAGTCATAACACATTCACACAAACTAACAATTCCAAAACATGAATGGAAAAATACAACCAAACAATAAATAACCCAGAAAATGGATCTAAATTCTCAAAAAAAAAATCACTCAAAATTATCAATGACAAAATCACAACACTCATTATAAATTTACATTCATACTTATCATTAGTTTCAATACTAAGATCCAGTCTAAGTAAACCCCATTTCATCAAAATTCAATAATTATCATCAGAAATTAAGATTAAAATAACAGAAGGTAAATTTTACCTTCTGGAGCTGATTGTAGTTAATATCATCGCGATGTTTGGACCAAAATCCATTGCAAGATGAAATTGATCCATTATTATTAATCGATAACGAATAATACGACGAATTCGCATTGCTTAACGATTGATCATTTCGTTGCGCAGCAGCTAATCCTGGCATCCTCAAATAATTTTTTTAAAATTTTCTCAATTCAAAATTTTTTATAATTATTATCTACAACAACCCAGATTATTCTTCATCAAACAACCCATCAAAATCCAATAAAATCAAAAACCCCTTAAAGCTTAAAATCCAAAACAAATTATTGGATCAATCAATCAATAATCAATCAATCCAAAATTTTCCGATTCTCAAAATAAAATCACCAAAAATAAAAATCAAAATGAATCGATAATTATTGGGGAAAAATCAAAATTATTAAAATTAAAAAAAAGGGATTAAGATTTAGAATTCAAAATGATCAATTAAAATCAAATGAATGGAAAATCGTTTGATGATTAAGAAAAAAGGAGAGAGAAAATGAGAAAGAGGGGGCGGGGTGACGAAGAGAGCGTAGGGGTTTTCGTTGCGGTGATGAGATTTGGGTGTTGTTTGATGTTTGTATAATTTTATTTTCTCTCTCTAAAAATGTTTATAATGTTTTTATGTAAATGTAATTATGTAATTCTTGAAGAAATTAAATATAAATAAGTAGAGAGAGAAAGAAGGAAAAAGAAAGAGGATTTGACGAACCAAAATCTACGCGGTAAAAAAAATAATGAAATGAAAATAATATAAGGTATTAAAAATAATAGGTGCACATTCATATTTGCAAGTTTTAATAATTGTAATTTTTTACTAAAATGGAAAGATATAATAAGGTTAAAAATGGTGAGTGAAGTCTTAGGTTGGATGTGGTGTGGTGGCATCACCATGCCACATTATGTCGTTACTATTTTCTAAGGTGTAGCATGAACCAAAAATTATTTTTAACTTTTCTTTTCTTTTTTTTCCTAATGGTGTTTTACAATGAAATCTTTATTTGTTTGAATTTTAAATTTACCGAACTATTGTATTAGTAAAAATCATATAGGGTTTGTTCGATCTATTCACCTTATTGTCATTTAGATTTAATAATTTCAGTTAAGTTTTAATAAGATAAATTCTAAAAAAAAAATAAATAAATAAATAAAATAAGTTTTGATATGGGTCACTCAAGTTCAAATTACAATTGAAATAGATTTTATTAGTATATAATAGTTCAAGTAAGTTCAAATAGTGGAAATCAAGTGAATGAAATACATCCAATGTTGTTAATTATATTTTATTATAATTTATTTAGGTATTATGCGTACAAAGTATAGTCCGTTAACATCTTCTAATTTTTATCTTTATGTGTTATAAGGTTGTGTTGCAACTAAAAGAAAATGGAGGAAGTACTAGACTACTAGAGTATGACTAAATAAGAGAAAATGTGGAGTATTTATTAACAATAAACATTTGTTGGGATGTACTCTGATTTCCTTTGATTTTGTTATGATTATTTCTGTTTAATTATAATACTTTTATTTTTAAAAAAATGAAGCTATAATTACTTAAACAATCTGTTGGGATGTACTCTAATTTCTTTCCATTTTATAGCGATTTGTTGCAGTTTATATGTATGAACATAATAAATGAGATTTCATTTTACTATTGCCACCATTACTTAAACAATCTGTTGGGGTGTACTCTAATTTCTTTCCATTTTATAGCGATTTGTTGCAGTTTATATGTATAAACATAATCAATGAGATTTCATTTAACTGTTGCCACATGTTCACACATAATTAGTATTTCAAAAATACATGTGATTGAGAGGCGCTTGTGTTATGGACTTAAAGGGGTAATGTATGGGCTTTTATATTTTGGACTAGATTGAGGTTAACCTTTTTAGCTCTTAAAATTTGCCTCCTAAATGAGAATAATATATCTAATAGTCGATTACGTATCTAAAAAAACGATACTAAACTAGAACTCTTAAATACGTAGTAGGCAAGCAATGGACGAATCACAAGTGGCTAAGTAATCTAAACAAATCTAATTGACTAAAATTAAAACTAAACAAGAAGCCAAAATAAAAAATTGAGTTTTATTGTTTTTTTTGCTTTATGTTCTTTCTTTGATAGTATTGTTTGGTCTTTCGTCAAGAGAGGAGGGAACAAGGTAGCTCATGAGTTGGCCCATTTTCTAACCTTGGAATATTGGTCAACGTTTTCGGTCCGATGTTATTCCGGCTCGGATCGTTTATGTTTCATTTGATAACAAAAAACATGTTGATGATCCAATTCGTTCAAAAGGTTAACTCGTTGAAGCCCCGAAATATGCTTTATACTTTATTAGATATTTATGGATAAGAAAACAACACTTGAAATTTGAATTAGATTAAATGCTTAAATGGGGTTCCAATGATCATCAATGATATGCTTTATACTCTATTAGATATTTATTGATGTTATTCCAATGATCATCAATGATATGCTTTATACTCTATTAGATATTTATATTCCAATGATCATCAACGAGTTAACCTTTTGAATGAATTGGATCATCAAAATTAATACCCTCGTGTGGGGTTTCTTCAAAGAAAAAAAAAGCAACTAAATGGATTCTAACCATATGAAACAATGAGATTATTTATATTACACCGTATATAAGTGAAGGATGTAGGAAAAAGTGAACATATGGTGTCCAAAATATGAACTAGTGATTTTACCCTCCTTCACTTTATTTTTTATAATTTGAAAAAGTTAAAGTGATCATTACATAAAAAATCAATAATTGATGAACCTTAATATAGTTAGAAAAACTTAACTATTGGTAATTGATTGATTGACCTAAGAAAAAAAATTATGCAGTAAAATAAAATACGGTTTAACTTATTAAAATTATCCATTCTCTCTCAACTTATCTACAATGTAAACCTTCCACGAGACAGATTTGTTCCATGTAGCAATTCCAAAAGTTTCCTCCAACCAACTAATGGCTTCCCAACAAAAATAGCAATTATTTATACCTTTTTTCATGGAAATAGATTTATTAAAGACTTTAAAAACAACATCATAATGTATAAACTCTAGCAAGAGCAATTAGCTATACATGTCTTTACTTTTTATTAGCTTAGGGTTCTACAATTAAATAAGTATCAACTTTTATTGTAGACCTAGTCACGCTCAATAATACTATTTTTAGTTATTTATTGGTTATAATTAGTTTTAGCAAAGAGGAATTATGAATTAAATAAAATAAGAATTGTGAGTTATACCATAATCCTTAGCTTCCATATCTAGGGTTTAACATTGCCTTGAATTATGAAATTACTGACACATAATGATAAAAGTAACAAGACAAATATTTAAAGAAGAAATAAAGACAAAAGAGAATTGAAGAGATAGTTGAAGGACTAATTTAACCAATTGTTTTAGCTAATGATTGAAAGCCAAAAATATGATTTATACCTTATCACACCCACTCACACGAGAGTCAGCTGGGCTCGGAGTGTAGATGCATCATGGGCCCTCCATCTTCAGGCCCAAGCTACCATGAAAATATTCCACTTAAATGTGGTCGGGGGTCATGGATGAGATTTAAACCTGTGACCTTTCTATCACGATGGCATGAAAAACATGTTGATGATCCAATTCGTTCAAAAGGTTAACTCGTTAAAGCCCTTGAATATGCTTTATACTCTATTAGATATTTATGATAAGAAAACAACACTTGAAATTTGAATTAGATTATATGCTTAAATGGGGTTCTAATGATTTTTTTATCCAAAAGTCTCGTAAAATAAGAAAATAGAACTTACTTAATGAATTAAACACCCTATATACACTTTCCTAATACCTTACTTAATGATCTTCAATTCGATGACTACATATACTGGAAGTTTCATAAATCAAGGAGATTCACAGTGAAAATGGGGTATGCATTCCTTATATAATCTAACCAGGAAACCGACATTGCTGGGAACATTGATTTTTATAAGATTCTATGGTCGCTGAATATCCTTCCTAAATGGAAGCTTTTATGTGGAAGCTTTTACAGAATGGAATTGCGAAAAATAAAGGTTAACTTACGTAAAGGAGGAGTGGATGTTGCTACAAATTGTGATCTTTGCAGGACTCATGTAGGGGATTTGTAACATCTGTTTAGATTTTGCAACTGTACGTGCACATGATGCATGGAGGGTTGGAATTCTTCAAATTCACTCACAAGATAACGCAGACCAATCGTTTTTGGATTGGATTCTATAATATATATATATCCGGATTTACATACGCCATGATGGTTACAACGGTCATAGGACCACTACTTTCATTGCATCTCTGTGGGGTTTATGGTTGGCAAGGAATAATATGGTTTTCCACTTTCAGGGAACACCATCCCTTTCAACTCCTATTATCATCTTGGAAGGTTTACGCCAACATGAGTTTTTCATGACAAGGATAGAGGATGACCTTAGCTAGGTATCTTCATCCTCCAAAGGGTTCGTTTGAATATCCGCAAGAGTTTAATTTATGCGCGCACTCTTACTAGATATGGGAATCGATTGCTTACTTGTAGTAGTTCTTGTCGATGGTTCTTGGAAGAAAATCACTCACAGATCGGGAATGGGTTGGTGCCTAGTGGTAGGGGGTTACGGGGAGCGGGGGGGTTTAGGGGGGTTAGGGGTTCCTTTGGTTTACCAGGTTTGGCCCTTCAAGCGAAGTTGAATGCTTCAGATTTGGCGTTTGGCTACAACTTTCACTACTACAAAAAAGGGGAATAATGAACGCCTAAAATAAGCAATATAGAGGCGTTCTTCTGGTGGGGTGCCTTATCAAGTCTACAAAACACCTCTTTGAGGCGTTCTATATCTAACATAATACCAACGCCTATCTAAGATAGATAGACGCTTCTTATTCTAGGTAGAAATTAACTAAAAATAAGGAAAAGAGAACATTCATCTTAAAATTAGGCGGTCTATATTCAATAACTTAGGCGTTCAACAATTCTCCGTTCCCTCATTTGTTTAATAAAATTATTATTATTATTATTATTATTATTATTATTATTATTATTATTATTATTATTACTACTACTACTACTACTACTACTACTACTACTACTATTAAATAATTGGGAAATTCTCTTTGGTAACATGGTAGTTTTTAATATTCTCAGTGGTGAATTGCAAAAATTCTTATTATTATTGATAAACTTGAATTTTTTATATAAAGCTAATCAACATTAATGATAAATTCCGTCAAAAAAAAACATTAATGATAAATTGTAGTTTTAATATTAACTATAGTTATTATTTAGTTATTTTTTTAATTAAAAACCCTAAAATTTTCTTAGTTCTCTCTCTTCAAACCTAGCCACCATATTAAAACTTAAGAGCTGTCATCGATTTTTATCGATGGTAAGCCCCAAATTCTTCTTTAATATAATATTTTTGGCCAATAAAGATCACCATCAGTATGGTGATTATAGTCAGTCCCTCCATGTAGGGTTTTGTCAGTCCTTCCATGTAGGGTTTAGTATTGTTTGGTTGTTTGGTTTTAGTGTGTGCAGGGATACAAATTTAGAAGATTCGTCTTGTAAATTTGTGGAATTGCGTGTCTGTTGGTATAGGGGTGCAGATTTAGAAGATTCCTCTGACAAATTTGTAGATCTTGATGATCAATCAAGTTATATCTCTTTTGCGACTATAAATCAATGGAGCTCCGTCAAGAACGATGCAAAGACATCTAAAATTATCCAGGAGCAGTTCAAAAGCGATGACATTAGTTTAGGGGTATTTAATTCTTGTATTGAGAATTTAGATCTCTTAAGGGATGATTGTAAGTGCCGAATGACTATTATTATTTAAAGAAATCACCCCTCCCTATTCCATTCAAAAAAAAAATTTATTTAGTTATTTTATTAATATTTTTTTACTTTAAAAAAAATTAAAACACAAAAAGCCACCCCTTCCCCCACCAGCCAGCCACCACTATCCGCCCCCACCCACGCCGGAGCTCAGCCTTTCTCTCGTCGGCGCGTCACCGCCCCCCCCCCCCCCAATTAGTCTTAGGTGCATCCTTATGCACCTAAGATAGGTGCAACAAGGGAAGACCCAAAATGCGCGGCCCAAATTAATAACCCAGACAATATATCCGCGATCCGCCAAAATCAATACTACGCTCTAAAAATGAACATTTAGTAAAAAAAATATGAACATTTAATAATAAAAAAATGAACATTTAATACTTATAATGCATATGTTTCATAATCATATTATTTTTTATTTCTTCAAATTTTTATGTTCATAATTACATGCATTATATTCATAATAAGATTTTATATGTTCATATATAATTTCAAATATTCATAATGTAAATATGTGTTGTTCATGAAATATTAATTAAATCTGTTTATGCATATGTTGTCTTTCTTAAATGTTTATGTTCATATTTTTTTACATATATGTTCACCTTTTAAATGCTTATATTCACTCTAAGAAAACCAATGCTTACGTTCATATTTTGAAATGTTATGTTCACTTTCTGAAATACATAGGTTCATATTTATTATGCCTATGTTCACTTTATGAAAAGCTAATGTTTACATTTAAGGGAACCTATGCATATGTTCATATTTTGCATTATTATGTTCATTGATAAAAAAATGCAGAAAATCAAATAAAATTCAATTCATTAGAATTAAGAAAATCATATACTACCTCCGTTAACATTTAGTTGCAACTTTGGAATATTTTACGTCTCTCAAATAATACCCCAAAGTTGCAACTAAATATTAACGGAGGTAGTATAACCTAATCAATCGAAGTTAATCACAAAGTCACCACATAAGAAATCGAAAATCACACATTTTTATGCCTATGTTCACTTTCTAAAAAACTAATGTTCATATTTTTTTATGCCTATATTCTCTTTCTGAAAAGCTAATGTTCATATTGTGGTATTGTTACACCTATTTCTAGGTGCATGAGTGTGCACCTTTGAATATGCGTCCCCCTCCCCCTAAAAGCATAGTTTTAGTACAAACCCAAGCCTCGCCCGAAAAAAGCCCAAAAAACCTACTTTGATCCGACAAGTTTATCTTTATTTTACAGGCTTAGGACCAAGATTTAATATTAAAACAAACCAAGATTTTTATATCCTCTATTCTTAGCCTTAGAATTTTTATCTCTTCAATTCACTAAGGGACGGCGGAAATACATCGTAAAATCCGTGAAAAGTTGAATGAAACAATCCTAGAGTGACGAGGAGACTATATGCGTTGGAATCCCATCGACCTGAAGATTGCTAGTAGAAAACCCACTAATCTCTCCGGTCTTCACACAGCACAGAAAACAGAAGAGTGAAAAAAAAAGAGGACCTCTGAATCATACAACAATGGCGACCCAATATCATCATTCAAATACTCCGACAGCTTATCGATTGCATTAGTAAAAATTGTATAGGGTTTGTTCGATCTATTCACCTCATTTTCATTTAGATTTAATAATTTCAGTTAAGTTTTAATAAGATAAATTCATAAAAAATAAGTTTTGATTAGGGTCACTCAAGTTCAAATTACAATTGAAATAATATATTTTATTAGAATCTAATTAGTTCAGATAAGTTCAAATAGGTGGAAATCAAGTGAATGAAACACACGTACCCTATGTTGTTAATTATATTTGATTATAATTTATTTAGGTTTTATGCGTACAAAGTATAGTTCATTAACATCATCTAATTTTTATCTTACTTACGTGTTATAAGGTTGTGTTGCAACTAAAAGAAAATGGAGGAAAAACCAGTGTATGACTAAATAAGAGAAAAAGTGGAGTATTTATTAACAATAAACATTTGTTGGGATGTACTCTGATTTCCTTTGATTTTATTATGATTGTTTCTGTTTAATTATAATACTTTTATTTAAAAAAAAAAATGAAGCTATAATTACTTAAATAATCTGTTGGGATGTACTCTAATTTCTTTCCATTTAAAAGCGATTTGTTGCAGTTTATATGTATGAACATAATCAATGAGATTTCATTTACTGTTGCCAACTTGCCACCATTACTTAAACAATCTGTTGGGATGTACTCTAATTTCTTTCCATTTTATAGCAATTTGTTGCAGTTTATATGTATGAACATAATCAATGATATTTCATTTTACTGTTGCCACCTGTTCACACATAATTATTATTTCAAAAATACATGTGATTGAGAGGCGCTTGTGTTATGGACTTAAAGGGGTAATATATGGTCTTATATATTTTGGACTAGATTGAGGTTAACCTTTTTAGCTATTAAAATTTGCCTCCTAAATGAGAATAATATATCTAATAGTCGATTACGTATCTAAAAAAAACAATACTTAACTAGAACTCTTAAATACGTAGTAGGCAAGCAATGGATGAATCCCAAGTGACTAAGTGATCTAAACAAATCTAATTAACTATAATTAAAACTAAACAAGAAGCCGAAAGTAAAAATTGAGTTTTAATGTTCTTTTTATTTTGCTTTGTGTTCTTTCTTTGATAGTATTGTTTGGTCTTTCTTTAAGAGAGAAGCTAAGGGAACAAGGTAGCTCATGAGTTGGCCCATTTTCCAACCTTGGAACGAATACTGGTTAACATTTTTGGTCCGATGTTATTCCGGCTCGGATTGTTGATGTTTCGTTTGATGGTTTAATAATTAATACCCTCGTATGGGGTTTCTTGAAAGAGAAAAAAATAACTTAACAGATTCTAACCATATGAAACAATGAGATTATTTTTATTACACCGTATATAAGTGAAGGATGTAAGGAAAAGTGAACATTTGGTGTCAAAAATATGAACTAGTGATATTACCCACCTTCACTTTATTTTTTACAATGTGAAAAAGTTAAAAAGTGATAATTACATACAAAAATCAATAATTGAAAAACCTTTATATAGTTAGAAAAACTGAACTATTGATAATTGATTGATCGACCTAAGAAAAAAAAATTATGCAATAAAATAAAATACGGATTAACTCATTAAAACTATCTGATCCCTTCTTCTCAACTTAGCTACAATGTAAACCTTCTACAAGACGGTTCCATATAGCAATTCCAAAAGTTTCCTCCAACCAACTTATGGCTTCCCAAAAACGGCAATTATACCTCTTTTCATGGAATTATATTTATTACAGACTTTAAAACACAATATCATAACATATAAACTCTAGCAAGAACATTTAGCTATTTTCTACATGTCTTTACTTTTTATTAGCTTAGGGTTCTACAATTAATTAAGTATCAACTTTTATTGTAGACCTATTCACACTCAATAATACTATTTCTAGTTATTTATTGGTTATAATTAGTTTTAACAAAGAAGAAATACGAAATTAGTAAAATTAAGAATTGTGAGTTGTACCTAATCCATAGCTTCCATATTTAGCGTTTAACATTGCCTTGAATTATGTAACTACTGACAAATAATGATAAAAGTAACAAGACAAATATTTAAAGAAGAAATAAAGACAAAAGAGAGTTTAAGAGATTGGTGAAGGACTAATTTAATCAAATGTTTTAGCTGATGGTTGAAGCCCAAAAATATGTTTTATACTCTATCACACCCACTCACAGGAGAGTCAGTTGGGCTCGAAGTGTAGATGCATCATGGGCCCTCTATCTTCATGACTTCATGCCCAAACTAGCATGAAATATTCTACTTAAAAGTGGTCGGGATGAGATTTAAACTTGTGACCTTTCTGTCACGCAGGCTCAAAAAACATGTTGATGATCCAATTCGTTCAAAAGGTTAACTCGTAAAAGCCCCAAAATATGCTTTATACCCTACTAGATATTTATGGATAAGAAAACAACACTTGAAATTTGAATTAGGTTAAATGGTTAAATGGGTATCTAACTATACTCCAAAAGTCTTGTAAAATAAGAAAACAAAACTTACTTAATGAATTAAACACCCTATATACACTTTTCTAATACCTTACTTAATGATCTTCAGTTCGATGACTACATGTACTAGAAGTTACATTAATCGAGGAGATTCACAGTGAAATGGGGTATGCATTTCTTATATAATCTGACCAGGAACCCGATATTGCTAGGAACATTGATCTTTATAAGATTATGTGGTCGCTAAATATCCTTCAATTCCATAATGGAAGCTTTTATGTGGAAGCTTTTACAGATTGGAATAGCGACAAATAAAGGTTAACTTACGTAAAGGAGGAGTGGATGTTGCTACACTTTGTGATCTTTGCGGACACATGAGGAGGATTTGCAACATTTGTTTAGATTTTGCAACTGTACGTGCACATGATGCATGGAGGGGTGAAATTCTTCAAATTTACTCACAAGCGTACGCAGACCAATTGTTTTTGGATTGGATTCTATACTATATATATCCGGCTTTACATACGCCATGATGGTTACAATGGTCATAGGACCACTATTTTCATTGCATCTCTATGGGGTTTATGGTTGGCAAGGAATAAAAGGGTTTTCCACCTTCAGGGAACACCTTCCCTCTTCCCTTTCAACTCCTATTATCATCTCGGAAGGTTTACGCCAACAGGAGTTGTTATCGACATGGATAGAGGATGACCTTAGGTACCTTCATTCTTCAAAGGGTTCGTCTAAATATCCGTCAGAGTTTAATTTATGCTCGCAATCTTAATAGATATGGGAGTCGATTGCTTACCTGTGGTAATTCTAGTCGATGTTTCTTGGAAGAAAATCACTTACAGATCAGTAATGGGTTGGTGCAGAGTGGTAGGGGGTTTCCGGGAGCGGGGGGTTAGGGGTTCCTTTGGTTCGCCAACTTCGGCCCTTCAAGCGAAGTTGAATGCTTCACATTTGGTGTTTGGCTACAACTTTCACTACTACAAAAATGGGGAATATTGAACACCTAAAACAATAAATAAGGCGTTCTTCTGGTGGGGTGCCTTATAAAGTCTACAAACACCTATTTGAGGCGTTCTATATCTAACATAATACCAACGCCTAACTAAGATAGATAGATGCTTCTCTTTCAAAAAAAAAAAAAAAAAAAAAAAAGATAGATAGATGCTTCTTATTCTAGGTAGAAATTAACTAAAAAAACAAGGAAAAGAGAACAGTCATCTTAAAATAGGCTGTCTATATTCAATAAAATAGGCGTTAAATAGTTTTTCGATCCTTTCCTCATTTTATAAATAAAAAATTATTATTATTATTACTATTAAATAATTGGGAAATTCTCTTTGGTAACATTGCACTAGTTTTTAATTTTCCTTGGTAAACTTGAATTTTTTTTATATAAAGCTAATCAAAATTAATGATAAATTCTAGTTAAATATTTAACTATAGTTAATTTATTTATTTAGTTTATTATATTTTTTTTTACTTTAAAATAAAAATTAAAACACAAAAAAGCCACCCTTTCCCCACCAGCCTGCCACCACTCTCCGCCCCACCCACGCCGGAGCTCAGCCATTCTCTCGTCGGTGCGTCGGCCTCCCCCTCCCCCTAAACCGACGACAACCCTATAAGAATATTTTTAGTACAAACCCATGCCCCAGTCGAAAAAAGCCCAAAAAACCCATTTTGATCTGACAAGTTTGTCTTTATTTTACAAGCTTAGGATCAAGATATAATATTAAAACGGACCAGAATTTTTATGTCCTCTATTCTTAGACTTAGAATTTTTAAGGTATCAATTCACCATAAGAGACTATCAATAAGGAACGGAGTCAGTAAGGGAGTACCGGAGTATATCGTAAAATCCGTGAAAAATTAAATGGAACAATCCCAGACTCCAGAGTGACGAGGAGACTATATGCGTTGGAATCCCACCAACCTGAGCCCCTGAGGATTGCTAGTAGAAAACCCACTAATCTCTTCACACAGCACAGAAAACAGGAGAGAGAAAACAAAACCAAAAAAAAAGAGAAGACCTCTGAATCATACAACAATGGCGACCCAGTTTCTATCTTCATTCAGATACTCCGACAGCTTAACAATCGTCGGAATCTCAATCTGCACTGCAGTAATCTGCGAAACAATCTCTTACCTCCTAATCTACCGTACCAATTCCTACAAATCCCTCAAATCCGCCATTGATAAATCCTCCAAAAAGCTCGAAACCATGAAAACCCAAGATTCAATCTCAAAGAACAAAACCAAGAAGAAAGATCGAGTCGAAACAAGTCTCAAAGACGCAAGCCGAGATCTCTCACTCTTCAAATTCAAATCTGGTGCTGTTGTTGCGGTTGTATTGTTCATTGTTTTTGGATTTCTCAATTCATTGTTCGACGGTAAAGCAGTCGCTAAAATTCCATTCGTTCCGATCAAACTTGTGCAGAAGATGAGTCATAGGAATTTGCCTGGTGATGATATGACGGATTGTTCAATGGCGTTTTTGTACCTGCTTTGTTCGGTTAGTATTCGTACTAATTTGCAGAAGTTTCTAGGGTTTTCGCCGCCTCGTGGTGCTCCTAGTATGGGACTTTTCCCTATGCCTGATCAAAAAACTAGTTAGGAATTTTGATTGTGTTAGTTTCTGATTTTAATCTGCTGTAACATTATATTTCTAAATTTGTGGTTTAATGTATTGTACTGATTTAATCATCGGAATTAGCTGGTTTTGGTTGATCAATCTATGAGGATTCGATGAATTCTGGTAATTTAATTGATATTTATAGCTCTAAATTGTTGAAATTTGTTTGTTTTTGATTGAATCTTTTGGTATTTTGATTTGTTTGAGGGTTGACTTTGTTGATCTTTGGTTAATCGATTAATTGGGTATGTTTTGCTGGATTGTAGTCGAAGGTTGATTGAATTTGAGGATCTTATTCAATTGAACCTATATTATATGATTGCATTAGTAGTTACAAATTTATAGAATCATGTGAAAATTTTGAGTGGTTGTAGTTGATAGGTAGCTGAAATCGATATAGTAAGCCTCGTTTGGTTCATAATTGCATATGAATGGACTTAACTTGGCTTTATTATGACCTCAAATCTGCCGTAATTGCATAAGTATGGACTATACTTGGCTCGATAATGATCTGAAATCTGGTAGCCGCGACTGGTTTGCAGTTGCTATTACTTAGATACTTACAGACCTAACTTAATTCCATAGCGATTCGAGTTCTACTTGATCTAACTTGACTCCATTATCACCTTTGGAGTGTTGTTTCTGTATGTGATGGAAATCAGAATTTGTCTATGTTTCTATTTTGAGATGGAATTTAGACTCTAGTTATTGTATTTCTTTCTTGTACTGTTCTTATCCAATTATACGAGTTATTTGTAGAATTAATTGGCAGTGTATGTCTTCTAGGTGATGCGAGTTTCAATTTGTCATCCTGTCACTTTATGTTATTGTATGTTTGTGGTAATTATGGTACCTTCATGTTAAGGAATTGATGTTTGTTTGATGATCTCATAACCATATAGAATGAAAGTTTGTTCCGCTGAAAAACTCTTGTTAGATTCTTAGATATTATTGGTATAATGTGGACTATGTTTTGAGTGGTTGTAGTTGTTATATGTAGTTGAAATCGATATATTAGCCTCGTTTGGTTCGTAATTGCATATGAATGGACTTAAATTGGATCCATAATGACCTGATATCTGCCATAATTGCATACATATGGACTATACTTGGCTCCATAATGACCTGAAATCTGGTAGCTGCGACTGGTTTGCAGTTGCTATTACTTGGATACTTACAGACCTAACTAAATTCCATAGCGATTTGAGTTCTAGTATTATTACAGACCTATGTTGGAATGTTGTTGCTTCTGTATGTGATGGAATTCAGAGTATATTATTTCTATGTTTCTATATTGAGATGGAATTTAGACTCTAGTTGTTATTGTATTTCTTTCTTGTGCTGTTCTTATCCAATTGTACGAGTTATTTGTAGAAGTAATTGGCAGTGTCTGTCTTCTAGGTGATGCGAGATTCAATTTGTCATCCTGTCACTTTATGTTATTGTGTGTTTGTGGTAATTATAGTACCTTCATGTTAAGGAATTGATGTTTGTTTGATGATCTAATAACCATATAGAACGAAAGTTTGTTCTGCTGAAAAACTCATTCTTGTTAGATTCTTAGATATGCTTCATAGCATTTGAGCATTTTTTTGCTTGAAGGCCAAAGCTATGTCAGTCCAGGCAGTCACTCAGGTCAGGACTCTGTATTTCAACCCATAAGATCATGTACGGCTAGGACAATTTGATACTGCTATAGAATAGACAATTAGCAAACATTGCATGAATAGAGATGACGATTGTGTTACCCGCAGTCTGCTCTTACATAATCAAGGTACCGTATAAAGAGTTGTGGTGTGGTATATGACTGGTATTATAGTGTTGCTGTCTTTGCTTGCTGCTATCAATTGAAGCATGAGAGAAATTCTGCAGTTTATTGTCTTATTGATGGCGTTGTTATACCTCATGTACGACTTATACGTACGGAGTATATAACTCTAGGTTCTGCTAATGGCAGGCTTAATTCAGAGTTTTTTTTTTTTTTTTTTTTTTCATGTCATGGTATTCATATACAAGTATATACTGTAACTTTAAAACTTCGATCTGGTTTATATTTCACTCATCTCCTCCCTTCTTTTCACCTTTTCTCTTCATCAGTACTCTCTTTTCTCCTATTTGCTTTTAGTTTGTCTTTTGAATTAAGGTGGAAATCAATTATTGACCCCTTTCTTAGTATTTATACCCATGAGAAGTACTTGGACCATGGATCAGTTGGAAAAAGCCCATTTGAAGTTTGTGGTGAAATATCATGGGGTACCCAAGCTTATTGTTCTTGGAAGATTCAACAATTTAATTTATGGATGAAGTTAAGAACATACTCTAACAAACAATTTCAGTCCTTTCAGTATAATGCCTATTGAGAAAACAACAACGCTGTAGATTATGTTGCCTTGTTAGGATACAAAACGGACAATCAACATCAAATAGACCCCTTCTTAGATTGTAAATTTTCCTATTTTATTGAATCGAATATATTAGGTTTTAGGGTTTGTTCTGATTTACTGAGCCGAATTGATTAGAGCTGAACTGAACTGAATTTTTTATGAGAGGTTGGTATTAGGAGCTGAACTTAAGCTGAAGAGAGCAGGACCTTAGTCTCAAAAGACGAATCAAATTGAAAGAATTAAATTATTGATATATATGAATAAATAAATGTTACCCTTATTACATGCAAACAAATGTGATCTCACCATCATGTACCATGTGGCACCACACACACAAAATAGCTAAAGATTATTTGTGGACAAATGGAATATTTATACTATATATAAATTTTTCAAAATTCAGAAATCAAATTATTTAGGGCTTGTTTGGCATTGTTTTTTGTTTTCAGTTTCCAGTTTTTTTGAAAACAAAAAACCAAAAACAGGAAACAAGAAAAAGGTGTTTCCACTTTTCTGTTGTCAGTTTTCATAATTATCATGGTTTTAATAAGTTTGACTAATTTTTGATTCATTATGTGACATATATCATATTATTTTGAAAAATAAAAAACCAAAAAACAGAAAATCACAGTGATGTCAAACGAACCCTTATTTATTTATTTATTTATTTTTATAGAATATGGATCGGACTATCGGAGACTCGGAGTACATCTTAATTACCTAGAACTCTAGAAGCAATCAGTTGTAAAAACTAACAAAAATAAATAAATAACGTGCACCGTATTACATAAGCCATGCAGAAATATGTTGCAGCAAGCCTACAACGTGGGAGAAGAACTTACGGATTAGTTTAGAAGAAGAAGAAAATGAGAAAATGCACTCATGCATGATGTCATATTCAACCTTTTTCTGTTTATTTTTATTCTTTTACTTTAGTTTATTGATGTTGCATTCGTATAAGCCCTCCATATTTCAACTTTCAAGCCAATTTTTAATACTTAATTATTTGAAAGTCTTTGAAGGCTAGGTTGATACTTAATTATGTTGGAAAATAAACAACAAGCTACATATATGTTTCACGAAAGCACAACTCCCTTGTCAAAATATGAAGATTAAATTTATTCAAAAAAAATTAGATGAAAATAAAATTAAAATCAATAAAAAGAAAGAACGAAAATTTAAAATTTACTATCTCTACCCTTTTCTAGTAGGTTCTTACCACTTCCTTCATGTATATTTAGATGTTTGATCTATATTTTTTTTTCGAGTGCCTTTGTTTGATTGTCAGTTGATTTTATTTAGTTCTTTAAATTAAATTAAAATTGATGGGATATTTTTATGATATATATGAAGTATTAAGTTAAACAAGTGGAATATAGTGGGACATGAGGAGGGTGATGATGAGTGTAGTTTTTAATATATTAATTAATTGTCATTAAATATTGATCACTTTAAAATATACGAAGTATATTTTTATAGCATGCAATGACCACATATTAGAAAATCTATTTAACTATTCCGGTGATAGAAATTTTTAAAAAAAAAATTTAAAAATTAATGGATTGGATTTAAAACACTTTTTCTAGTTGCTATAAAACTATTAAGTAGTAGTCAACCATTAAAAGCTACTCAAAATTTACTGATGTAGAATACACCCTTAAAACACTTGCTTTCCCCCTCCCTTATTTTTTTGAAACAAAAAATAGAGGGTATTAAATGTGTAACATTATTTTAAGGAAAAAGATAAAAAAAATTCATTTAATTTTTCTTTATAGGATTAAAATCCGGATTGATTTCAGTAATAACCTACATTTTAATTTTGCTTCCTTTCTCTCTTCCCCTTACACCACTCTAACATGACCAATTGTTTTTCTTGTGAAGTGCACATATAACTAGGGGTGAGCATAACAGGGTACCCTGTAAAAATTCCAGGAACCGGAACCAGAACATGTTGCAACAGGTTCCTCAAAATGGGAACCGGAACCGGAACCTGTTGAACAGGTTCCTAGAAATTGGGAACCGGAACCGGAACCTACAGGTTCCGGTTCCGATTCAGGGTACCCTGTATTATAAGATACTCACTAACTTTTTGTAGATTTTTTAATAAAAAACTGGTTAGTCACTAATTTATAATGTTTACAACTTGCAAATAAGACAAACTAATAATAGTTGTCTTACAAATTTAATGTATATATTTTTATAATTGCAATTTTGATATATATTATTTAAAAATTGAGTACAAATTAGTGTATAATAAAAAATTAAGTGATATTTTTATCAGGTACAGGGTACCCTACAGGTTCCGGTTCCAAAAAATTGAGAACCTGATCCGGAACCTGTTACAACAGGTTCTCCAATTTGCTACCCGGAACCGGAACTTCTTGTACAGGTCCGGTTCCGATTCAGGGTACCCTAATTTTTTGCTCACCCCTACATATAACATGAGGTAAAATATCAGTTATATGAAATGGTAATCTTATCTTTCTATACAAAACATCTACCACGTTATACACCCTATTTTTCTTGTGAAGAGCACATTTAATGCTGGTCACATTAAGATATCAATCATATATATAATTTTAATTTCCATAAAAACATATACGGATATACCACATTATGCACCTTAATTTTCTTGTGAAGATACGTACATTTAATGTGAGATACATTAGACTGAGGTCATTAAGAATAATATCTTATCTTTCCTCTAAAACATTTACTGACCACAACAACAATTGGGAGGGGAGTGGAACCTAAATACCGAAAACTGTATCCCGAACCAAATTAGCCCAAAAGGGTGAATTGGGTGGATAACCCAAAAAAAAAAAAAAAAAAAAAAAAAAAAAAAAAAAAAAAAACATATTATAAATACACCCTATGTATACTAACATTAATACAATACACATGTAAAACATGCGAAAAATAATTTCTGACACATAGAAGACATGTAAACTCATTAGTTACTTCAATCGTCACCCCTCTCTAGTTTAGATGTTAAGAGTTATATTTAAGTTAGAGTACTATTTTATCTTCAATTTAATGTTTTTTCATTTTATTTTAGAGATGAGGCATAATGCAATCTCAATTAATTTCATAAACGATAGGGATATATAAGTTTCATAAAAACAGATCATAGGTAAAATATTTTCGTGTCTTATGATATATAGCAATGAGCTTTATAATTATCAGTTAGTAACTATCACTAGTTAGCGGTCTATAATGTACTTATGCTATAACAATGACAATTTACAAATTGTTTAATCTTGTCGTAATATATAGAACATCTAAGGTTTTTCTTCCATGTATCGAGTGCAAACAAAATTATGTAGAACGTACGTGCATCTGATATGATTCTGTATATGCACGATATACTCCTTTTATATATGTATCGAATGCTGACGAAATTATGTAAACATGCGTGCATCTATACACGTGACACTAATCCGTTAATTGCGCATAAACTTACTTCAATTAATGTTCAAATAATAGTCGAAAGTTAGTATAGTGATCTAAATCAAGTATACTCATGAACATGCTTTTTCTCTTTCTAGTATGTATATAACACTATCTTCTTATATGTGTATGAATTAGTATTTTCAAAAGTGCGTGGTTGTTTTTTTTCAATTTCTTTTTTTTTTGAAAGAAATACTTGTATATTTTTTCAATAACTGTTTTTTTTTTCAATAACTTAAATCAACTTTAGATAAAAGTTTAGGCGAGTCTTAACACTCTTAACACTTTAAGTTTAAGCTTTTTTCTCTTTCGATTGGTAATCCTTACAAACTTAGGAAACATCACTAACAAGTAACAACCATGCCATTATTCATTATACCAAAAATAAGGACCTTTTTCTTCAATTATGTAACAAATTAAATAAAACCTTTATTTTAATTTTAAACTTAATATTAATTTCCTTACTATCCTTCTACTCTCTTAATTACCCCTACATTTTTTTTTCCCTATAAGAACACCCTCACACCCCTCATTTCTTCACATTCTTAACAAGAGCTCCCAACATATCTCCCAAAAAAATTCTCCCTTCCATTTTCTTCTTTTTCCTTCAAAATGTCCGGAAATCTGTTTTCCAAGGGTACCAACTCAGCCGGAAGCTCAAAGGGTCCATCCTCCTCAAAACCAAAACAACCAAAAAACAAAAACTCCATTGAGGAAGAAATTCCTGTTAGAATCTCCAATAATAGGCCTACACAACCTACCCCAAATAATGTGACTTACCCTTGTCAGCTATGCCCTAAGGTTTATCCCTCAATTCATGCTCTAAGAGGCCATCAAAATGCCCATAGAAGAGATAGACTACTCTTATTACCAGGCATCCAATTAGTGGTGGATTTGAGGGGGTTTCAAGGTGAGAATCACGTTGAACCCAACCCGCCGGCCCCCCGCCATGGTGGCGACGCTCCTAATGGTCAACCCAGATACCGTGCCTTAAGGATGCGAGCAGAAAATCATCATAGCGAACCTCGAGCTCGTCCACGTCCACGTGCGCGTTCACGTTCACGTTCACGTTCACGTGCTCGAGCTCGTCCACAACCCCCTAATCGCAACCAAGGAAATCAACGTTACGTTGCTCCTAGAAGGGCGGTGTCAAACTTTCCACCACCACCAACACCAACACCACCACCGAGTCGTCCAACCTTCAACGTTACGTTGGTCCCCACTCAAGTCAAAATAAAAAACGAGGGGGTCCCAGAAACCACTCATCGACAACCACCACCACCACCACCACCACCACCGCCAGCGGTTGTCGAACCTAAGGTCGAGATCATCGAGGAGGTTGTTCCGGCTCAGCCCTCCATCCCTCAAAACTTTGGAAATCTGCAGTTTGAAGATGATGGTAACCCTGATGGTCTCGACTTGGAGTTAAGGCTCTAATTAAGACCATCGGAGAAGGATGCTAATGGAAGTGTTGTGTCAGTTGTAGGAGTTGTAACTCCCTAAAAATAATTAAAATTAATTATTAAAATAATTAAATTAAAACAAAATGTAGTAAAAGTGTTAGTCTTGCGTAGCAACAACATAGTTATGTAATCAGTTGTTGTAATAGCTTAAGTTGGTTTATGTTTATGTTTTTAATTATGTTTATGTTGTGGTTTCGAAGAAAGAAGTCTAAATGTACTTCCAGTTATGTACTAATGAAAGAGTCTATTTCGTTATTATCTCTATTTTCTTTTATTTAAATAAGATTAAATTAGAGTCTAATTAATTAATTTGATCAAGAACAATGAGTTAAATTGATCTTAAAAAAAATTAAAACCAAGGCTAGTTATTCAAGGTTTGTAGCTAGAGATCATTTGATATATGAAGTAATTACTTGTAAGTATTAATAAATTAATTATTAAGTTTATATAAATGAAAGTTGGGTGATTGATGCAGAACAAGGAGCGATAATTAGGGACTTTGTATAAAAATTGAGAAGTTTTGGCCATGTCTTATTCATTTGATTTTTTACTAGAGCTAACATTTATTAATTTTAAAAATAATTCATTTCTATTGAATTACTATTATTATTGTTCTATCCAGTCCATGGTCAAAATTTAATTGTAATTAATACAATTATTGTTTACTTTTTTTTTTGGAAGGAACAATAATGTTGCACTAATTACATCTAGACCTGGCAAACGGGTCAGGTTTGGGTCGGGTCAATTTGGATTGGATCGCTTGCGGGTAAGCAAATGTTCGGGGTGATTTAAAATTACCCATTATCATAACTTATTTATCCTAAATTAAACTTATTAGAACAATAAAATAAGTGAAAATAATATGAATATGTAGTACACATTTTATACTAAACTCAATTACACTTAACTGAACCAATAAGACCTTATAAGAACTTATTTTAATTGTAAATTGAACATGGCTAATCCTTATTAAAACATATATGAAATTTATTTGAATTTATTAATTTTCTTGAACTTATTTTATTTAGACTTAGTAACCTTTATTTATTTTTATTTTTTTAAAACAACTTACTAACCATTATTTAAATCACTCTAAAGTTATTTATTGAAATAAATGAAATTTAGATCAATTGAATTGGGCCTCAATTGTATTTGTGTGTTAATTAATTTGGTTTTATTTAATTATTTTTTTTATTTCTCACAATATTGGATATCACCATACACGTGTCCTTTAAATATATTACGATCAAGTATGATTTATTACCAAACTATTAAAGACCATGATTCATTACCATTTTCTCAAAGAGCAATAAGGTAAATAAGGAAGCATATAAGCAAAATCTTATGATATCCTCAAAAAAATCCTCTAGACAACTAAAATTAATCTGTAATATCTCAATTGCTTGTGATATTGGTGTGATTTCAAACGTAACCATTTAAGTCACACTCTAAAAAGTAGTCATCTTTCATTGAATCATTTCAAAAAAAAAAAAAAAAAAAAAACATTGTTTTGATAATGTGTTATCATCCTTAGTTCTTCAACATTCCCATTATATAAACTCATAAACTCCTTTCATTTCACACACACAAAAAACTTCTACTTTGCTAAGTAAATACCCAAAAAAAAAAAAAAAGTTTTTTTTTTTTTTCTTTCTGTTTCTCCATCCATCAGTTTTGGTGCACCATGGCAAGAATTAGGAGGCAGAAAAGAACTCCACACATGCCATCATGCAAATCCTATTCTCTTGAGAGTACCGGCCGATCTCGACTTGAAAGGGTGGAACAAGGAGAAGAAGTTAACTCAAATCACCCAGGTGTTACTCCGGAATACCCTTATATGTGTCCAATATGTTATGAAAGATATAAAATAAAACGTGAGTTTTTCTTCCATTTGGAAACTCATTTAAGTGTAGGTAGACGCCGTAGAGAAAGGCAATCCGATGATCCCCCACTCGATGAGGGTCCTTCTGAGCCACCAATCCAGCCTCAGCCTCAGCCTCAGCCTCAGCCACCTCAACCTCCTCAGCCTCAGCCTCAGCCTCAGCCGCAACATCCACTTTCATCTCAGCCTCTGCCTGAGCCTCATCTTACTGAGTGTGTAGCGGACTCTTGGTATCAGCCTCAGCCTCAGCCTCAACAACAACCTCAGCCTGAGCCTGAGCCTGAGCCTGAGCCAAACCTCGAGTTTGAGCCTTTGCCTCAGCCTCAACCTCGGCCACATCCTCAAGGTGGTTTAACAACAAAAATGTTTTTTTTCGAACCAAGAGTACCACCAGCATTGCAAGATTATCTAGATCGAACCAATCGAAGAAGGGCTAATAACAGACGTCGTACTCCTAGAGTGGATCTAACCCTAAGGCTTGGACTTAAGGCTCGTCGAGGACGACCACGTCGTCTCCTGGTGCCATTAAGCCCTATTGGACCTATTCGTCGGTTTTTATGGTTCAAGGAGTATATCAACAAATTGAGGCTTGCTGGTGGCAACGTTGGTGCAATGGTGGGTGTTGCTGGAAATGATGTTGACGAGATTATGGCCAACTCTTTTCAAACTCTCACTGATGATCAACTTGAGTTGAAAGTTGGAATCTGATCTCAACGCATTATATCATATCATATCGGATCAGATCATTTGGTGAAAGAGGGGAAAATTGCATGAAACTTATTATGTCTTTTTTTATTTTGGTTTAAGTTTTTCTTTTTAGTCTACATTTTATGTCTTTAATTAATGTTTTATTGTCGTTTGTTTAAACATTGTAGTCCTTTTTTTTCAAAACAAAAAAAAAACAACAACAACAACAACATTGTAGTCCTTTTTTACCAACAAAAAAAAAAAAAAAAAAAAAAAAAAAAAAAAAAAAAAAAAAAAAAAAAACATTGTAGTCCTTGTTTTCGTTCGTTGTTTTAATGTAATGAAAATGTTGGTGTTTAATTTGAAAATGTTGGTGTTATTTTAATTTGATATTATAGAGTGTGATTTGGTTGATTTATACTGTATTGATTAAATCAATATCAATAGATGATTATTACTTAGTACAATGGATGTCTGAAAATCCCTTCCATAGACTAATATTTGAGATGAACAAAGATATGGAAGATCATTAGATAAAAAATAAAATTAAAAAAAATAATTTACTGTATTATTTTTATTTTATGTGTTTTTAAAAATAATTTTATTCAAGTAATTTTTCTTTAAAATAATATAAGAAATAAAAAAAAAATAGTTTTATGTAAGTTGTTCACGTTATATCCCAACTATTCTGTTTGGTGCATTTTTTTTTTTTCCAACCGTTACATGCTAGAAAACTAATTTCTGTTTAGAATGCTGAATTGATATTGGTTCAGTTTTTTATTTCCAGTTGGATCATAGTTTTTTGTGAATTCTGGTATAAGAAAGTCTTTGTTTTTTCATTAAAAAAGGGTTCTTTTTCTTTAAGTCTCAACATCATAAAAAATGTTTGTTACACACATATATATTGTTATTACACATATATATTGATTTTGAAATTGTATTTCTTGAGTGATATAAACTGCAAAGCATGTAAGAAAATTCACAATGAAAGATTAACACGACAATTATATTATAACGAATTTAACGACCATTTAGTTAATAAAACGATCATTCTAACTAATTTAATGACAATTTAGTTGATAAAAATCAATGTAATATATATCAGGGTTACGTCGAGTTTGTTGAATTTACTGATGAACTCGTAATTATGAAACTACCAACATATTATATTATATACGTTAGATATATTTATTACATTATATTTTCCTCAAAAATAAAAAATAAAAACATCTTGTATATATGATCTCTAAAGTATTAATTGATTCCAACAATTTGTTACCAATTATGATCTTATTGAATTTGTAAGTTCATTGAACTCAATTTAATTTAGTTTACATTATTTGTAAGCCCTATAATTAGTTCATTTAGCTTGATACACTAATAAAAATCATTTTAGGCAACAATAATGTTTATTAAATTTAAAATCATAAGAATGTAATAACCTGCTATACATATTTGATTTGGCAAATTATGACGAAAAATTCAATGACAATCATATACTTCTTAGTGATATTCATAATGAGCTTAATGATCTATTTATCATGAGACATATAAGATCATAACGAATTTTGAACAATAATTTAATTGTAACGAACTTAACGAATTACAGTATTTATTATGAAAACTATGTTCTTGCATTGTAACCTTACGCGAAGTTTAATTTGTAATAACTTTTTAACGATCAATATAATGAACAAATCTTTTAATACAAAAACATATTAACAAACAATATAGCGAAAATACCTATTAATACGAGAACATATTAGGTTTATAAATTACGTACAACAAAAGCTAATAGGAAATATAACGACTTTTTCCTGATAGTTATAACGAACTAATTATTAAGATGTTGCATATAAGTAATATTCGATATATGTGGAGTTCAATAGCTTGAATGTTACCTTATTATGAAGCATGCCCAAACGGTATTGAATACATATAACAAATTTTGAACCATTATTTGATACAACAAATTTAACGAACGATTAAAAATTGTTAATTATGATACCTATACTGCACTAGGCGGCATTCCTGGAGTTCAATTATTTGTATAAATAGTTTCTTATTTTGGGTCGTTTGTCGGATCTTTCATCAAACTACATTAACAAGTATATAGGTTACCATAACGACTTTTTAACGATAATTATAACAAAATTGTTTAGGATCATACAATACAAGTACAAAGAGTACATATGAAGCCCGTGAACTAAGCTAGCAACTTCTTAAGAAGGTATGTAAAAGTAGTTATTTCCTTTTAGGATCTCGACTCAGATTATGCTTCTTCAACGTTTTGATATAATTTCTCATGAGAGAAAATTTGTTGGAGCCAAGGTAATAGAAATAATTCCATGTGTATATTCCTGTTTTATGCAAATCATCAAAGAGCAACCTGAACAGCATATAAACACATTTAGAACATGCATGAATATGAAGACTTCACAAATAGGCTTTTATTTTCCAAATTATTATGCTACTTCAGCTTGAGATACTAAATGTCTAAACATACCTCACCCCATAATTCCCTACAGGTTCTGCAGACATGATCCCTACATGACGCCGACCAAATATTACCTGCAAGAGAACAGAAAGAGAAGATTCACTTGCAACTTACAAGGACTTCTAGTCGGGTTCATTTGGCTATTGAAATAATCCAATTTTGCCAACAATTGTCTCCAAAGTCAATACACATCACTTGTCATCCATGACTCCAAATGCAAGCTCATTTTCTAGCTAGCATAGTCATGATTGCTTACATCACTGACAGTAAGTAACAAACTTAATGTACCAAGCGTACAAGTGAACAATAAACACCCAAATGCTGTATTATTACGGAGTTGCAGTGTAGCAAATAATTTAATCATCTATAAAACCTCAATAGCAATTGGGGATTGGAAAGGGTTACCAAGGAACTACAGACAAACAAAATTAACACACGTTTTACCTTTTCCCCACCAATGGAACGGATCTTGCTGTCTGCAGCTGGGCTATATACTCTCAGAAACTCAGCTGATAAATTGAATGCACGGCCATCAGCAAATTCCACCTCCGCCTGAAAGAGAATATCCAATGTCAAGTTAACTCCCAAGCTATACTGTGATATGACTTATGTAGAAAAAAGTAAACATGCTATGTATAAAATAAATGCAGTTGTCAAGACACAAATAACCTTTTAAATGTCCAAGACAGAAGATAAACAACTACTTTGCATCACTGCCATGTACAGAAGGTTAACAGAATCATCATGAAATCAAACAAATGCCGTTAGAATCAAGTTGTTCAATTAAAGATTCCAAACTTGCTCTTCACAATACGCCATTATGTAACACGTGTTTTGAAGCACCCACCAAGTAATTGAAAACATACTTTAAAATCTCAAGATAGATATCTGTTACTACCTGTTCTTTTCCAGCATTGAACATTTATGATTGCAGAAATATTTGAAAACACTTAAACTACAATGACTAATTATCCAAATTTTCAATCCACGTCACACAGTCACAACTCACAAGGGATAGCATAGATCCTGTAAACTGCCACTTTCCTAAATCCAGAGACCATTCCAAGATCATGCCCAAACTGCACACTATTTCTAAGAGTTACTATAGTAAGAGGTGATTACAAATGTATGCAAATGATGTGATTGCAAATATATGCATAAGCATTGTATATTATGTAGCACATACATTTCAGATAATAACAGTTAATGCAACTTAACTGCAAGCAAAAGCTACGCAGCTGTTCTGTACACCGAGCTATGGTAATATTGGCGAAAAAAGCTCACAAATCTATACTAGACAAAGGTGGAAAAAAAAAAAAAAAAAAAGCAGACAAAATCTTAGAAGAATATTGACATGCCCACTATCAACCTAATGCAGAATGATAATCTGGTTTACAAAACAGAAAACCATATACTTCCTTTGTTCCACAATCAACATATATTGCCCCATGTAAAGTTTCGCTTTCCAACGAAAAACTTTGATCAGTAATATGTTTATTTATTAATAAGAAAAAAAATCATATAAAAAAATATAGGCTGAATGTATTTTCAATTAGTAAACAAATAGCACTAATTGATAAAGATAGAATTTCAACAAAATACTCCATACATGTATCTAACTATGAAGAATCAAACTCTGTTTATCAAGCATAAATTGAGTCGAATCTAATAAAATCTCACATGACTACATTTTTCCTTGAGTATAAATCGGTAAATCTCAAAAGATGGTCAACAGAATGTCAATATCCGTTCAATAGATGGTCAACAGAATGTCAATCTGTTCCACTATCTTGCTCCCTAGTTCAAGTCATTTTTTTAACCACCAAAATACTTCCCCTCTCCCAGCCATCCCTTCACCTCTCTACCCTGTTATCACCTACGGCTTGCCCACACCAGCAGACCCATCTTACTAGTGCCTCCAAACCCAATACCAACAGAAGGCCACAACTCCACGCTCTTATCGACATCATCAACCACAGATATGCTGATCTGGCACGACTCACTGACATCACAGGTTAATTGCAGAACCAAGATAACATAAATATACAATGCTTATGAATAATTAGTATTTTGGCACTTGTGTTGTTGCTTGTTAAGTAGTTGTGAATATGTGATGGTGATGGTGATGATGCAGGGAATATAGAGCCAGAAAAAGACAAAGGAAAATGGAATGTTGGCAGCGGCTTGAGCTTTTACATTACCTTATAGCAAAGGGTGATGGAAAAATGAAGAGTAACAAATTGGGTGAGTAGGTGAGTGAGATTAAATCATTTGCCAGAGTCCAGAAAAAGAAAAAATTGTGAGCAAAAAACTTGGCAAGGTTGTTAACCCATTCCATTTTTACTCCTCATAATTAACTAATCAAAAGGGATATAACAACACACTTAATATAACTTAGATCCCCTCCCTGCCAAAATAGTAATCTCAAGAGTGAATCAACCAATACGCATTCTAGCGCACATAATATCTTAAATAACTTCATATATTTTTTTTTGAGAAAAATAATCTATCTCTACTTTATATACGATTCTTTAAATTTTTGCAGTTGATTTCTTCAAAGCATGGACACCTTAGCCTCAAACAATGTAAAATGTATTACCGAATCCATAAAAAATTGCAAGATAAGGTGGCTCCCTAAAATTGCACAGAATAATCTCCCAATCCACACACACCACAAGATGCACAGAAAAGCACAGAAAAGCACTACAACACACCAACTTCTTCTCCTATCTCCTACAAACATAGCACACCACATCAGTGTACACTATTGAGTGTATTAACTCTACACAAGTACACAGCCATAGATTGATAGATGAGACATCCAAACTTGGTGACCTAGTCTTTGCTTTTGGTGTATTCAATTAGTATCAATCCTACCAAATGCTAACATCCAAACAAAAACTCACCTTAAAAGGTATGCCATTCTTCCAAATGAGATTAATAAGGAAAAGTCAGAATATCTAAGTCATAAGATTAAGTAACACAAAAGAGACTGAAATATACAGCTCCTAACGAACCACCCACCTCAACGTCCTCAAGTATCAATATAAACTCATTAAATTCCCTCGAACCATAGCCTAATGCCCTCACGATGAGATCTCCATGAATATCCCAAGCACTATCAAGTGTCAACATGGAAGATAAATGCAGGAACCTCATCTAGTGTGCACAAGTGGTATACACTTGGAGCGCACACAAACGGTCTGTTCATACTTCCAAACATTGTCCCATGAACAAATGAGAACCATGTACTCTTCCCTATCTTAAACTTGATCAATGAAGAAAATAGAGGACACCTATGAAATAAACTACCGCTAGATTAGAGCATACATCACGGCTGCAGCATCCTTATCCTACTCAATCTAACTCAAATGGTATTCCCTCTTCATTCTTAGTAATGCACTGTTAAAGAGACTCAAGCTGCTCCCTGCGTACCTACTCAACCTAGAGCATATAATTAAGCACGATTCCCAAGACACGATTTTGACCAATTATATCAATGACTGCATTTATACAGATAAGAAGTTGATATTTAAAAATAATGAATCGAGACGAATCAAACAATACCTCATACGACACCATACCATTATGCATATTTGCAATAAAATACAATCAAAATTTTACCAATCTTGACCATTAATAATCAGTTATTAAGCTTATATAAAACTGGAGTCGGTTTTGGGAACGAATTAAGTCTTATTTGGCAAACAAAATTTCATTCTAATGTGTAGAGTGATGCAATGTCATCCCTGTACTTGTGCTTTTCTTTATAAATGTCCTGGTAATTGATGATTCGAAAATTTGCTAAGAATTAGAGATAATTTGGGATGAATTATTATTACCATTTATTACCACTTATCAAACAGGCAGTACATAGTAATTTAAAAACACACAAGAAAACAGATTGTAAATTTAAACAGTATACTACCTCCGTTTCGCATTATCTGCAACAAAGGGGTATTATTTGTGAGATATAAAATATTCCTTTGTTGCAGATAATGCGAAACGGAGGTAGTATATAACTACAGGCCTAATGGAGCAGAATCAATATATTATACAGTACATACTATTTTGATTAATTGTCAACTAAACTCAGCAAGAAAACAACAAAATCGAGCAAATTAAGCAAATGATTGAAACAAATATAAAAAAAAAAAAAAAAAAAAAAAATGAAATTAGAAAGTTGACGAAGTATAAAAATTGCTTACAGAATAAGGTGGGCGGAGAGAGAATCTGGTGAGGCGAGGTGCATCGGGTGCGGGGATATGGATGTTTCGCGCTGCTCGTTGAAATGCTAACATCGCCATTGATCAGTTTTACTCCATGTTTATTATCAGAACATGCTAATTTAATTGGTGAGAGGATGTAATACAGCTTTGTTTTGCCGGCGATAGTAGTCGCCGACGTCTTTAGTATTTTGACTGAGGAAGTTTAAAAGATGACAAAAGCAATGTCGTTTAAAAAAAAAGAACAATGTCCTTTGGTTTTGTATTTGTAATTCAGTAGAATTACTTTGACGGCAAATTTGTTAAAAAAAAAAAAAAAAAACAAATTTAAAAGCACCATTTTGCGAAAAAAAAAAAACCTTTTAAAAGTTTGGATTTTTTGACTTTTACCACCAAAAAAAATCAAAAAAATATTTTTTACCACCAAAACTTCTAAAACTTTTATTTTACCACCAAATAAAAAATTAAAAATTGTTTTTTACCGCCTGTCGTCAAAAACCTAACGGAATTTTTTAAATTCTTCGATTTTCGTGTCAAACACATGCTCTTTAGGGGTTTTGGAGGGCTCTTTGGCCCTATGGGTCCAATTTGAGGTTAGAATTGACAAAAAATGATCGGAAATGCCTCATTTTGCGTGTTTAAAAAAACCTCGATTTGCGTGAACACGCAAAACGAGGCATATCCGATCATTTTTTGTCAATTTTGACCTCAAATTGGACCCAAAGGGCCAAAGTGCCCCCCTAAACCCATGAAAAACATATTTTGCGCACGAAATTCGAAGGAAATTTTTTTAAGCCGTTAGATTTAATGGTTTTCTTGCCGTTTGGTGGTAAAAAACAATTTTAGAAATTTTTTTGGTGGTAAAATAAAAGTTTTAGAAGTTTTGGTGGTAAAAAACAATTTTTTGATTTTTTTTGGTGGTAAAAGTCAAAATTTCCTAAAAGTTTTTTAGTTAAAAAAAATCACATTCATTTTTTTTGCGAAAGGAAACCTATTCTCCTAATTACCCACTAATTAACTTAATTAAACACTAAATTTAGTAAATGAGTAATAAATCCAAATAAAAAACTAAGATGGCAAAATTTTCGCATTTATTATGCAGAAATACTTGCGTGGACCTGGTTCACAATAATATTATTGTGGACCCGAGGTTTATACACACGCAACTGACATTATATTGAACATAGTGACCTTTATTTTTAACATAGTAACCTTATTTTTAACATAGTAACCTTTATTAAAAGTTGTATAATGATTAATACTATTGTGAACTTGATGTACGACGTTATGACCTTAATTTTAACATAGTGACCTTTATTATTAATATTGACCTTATAAAATATTTCATTAAAAAAATTAACCTCTTATAGCCTATATATTACCAAAATGACTTTGATTTTCAACATAGTAACCTTCATTTTATTATAGTGACTTTTTTTTTTATTAATAAAACAACTATAGTTTCTCTAATGTTAGTGATCCACAATAAATTAGTGTGAACCAAGTTCATTTAAGAATTTGTATTTATTATGATTTGTGAAAAATGTAAAACGCTGAGGATTTTATTTTTTTGATGATAAGCAATACTACATTCGTATTCTAGTAGACTTGTACAATCGGAATTATGCATAAATAGTTACAATGTTTGGTTAGAATTAGAAACAGAAATGATGCCAATCATACCATGATGGTATGTGTGTAAAACTTGATTGTTAATATCATGTTTTAGGTTAAGTTCTAAGTTGCTTGAACAGGCCTAACACCCCAGTTTCCCTCATTGAGTTATTGCTGATTTGGTGGTGAAATCGGTGATAATATAATGGAAATGACTGGTTGGTATCGGCCTGGAACAGTGTCTGTTGGACTGCCTAATTATTCAAGTCTGTTTAGATGGGGCACTGACTCGTTGAAATTCATTGATTGGAAACTCTGCCCTGTAAATGGTTAATTCAAAGCGGAAGTTTGCTTGAAAAACAGTAGCATCAGTAGATCGGGAAATGATTTTGGCACACCCTTAATTGATTTTGGCACACCCCTATGTGAGATCACAGTTTTCTATGCTCTTCTCACATAGGGGTGTGCCAAAATCAATTAAGGATGTGCCAAAATCAATTTCCCAGTAGATCCCATGAGAAGACTCGGTAAAGACAGGAAGCACAACAGGACTCAACAAATGGGAAAATTAGCCAAAAAGGAACTTGATTGGCATTAATTACATCGGAATCAGGGTATCAATAACACAAAAAGCTCACGCATAAGCACTCATCGCAAAATCAATCTGAATTTGTTAGAGAACCCTGATACTAACCACACAGTTCCACTTTTTTTTTCAATTTACAACTCCCTCCCCCAACTTTTGTACATTCCAAAACAAATCTAAAGATTTTGTCAGATTACCAATTGTCCGTTCTCTGGCTCGCAGAGTCGGAGATATCAGATTCGACTCCTTGTGATTTCTTTAGCTTAGCCACAAGAACCCACATGTTTGCAAGTTCATTCTCCAAATATGCTTCTCGTTGTTTGGATTCTTCCACTTTCCTTTGGAGTTCTGCCTCTCTTTGATCCCTTTCTTGAAGGGCAGATTCATATGCAAGCTCTCGCTCTTTGCTGATGACCAACTCCTTCTTAAGATCTGCGGTGCTCGGGCCTTGGTCCTGGCGTTTCACCTGAGTCTCTCTCCTTCCATTTCTTGGTGCTACAACTGATCTACGCTGAGTGGGGGCATTCTTTAAAGCTGTCATCTCTGTAGAAAGCTTTTCATTTTCATTCATCAACTTGGAAACCTCCTCCGACAACGCCTTCAATTCAACAGCTGCAGCAGAAGCCAACCCTTTGGCATATGAACTCTCCTCTGCCAACTTCTTATTTCGTTGCTCCAGCTGGTCTTTTATCTCAGTAAGTTCAGTCAATTTCTGCTTCAGTTCTTCAATCTCAGTAGTCTATAAAAGGAAGATGAAATAAACACATGAATTAAAAATTGGAACAGTATGCTGCAACATGAAACTGAACTTTCCTAATGATGGCAAATTGGCAAGTACATATTTCTTCAGAAGATACACTTATATTTTGAGGATAATAAATCTACCACACAGATAAAAGGAGTTTGGCAAACCTGGGCATGCAATAGCAACTTTTCATTCGTATCAACCAAAGATCTATTTTCCTTGTTCATCTCAACCCCCTCGGATATGGATTGCATTCTACCAGCTTTACTGAATGATTGGTTTACATTTCTTAATTCCAAGGCCTCAGAAAGTTGCTGCTTCAAGGAATTAATCTCAGCCTGTAATGTTTCAACTTCACCAATCTGCCAGGCAGCATATATGGAAATTAGAAAAGAGTTCAGATACACAGAGCAAATAGAGTGAAGAGCAGGAGCCACTAGTTGATTTTGTACCTTCTGGTCCAACTGTTCTTGGATTATCCGATTATCTGCAATCTTAACCTGCAAAAAAGAACAGGAAACTATTTATATCCAAACATATACTTACAAACAAAACCTTGAACGCAGAAAGAACATGGCTAAAGGAGTAGGTTGCGTGTCTATCAAAGGCAATTTTACTCTCAAACACGAGCAAAAGAAAAACATCATAATAATATATTAACAGATAAAATCACACCTCGAGTTCAAATGATTTCTCGTTCAATTGGCTCACAAGTTCTGCAACCGTCTGGAGACCACCCAAAAAAGAGAGGAAAGTTGATGGCTCAGCTATCAAAATATAAACTTGAGGTCCTCATGGATCGAGAAAATTTAAACCACTTACTTGTGACATCTCAGAATTATCCATCTTGTCATAGTTGGCAGCCACAGTATCAGCGATTTGCTTCTCCAGGGAAGCTATTTGTTCATTTTTAGCTCTGATTTCTTCTCTTAATTTCCCCATCTCAATCTAGAATTCAAACAAACAACATACCAATGTCAAAACATTTGATAAAAAGCAGCTCAAAGCCACTAAAGTGTACAAGCATCTTACATGAATATGCTCCTTAGGATTTTTTGCTGCTTCTTCGGACAAACGTTTCAAAGCACTTGAATGAAGTGCAACCTCACCAGAGAGAATCTTTTTCTGCTCCCTGAGAAGATCAATCTGATCGATTGATTTTGTACTTGTCTGACACAACGGTAATGAACCTTCAGACAAAAGCTATGATATGCAAACATGTATCTACGACAAAGCTACAGTTTCTACAACAGTTTACAAAGGCATTTGATTTCACCACACTTGACTTATCAATGCAAGCACCTTCCTCCCCCCCCCCCCCCCCCCCAACCCCCCTCTCTCTCCTTAAGTAGAAACGTGCAACATAAATTCTAAAAATGTTGGACAAACTTATGAACCAAATGAAAAATTACTTACCAGAGGTGTCCCTTGTCCAGAAAAATCCTCATGGGTTTCTCTATCATGTCTAGCTACAGGTGAAAGCTCCGCAGAATTAGTCCTTTCAGTAAGCAGAGACTGGGAAAGTCGGGATTCTGCATTGAGATTAACACTGTCTGCTTGTGGGGTTGAAGGCGTACTATTTGATTTCACCACACTTGACTTATCACTGCCAGCACCCAAACTACCATCTTTTTTCTGGAATCGGAAAAAAAAAAAAAAAAAAAAAAAGGATAAGAGAGAACAGCAAGAATATATATGACACCTTTAAATTAACATCATAAGCAACAATGCCTAGAAATTCTACTTTTCACATCTTATGCTTGATATCGGACAGGAGGGTGCTTCATACCTTTTTAAAGACCATCTATATTATAATTTTAAATCTTAATAGCTCTATATTCAGCAAAGAGAAGCCAGTATGAAACCAATTAACACAAGGTTTGGATATACATGGAATTACCAATAAGAAATAATAAATGAAGTAACAATATTTAATCAACTAAATAGAAACTCAAAACCAGAGGACAAGAAGACAGGGCAAGTCACAACAATAAATTGCATAAATCACACATTAATATGCTGTGAATGCAAATGCCATATTATATCTATATTATGTATCTAGTGATGAGAACATGCCTAAAGCCATAGCCCAAAACATTTTAAAGCAGGTCATTCTAGAGCTTGTGATTTCCTCCTTGCCCTCAAAATGCCCATGTGAACACATTTTCTTAACAGGTATGTGAGCACACATGTACTTACAACAATCTATTATGGCACTACTAGATATATGTTCATACCTACAGCTCTAAGCATTTTATTGGTGCAAACACACCTTATACATGCATTAACACACCCAGTACCCCACAATAGTAGCATGCTTCAAATTTATATACAACATGAGGATAAGAACATTACAGATATATTCCATCAAAAGGATTTGCACTTACCCTAATCTTTAGCCAGTTCAAAAGTCCATTTTTCCTAGACTTCTTCTCCTTAGAGATGTCATCTGGAGACTCAACAATTCCATCATGCGCAATGTACAAGTCAATGTTCTCATCATCCAGAATCAAATCCCGTCTCTTGTGTGGAAGATAAGCAAGCTGCAAATCAATGAAAATGTTACGAAAGAGTAACAGAAGCAACCTTTTAAATAAGATTTGAAAATTATACACATCAGGCTCAATCTATGCTGAGGTCTCACATATGCTACTGAAATAAGTGGATACAATAAGTGAACAAAGAAAAGGAAAGGGAAAGCTGCACCTCTTCTTCTCCAAAGGAATGCCTTCTTCTTGGACCAGGACGGTGTGAAAACCTTGATGACTGTGAAGATTTAGTTGACACCAATATTAATTTTGTTAGCCGTTGTATTCTAGACAAGAGAGCTGCTTTAGCTTCTTCCTCTTCTTCCAGCCGTGATTGCAGCTTAACCTGTCCATCTTCTAGCTTTACAGACCATAACAGAAAATGAATTAGATAATGCATTCATTAATCAGTAAGCAACACAAGATAAAAGCACCTTTAGGCGTTAAAACTATCGCTTATTTTCAATAAAAAAATTTTTTTTTTTTTGAGGCACTTTTTTTAAAAAATTTCAATAAATTTGTAACAAATAAATTGTTGAACAGCAAAGACGTTACAGCAGCAGGGGACCAGAAGTCCTCTAAGTAGGTTAATAGGAATATATAAAGTATCCCAACCAAGATTTAATATCCCAGGAAACTCCCATAGAACAAGAAAAAGAAATGGACTACTTTGTCTCGCAAAACTCTAGTGTTGTGGGGACATTTCAATTTCCAAAAGATCCTATTATTTCTTTCCTGACCAAAATTAAATAAATTAAAATATATATATGCAACCACAGGATAGCCTTGCTTTCAAAAAAAAAAAAAACAACAACAACAACACAGGATAGCCAAGGATTGGAACTTTGAATTGAGTCTTCCTCCCGTTTAATCCTATCAAAGGTTAAATTGCTGATCGACAAATGCGTCATGACAGATTACCCAACAAGTCAACTGTATCAGTGTCTCCCAGACAAGTTTCCTCCTTTTACCTACAGATACTTTCTAGATTTTTAAAAACTTTAATGTGAAGCCTTTTTCATTGCCTATGATTTTTAATGCACACAACATAGTAATATGTTCCAAGTGATAAATCCAATAATTCCATACTCAGAAATTTTAACAAGAACTTCTATGGCTTTTAAAAGATGTACCCGGGTAGAATTGCACTACAAGATTTTATCAAAAGTCCATCCCACCCACCAGTGTTGTTTAGGGATCCATACGGTACTCAGCATCTATCTAGCCGCATGCAAGACAGTCTTAAAAGCAGTTTCTAATGTTAGTGATCATTAAATTTAAATGTGTGATTTGAACTACTTTTGAAGACACCTGTTCTCTCCTGTTTCCGTCTCTTTGTTCTATAATGTCTCATTATTGGTCAACTAGCTACTACATCAACCTCTAGGCTAAAAACAAAATAAAAGTTAGCATTTTCCTGAAAGCATCAAAACACATTTCACTGGTGAGAAATACTTTCTCTAACTAATACTGCAGATTTCAAATTGTATATACATATGAAAAAGTAAGAGACCTTCACAATTAACTCAAACATACAAAAACCTATTTCTCAGCTAATACTACATGCCTAGAAAAAATAAAAGTAGAGCTACTTGGACAAATAAACAAAGCAAAATCACTAAAATGAATTATTTACTGCAATGAGTTCCAAAATGTCCAATGCAAGAAGACGTTTGATAGTATGTGGCAATAAAATAGCCCTTTCGCCAAAGACATGCATACCTTCTGTTTTAGTAATACAATATCCTCTCCTCCACCAACTTTAAGTTGAGGAACAATGAGAATGCCTTTCTTCAATTGTTCCAATTCTTCCTTTAGCAAGCGAATCTCACTCTGATACTTCTTTATAAGTGACTTCTCATCAATTATCTGTTCATGGTGAATATGTGTCAGCAGCTTCAATATACAATACATTTCAAAATTCGGATAAATTAATATATACCTTATTTTGTGCTGCTTGGATTTCAATACATTTTGCACGATGTGCAAACTTCAAAGTGTTATGTGTTTCCTCTGTATTACTTGATGCAGGAGTTACAGTGCAAATGAGCTGCACAAATAAACCAGAGTATTAATACAAATCAGTCAGAAAAATATGATAGCTTCCTACAATCCAATGCTCAGACTCATCAAATGATGATGATTCACAAGAAAAGAGGAAACTCAAACTTACCGAAACACGCCCATGACCACTCAATGAAGATTGAAGAAGCCTAGTCAATTTGGAATCCCTGTATGGTATATGTGTCGACCTGCCTTCGGTTAATTTGGATATGACCTGTTTTTATCACCAGTAACCAACAATTAAGAAGATTTAGCAGATAGCACCATTAGATGTAGAAATTTCTGAAGTATGAACAATAAGAAACCAATGATATGGCATGACATTGAAGGTTTTTTGTTCCTGCAGTCATCAAACATAAAAAATAAAAAATAAAAAAATGGCGAAAGTACATAATGCAACAAACCAGGTAGAGGCTATAATTAATCAAAACCTCGAGCACTGGCACTATCAGGAATCCACCCACAGAACACTATCAGGAATCCACACTTTCACAACAAAGAAGCACAGGGTGAACAGAAGAAGATTCCCCCTCAACTCCTCGAGTGACCTCACAATGTAGTACTCCCTCCATTTTGTAATAATCGTAAATTTGCAACACTAGGCATGCACAAAATTCAAGGAAAATTATAGGCAAGGGGCCAAAGGAGAATTTCTATAATATAGAGTGTAGCTAGTGTGGATATCTGTAACTATATACTAAAGGCAAAACCAGGAGTGACACGTCATCTCCTGGTTAAAAAATTTCCCTCCAAAGTTTGTTTTTTTTTTTTTTTTTTTTTTTTTTTTTTTTTTTTTTTTTTTGCCAAAACTTCTTAGAGAAGTATTTAATGAGTACTTATTATACAATAATTTTTTTTTTCCTATTTGGTAAATATATACCTTTTTTACTCATTCAACAAAGATATTGCTCTCTTATACTTACAATACTATATAATTTTTCTATCTATAAAGTCGTGCATGTATTTCTCCATATGTTTTCTTTAATGTAATATAACTTTTTTAAATTTTGTAATTATATAACTTTCATCCTATTTTACAATTAGATATAAATATTTATAGTTAAAAAAGTGTTCAACAAATGATAATATTGAAAATCACCGTGCATGGCACGAGGACCTAACCTAGAATTTAATTGTTAGTAGAAGAGAGAAATACTAATGATAAAAATAACAATAAAAGCAATGTTAGTGGGGGTTGGTAGGAGAGAGAAATAATAAAATAGTAATGGGTCCCTACCAAATAAGTGTATCAATTATTACGAAACACGCGTTAAAGGAAAGTATTGTGATTATTATGAAACAGGGGGAATAAGAAACAAGGACCATACTTCACGACGACTGAAGGCACATTAGTAGGCCATGCAAATTGTAGTGAAAACATTAATCTTAATCAAAACAATTTCCATACAAATTCAATATCTTCATGCTGGGATTTGCACAAGTTTATAGAGATATACAAAGATGTACAGCACAGAAATCAAGAAAGGCCAACCAATATTCTCTAACTCTCTAACTTGGGCATCTCAAGTCTCTACTAAGACTCCATTTGTTTCAATGAAAAATAATTTTCCATATAAAACACTTTTCATAAGAAAACACAGTTGTAAAATAGTTTTCTTTTCTTTCCTTATAAGAAAAGTTAACAACAAAATTGAAGTGGAAAGGAAATATATGGGCTATAGAAGAAGTTATTGTTATAGAAGAATATAGAAGGAAATATAAGATCCATCTCCTTTCTTTAAACCTCCATCTTCTGTCTCTGTCATGTTCACCAGAGCCCAATAAAAATTCTTAACAAAATAATTCCTCTTTTATCCAATAACCTAATAAATACATTCCAACCTATCTATAAGATCCATCTCCTCTAGAGTGTCTTCCAATTTGACCTGACATTGCCAAAAACCTTAGTTACTTTAAACGCCTTCAATCTACCTTTCACATTTACGGTTCCACCACTCATTAATCCAATCTGATCCTAACATCATATTCAGAAGTAATCATTATGTAGAATCTCATCAAAAAGCAATATTGCCGCAAAAAATTATGTATTTCCACAAAAGAGGATTTTCAAGATGAGCAATTGTACTCTTAATTTAACATAAGCAACCATGATGTATATAGAGAATAAACAATGACAGGACCCTCACTGTTCCAAGAGTCAGCAGACTTTTATTTATATAAGCTCCTTCCTTCCGACGGACACCAGTGGTCTCAGCTTTGGAGCTCTCGGAACCTGCCAGATCGATGAGATGCTGCATGCATAAGTTAGATAAAGCAAATATATAAGTCTTCAACATATGCTTCAGTTAAAAAAGGGAACAGGTATCGTTCCAGAACCAATTAGTAAGTAGTCACAGAATCAAGAAGATGTGTGTGAAACAGAGATACATACCAACTGGGAGAGATTAACAGCTTCTCCTTCACTGTTTTCACCACAAGGACTGCTTTCAATAGTCTGAGTTAAATATATAAGAAAAATTAGTATTTATTTAAATAAACCCCGATGAAAAGTACTTGTTGATAAAAGAAAATGAACAGGAGATGTGACTCATGACGCTGCAGTTTCATCACTTTCAACATTTAATGCGACGAATTATGCAAACATAAGTGAATCCTCAATAGGAAGATACTATAAATAAAGCAATGCTTGGCAGCTTCCACAAGTTTGTAAATATAGTAGCAATAGGCTAATCCTCTACCATAGCATTAGATAATTCAATAGGTTAAGGATCCCAAGAGGCCAAGATGTAAGATGTCCCCCACTCCAAGTTTCATACCATAATTAACTAGTTCATTAAGAGAAACAGGTAGCAGCAACTTACCAAGGTAAATATTGTATGACTTCTGCTGCTAAGAAGATTGAAATTGGTGGAGCCAACATGTCTATGTTCTGTTATCAAATGAAGCATTCATGAAGCAAAAGATAACATGGTCATATAAAAATATACATCATAGCAGTCAACTTCATATATATTCATCAATCATAGGATGGAAATTTTAGCATCTACTAGAGCCTAAATTAAAATCCCATAGATATCAGATTTTTTCTGCTTTTCACCTACAGTAGTATACTAAGTCTTTCTCACTCTCTCTCCCTTCCTCTCTTCAACAGCTCTTCTTCCCTTGAGATTAGGCTCTCCTCTTTCCAATTTAATACTATGTTGTTTTTAGAAAGAATATGCAATCACATTAAGCATGGGAGAATATAGATAAGTAAAAGTAAACAGGACAACATGTATTAAATATAAATTCTCCTCACACCCACACCGAGAGGTAAAACAGTCAAACAATGTTACTTAGTATTAAAGAAAAAGGTCAAGGGATGTCCTTGAGGGACATTGTTGTCCAGGGCCAAATAATTCTCCTATATCTTAGAGTTACCATCCCAAAAACAAATAATATTGGAGATACACTTGCCCTGCTCAGACTCACCCTAATAACCTCCAGCTCAAGAGATCCTCCAATACTGAGCACAAAAACAGCTTTCTCCAACAACATCTAAGTTGACACAATGCCAGTGGATTTAAGGCATCCTCCAATGATAGAGTGAGGAGACCCGATGCATGTAGACTTCTGTTATAAAAGAGAGTTTTTATCCTGGATCTAGTATAATTATCAAAAGAGTACTAGAGTAGGAGTAGAAACCAATGATGAAACTGAAATAAGCATTACTTATAAAGAAAAGCAGAACAAAAGGCCATTACCCATAACTAAAACTCTAAAGAGGACTTTGTCCTCTTAGCCAAGTTTGATTTTTACCACAGGATAGAAGGGAGGAAATGAAGAGCTAAATCTCTTCTGCCCTTATGCCCTGTCACCGTATTCTCCTCCCTATGATTCTTATGCTTTTGAAGCATACTATAGTAGAAAGTAGGCTAATTAAACGAACATGAATAAAGTAAAATTAAGAGGGAATTAAAGAATTTACTAGAAACTTAGAGATGAGTGTCACTTGTATACAAAGAGAGGTTAGAAGTTTCAAAATAATGTTGATCAATTACTTACAATTAGTGCTTAAAATTAAGACTAAGCTTTCAAAAATGGGCCACATTGTCCGAGAGATTCATGATCAAGCTGAAGATGACTTTTGTCAAGGTAAGCTTCAGCTTTCTCAATAAACTGAATCAAGCATAAGCTTTCACAACAAACTAAAATAAGCTTCTAATATGTTTTAAAAAGAAGTTAAATTTTCTGAGATGAATATCAATATAGTGTACGAACATGTTGCAAAGCTAATGCTTAAGCTGCTAATCAATTAGTTAAATTCATACAATTCCAACTAGAACATAAAAGCAGGCATCATATTTTCAAAAATTCTAAACACTGGAAGTTATAAACCTGGTACATGAATATTGTATCAGACAGAGCATTCTATACAAGTGCAAGCATGCAACACATATAATTAGTTTCAAATATACCTTCACCAGCAGCAATCAAAGACAATGCATGTGCCGGGGACAGAACCACCTCCTCCTTTACTCCTTCGACAAAGACTCCCTACAGTGATCAATTTTTAAATCTTATGGCCAATAATCAATGAAATAGAATGTTACAGAGCAACCCCCAATCAAGCAATAAATGTTAATGAGTGAGGCCTACGGAACTGATTAAGGAAACAGACCATCTAACATCACAGATGAATGTAGTGTAATTGCATCAATTGTAAAATGACCCAGAAACTTTCAAACTAGCTCTTCATGACCTTTTTCAATGCAAAATTTGGCTCTTAGACAACCAGCGTATTATAATTGGATGGATCATGACTTGCAATACTCTATATTGCATATTCATTAAAGTTATTTATAAAAATAAAACAAAAAACAAAACAATGATAATAGAATGCACCAGTAAGGCATGAAAGGAGGAAGAAATATAAGTTGTATATTTCTATTATCATAAGGGGTGCAAGATAAATGTAAAAATGTACAATACAATATTCAATTATATAAAGTAAAATAATTAATGATAATGAACTTTTTCAATACACAAATTACGCTCGTATGATTTTATATACAAGATATATAGGAATTAAAAAATTAAAAAATAAAAAATAAAAAAACACCCGAAATTCACATAGCATACAAAAAGGTCTTATAAGGCCAACCTAACCTCAATAAAAGTTCCTGATTCTAAGACCTAAATAGCCTGCAGTATCAAATGTATGTACACCAAAGTTGTCAAAAACTCTCTGTTACTGCAAGTTAAGGCTTCAATCTGGAAAGAGCCTTACTATATTGTGGTTGTTAGAAACAAAAAATAAATAAATAAATACACCCACACTAAATTACAAGGACAGATCATCAAGGCAAGTACAGAAGAGCCTGTTGATCTATCATTACTAGCAAGGGTTTCTATATGCCTAATGTAATAGTAGCGACAATAGAACCATGAGAAAGTACCTGATGGTCCTCTCTGATTTTTAGATTTTGTCCGGCAGGATTCAACAGATCATTTACAACCTAGATAAAGAAAAGTAGAACATTAACAAGGGCAAAGCAAACCAAGTAATGTGATAAATCTATTAGCTACTGTAAGCATTTTACAGAAATGACACAGATTACTCTATTTATAGCTAAAAGTATGAATGTAACAACGTGATACAAAGTTACATAAGAATAATATATCTGATATGCATCTTTCAATGATTAGTAGAATGAAGTAAAAAATCAAGAGAATATATACCTCATTATATATCTCAATATATGACACGCGGAGAAGAAATTCCCGGCTGGGAGTCTGAACATAAATGCAAGTGTCAGAAAAAACTCAAAATAAACTTAGAAAGCCGATATATTCAGCTCTTCACAAAGGGGGAATGGATGGAACCTCTTGGATAATACTAAAAGCATCCTTCACAGCCAAAGGTATGATTCCGGGGGATCTCTGATCTCCCTGCCATTAGAATAAATCATTAATAGTACAGTCAAAGCATAAAAAATACGTAGTATATAAATAAATTAAAACTAAAAAAAAACACAAAACAAAAAAAGGACAAATGCAGTTAAAGGGTTAATCCAGCATATACACTGAATAAAGCACCCAATAAACCATACAGCTCCACCAAATGCCTTTACAGGAGATAATAAGAATTTATTCTCTTCTTCTGTAGTAAGGAATTATGACCTGACTAAGATTTAATCTGTCCTAGTCTAAATTTGGTTTGGTCTGGTCTGATCAAGATGTCATTGGCCAACATAGCTTTCACAGTAAGTTAAAATTCCCTATATTTCTTTTCTTTTTTTTTAGTTCCTGATTCGACTATGAATGTTTGTCAATATTACATCTTTGAAAATATAAATTTGACATTCTTAAAGCATTTATTAAGACCTCACATGGCTATATTTTTTTCCTTTTTTCTATTGGTAATAATTATAAGATTTCTTTAAAATGTGAATAGTTGTAAGATTCTAAATAGGAAAATCAAATAGAAACACAGAGAGTACTAATGTAAAAGAGAAAAAAAAAAAAAAAAAAATCATTATCAAGTTAGATCTTGTTAGTTTCATCTCAATACATTTTCCAAATATTTAATTTCCATTAATTTATTAGTACACTATTAATAAAATTTAGTAATGAGCAAAGAAAGTAAAGAAATTTTTATCCAAGTTGTTCTCAATTTTGGTGTTTGGTCTAATACTCTAATCTGATTCTAACAATAATAAGTGATAACGTTTTGAAACAAAATGAAGAGAGCGAGTCCTATGTAAAATTAGCATAACTAAAAAAAAAAATAATGAAGCAATTAATCATGATTAATTTTCCATTCAGTTGAGAAAAATGAAAACAGTATTTATAGATTCAACAGATAACCATAAATGTAAATAAATCCAGCTAGGCTGCTAGAAATGATGTAAGTCCAACTCCTTTATCAAAGTCTTACAAAAAATCCATTTGGAATGTCAGGTGAAAGAGGCCTCTAGAAGCTAACATTTCTCATGTGGCAATGCAAGAAAAAGGCTTAGCAGCTGACAATATTTTAGCTAAGACGGTGTGGTGCAGTCAGTTAATTGATTCTGATTCTGGCCAACGAGAAGTTATATATACTAATATGGAGTAGGATAGTTGTAGGTTAAGGAACAATGTCAAGTTACACAAATGAGGTAATAGGTTGATCAAAATTATATGATATAGATCAAATTTAAGTGCCCTCGTAGAAAAATACACTAATGAAAGACACCTTGAGGAACCTCTTTCCATACGTCAACAAAAGTAAAATACCAGTGGCAAAGACCCCAGCATATGACTATTCAGCAAAAATGTGAAAGCATCTAGAATGCAACTTGATTACCAAGTAATACTTGGTCTAGTTGTAAGGATCATCTCTCACAACCATGAGATTGTGGGATCAATAGGGGGTGGGGATTCCCTTATCCTTACCCTTCCCCCTCTCCCTCGTAAGGAGTCTTGCCTGCTAAATCGGGTTGGGTATGAGAGGTTCCAGTTAGGTAGGGTGTCTTCTTCTTAGCTACCAAAGTAAAAAAAAAAAAAGAAAAAACAAAGAAAAGAAAAACTAGAATGCAACTTAATTGACTGAAAATTCAACTCAAATAAATCTGAAGTACTGATATAAAAAGACTTTTCTCTGGTAAATGATCAAAATAATGATACATCCTAAGAATTTAAATTAAGCAAAGACATAGGTCTCACATGCATTGTATGAGTCTTTCCACTGCTGGTCACGCCATAAGCAAAAATGGTGCCTAATAGAACAAAAACAAAGTCAACTCCAATCATCCAAAGTATCAGCATAATCAATTTAGTAGACGAATTTAAAAAGGAACGTAATGGCAATTTAAATTTCAAACCACCGGCAAAATGTAAGAGAAAAGATTTCATACAATTTATTGGGTATCTAGTGCAACAAAATAGCAGTAGGTAAGTCCAAGCAAGTTTACAAGGAAAACAGATAGCTAGGAGTGAAAAACAGAAACAAATAACTAATACAAGTTTGTTCTGACCATGATACAGATATGTCAACAACAGATACCAGAATAACACAGAGACAACAGACAAGAGTCTCTGTTTTGATTCTCCCCATCAGAAATGTGATTACCCTTCATGGAGCAGAAATCCAGATTACTACATGATCTGGAAACAACAAGACAATGTCTAGGCCATGTGGTGTTAATTAGGTATGGTGTGCATAAAATCCTAAGCAGAGCGAAAAGGGTTTTCTATGCACTGCTGGTACGTCCGAGAATTCTTAGTTGGCCAGATGATTTCAATACTCATTTAGATTTTAGTGAGACAATTGTTTCAAGATAGCAATGCTACATAAGAAAAGAGGCGCTTCAAAAATCGAATAACAAAAAGAGTGAACTCGTGTAAACCATAATAAAAAGAGATACAAATTATTTTTCAAGAAACACAATACACTGCAGCCCGTAATATGGATGTTAACGCACCATTGATGCCCTCCATTGAACCATTGACAACATGCTGAGCAGCAACGTCATAAACATGGCGTGTAGTGGTCGTGGGCCCAAATACTCTGTCTACAAAAGATTAAAAGAAAGTTTAGATAGGAAAGTAAATCAAAGGAAGCACATCAAGAAGACCACAAGCCTCTTTCCATATAAAGAAACAGAAAGTAGAATTATCAACCAGCATTTATAATCGTCTTGGATATAAATAAAAAAATAAAAAAAGAAACTTTTATCACGGTTAATTAGAAAGTATTTTAGAGAGACTAAGAGATATCATATATCTATTGCTAGCCTACTTATAATCATATCACACTTTATTATTATGTAATATTTTATTATTATGTGAATCTCTTTGATATTATACTCTATAATTGTTAGTTAACGTGTATCTCAATAATTTCATGTATATTCTTAGAGACTATGTTATCCTTTAATTTTGCTTTATAACAATATATGATGAATACAATTAAACTTTTTAGCATTCTTTTGTCTCATAAGTTTATCAACATAGATATTCCGGATGTTCAAATTATGGCACCATATACTTGATAAATCCTCAAATGATTTTCTACACCAAAAAAAAACAATATGAGACTTAAAAGTCATTGTAAGATAAAATTCAATGTGACATTAAAACAGCTAATTCTTCCACTATGACTTAAATGTTATATCTACATTAACAGATGATCACTCGTGCATGTTAATACTCAATGTATTGAGCATACATCTATTTGAATCCACACCTAGGATAGTAACTGCCAGCATAAGATACCACGACGACTTCTAACTTGCAACAACACCGATAATTATTATAAAATTCAACAAGTATACAAACATAAGCAAATAAACACTCATACATGTCCCAGCTGTCCACATTGAGGTTAGTGAATGCCAACCCAAGATATCACAAAAACTTCCAGCATTAAATTAACACCGATTCTCTAACTAAAACTCGTAAATTATACCTACATTACTGAAATAATCACTCGTGCAAGTAATTAAAATTACCATAGGCGTATGCTATCGACGGATTATGCTCACTCCTCACGACCGTCTCGCCGTCAGCATACCACGCAATCTCCTCTCCCTGCCGAATTTCCTTCGGACTGATTCCACAGACATCATCACAAACCAGTAAACATAATTAATTGCGAGAAGAGTTCATTCAATTCAATTAAACAAACATATTTGACAAAAATACAAAATTAATAATGAGTAAATAGCAGGAAATTCACCTGAGTGGACGAAAGCGAACTGTGACGGTGACATTCTCCTTCAATTTCTCAGTTTCAACAGGAGGACTCTCAGAGTAGAAGTACTGATGCTGATTCTTACTCCTCACCGAAGACGACGCCGGCGAAGTCTGACACTCCGCCGAAGTTTCCAGAAACTTCTTCGACGACGTCGTAGATGAAGTTGACGCAGAATTCGCCGATTTTCTCGTCTTTGACCCGTACTTTGACGCCATTACCACTACAAAAACCTACTCAAACCTAACAAAATCACAAATAACACAAAATCAATCAAAAAATTAGCAAAATTAAGCTGAAAAACAAGCATTTAAGCTAAAATTAAGCAAAAAAAAACACTGAAATCAAAAAATTAACCAAAAAATACCTGAAGAATGATGATTAATTATCTGAACATTGCTGGTAATTTAAAGAGATCTAGAGTGAGAAAAGCAATCGTAATCAATGAGAGTAAAATGTGAGCGTTAATTTGACAGTTTTTCTCTCTCTTGTTTTGTAACAGCAAAATTGGATGGGGCTAGGGTTTGTTCAGCTTTTGTAGCTTGCCTTGGAAGCGATTCTCTCTCTCTTTTTCTCTGATGAAAATGAAAAAATTTCCCCAATAATCTACTTTTTGAGGAGAGAGAAAATGGACTTGAATGCCAACAACAACGTCCAGCTACAGAAAAAAGAGTGTATAAACTATAAAGTGGAAAGTATTTTCTGGTGTTTTTTATGAAAAAATTTTTGCTGCACTTGTTATAGTAATGACAGAAAAAGAATTAATTAAATACTCTGCTTTGTTTATTAATAGATGCATTGGTTTAATTGACGTGTTTGTTAATGTCATTGCTAAAATGGAGTAGTAAATCTAATATGAAGTAATACAATTTCATATTTATTTTTTTGAAACCAAGTAATACTCCCTCCGTTCCACAATGATATTCTTGTTTTGAATCTTTGACTTTTTTAAGAAAGAGAGAATCTTCTAAATTTCTCTTAATCTATAAGAGCAAATATAGTCATGTGGGATCTAGTTTGATTCGTCTTGGTGAGTAGATTATTAATATCTAACTTTTATAATTTTTGCTAGTGTGAGATTAAAGATATTTGCGGTCAAAGATGGGTAAAATTTTGCATTGATTTGCGAAACAGGAACATATTTATGAAACGGAGGGAGTACCATTTAGTAATACGTACTTCGGTATTATACGTATCGTATATAATACGGTAATAACATTTGTTTCGAATGTAACTAGTACAATTATTTTGTAGTATTTCACATATTGTATATAATTCGGTAATAACATTTGTTTTGGATGTAACTGATAAAATTATTTAGTTAAAACTAATATACTGTATATGTGATGGTGAAAAAGTTAGAGTGATATATTGTAATTAAAATACTTGTTACACAAATTATTGAAAATTACAAATTGATAAGTATTATTTCGTATATTATTGTTCGAACATGTATATGTTAAATGTTAATAATGACATGGAGTGCTTTAATTAAAATCAAAAATATTCAAAAGTGTGTGTCTAGTAGATTTTACTTCGAATTCGCATTAGATATGTCTCAAATTCTAATCATCCTTTCTTATTTAGGAATTTGTAAAACAGTTTCTTTTACTCATTATGTTTTATACCACAATTTTAAGAAAAAATGCACATTGTTTTTTTTTTTTTTCCTTTTTTTTTAGTTGTACAAACGTCATTACATTATCCACCTAGTAATCTTTTTTGATTAGTTAGTCATGAGATATCATGTAGGCTCTTTTTAGGTTTATTACAATTCGTATTTTCGTGATATCAAATCTAATAATTCTAAAGCATACTCTGTAAATAACTAAATTAAATGTGAAGTACATAAAATTTAGTACAACTAAAATTAATTTAGGGGATATGGAGTACTTTGTATGTCTGTTATTATTATTGTTTATACATTGACTATACATCTATAATTAACTCGTACTTAATAAAATTATAAACTGCGAAGTACATAGTATAAATAGTTTTAATATCCTCAAATTTTTATGTTTAGAGAAATAAATTCTCAAATTTAACTCCAAAACTAATAAAAAAAATTCATATAATTCACACACAAATACTTTTTCTGTTTTTTTAGTTGACACATTTCTATTATCATGCTTGTCAACTCATGTTTTTAACGATTAATATCTCTAATTATCAACATTGTAAAATTATAAAAAAATAGATATTAATAAAATATACATTGAAATGATTCAAATAAGATTCCAAATGAATATGTTTTATCATATGATTCGTATCTATAAACCATAAAAGAGAATCAAAGCTTGTTGTGTGAATAGTGTAAAAGTTAAACAGTGTCAACTAAAAAAATACGGATAAAGTATTAATTAATTTGTATAGACGGTATATGATTTGTGGGGTATTTGGATATGTTTTTGGGCGCGCGGAATTAGGGCCTTAGGGGTAGCATAGACTCACAAAAGTCGCGTGTTTTTATGTTGACTTAATGACCAATTACAAATGGCCACGTGGAGATACATGTTAGTCTTACCTAATCCAATAGTGTTATAAAATTAGGACGTACTCGCTTATGTGGAATGTGACTAAGGGAACAAATTTTAATTTTGGCAATACTTGTAAAGTCAAAATTTTACTACTACTACTGTCCTACAATCTTAAGTTCCCAACGTACCCTCTCTCTTCTTTACCTTCACCAATATTTTATATTTTTGCAAAATTAGGTGTGATAGAAAAACTAATCAATTACAGAAATTGTTCAATCCACTGAAAATTAAGGTACTCCGATCCGTACTCCGTTTGTATTCGATTTTCGAGAAAGCTTTGTATTTGTATTTCATTTTAGGGAAAGCTTTGATTGTATCTGATGAACTACCTTGAAAAGGCTTGATCTAATAGAAAATATTATATCTTTTGAGAGTTTTGTAGTATTCACATACTCAATTTGATCGTATTTGTACTATTTACGTACTCAATTTAATTGTATTTATAAACTTTTGTTGGATTACTAACAATATACTGCATCCATTCTTTAATGTTCTACTCACTTACTATTCATGGTGTCAAACTAAATAAAAATTTTGACCGTCTTTGCCACTTCTATAAATAAATAAGAAATAATAACTTATGATCTTATTATTAGATTTGTTATCAATATCAATTTTTCTTAATTTTTAATAATTTACATTAATAACCCATATGAGAAGGTATTGTGTCAGTCCGGACTGACAAAATGTGGATTTTTAATGTCCTCAATTGGCGGGATGATATCCTCCATTGGCTTGATGATATCCTCTATTAGCTAGATGATATCCTCTAGTAACTGGATTATATCCTTTATTGGCTATACGATTTTTTTTATTGGGTGGATGATATTTCTACTAGCTGGATGATATCCCCTATTGGTTGGATGATATCTTCTACTAATTGGACGATATCATTTATTGGCTAAATGATATCCTTTATTAGCTGATGATATCTTTCATTGGCTGGATTATATCCTCTATTGACTATATGATATCATTTATTGGCTGAATGATATTTCTACTAGCTAGATAATATCCTCTATTGGTTGGATGATATCATATAGTCAATTGAAGATATCATCCAACCATTATATCATATAACCAATAGAGGATATCATTTAGCCAATAAAAGGATATCATAGACACAATCATAAATGATATCATATACCAAATCGATGATATCCTCGATTGGCTGGATGATATCATATAGCCAATAGAGGATATCATCCACCCATTTTATCATATAACCAATAGAGGATATCATCCAGTCAATAAAGGATATCATAGACACAATCATAAATGATATCATATAGCAAATAGAGGATATCATCTAACCATGATATCATATAGCCAATAGATGATATTATTCATCAAATAAAGGATATGTATCATTCATCAAATAAAGGATATGTATAACTTGTTTGGGGATATGTATAATTTGTTTGATAATATATATAACAATGGTGGAACTTCCATTGAAAATCTCGTACTAAGGTCATGGGTATACCATAACTTGCTCATTTCTCAACCAAAATACATGCATATGTTATCAAAATGTTCACTATTCAACATACAATCATATGGGACAATCAATTTCAACAATTATACATCATATAAGAAAGCCCCAATTCGATTTTTTGGGCATTTTTCGAAAAATCCGAGAATTAAACTTTCTCTCTCTTCCACCATGAATGACCCCGCTTCTCTCCTTCGACATTATTGGTGTCGTCATCGTCATCGTCACCTACAGGGGGAGACGGAGATCCACCATCGTTGTCATCATCGTCATCGTTGTCTTTATCGTCATCGTCATCTCCTCCGCCGCACAAACTATTTGGTCAGACTTGACTGACCCAATAGTTTGTGAACCTATATTTAATTGTTTCTTTCTTAACCCATATTTACCATTTTCTCTTACACATACATGATTCCAAATGTAATAAACAAATAAAACGGAGGTAGTAGTAAACTAGTAATCAACCAAAAGAAACGGAGTGATGAGTACTTGAGTAGCATTTTGCTATTGTACAACTTTTAAGCAATTTCTAAGCACTTTCAAATTTCTTTATCCTTAGATGTGGCAGTAGTACATTAGTATGTATTTAATTAATGTGCATTGGTATATATTTCGTTGTACTGTGTATAAACTAGAGAGCTCCTTTGGATCTTGCAATCATTATTGACCGCAGATAAATAATGCTAAACTCTAATATACTCTAATAAGGGCTTTAATCCCTCATCAACTGTACTTTGTTATCATTCATAATTATTGTCTCTTATAATTAATAATATGCTTAATCTATCTTACACATTAGTTGTCTCTTTTAAAATTTAATAGCTTCTAGTACTACTCAGCCAGTCAGCCACTGAGGAGAGCCCAACATTGCATAACATGGGGTCTCTCTAGGTATGTTTGCTTACACACTAATTATTACACACTATACACTATTCTATGCAACATTTTACATGTTTTTTTTTTTTTTTTTTATTATAAACTAGTGAGTAGCGGCCCAGACGTTGCCCCGAGTTGATACTTTTGTAATTGTATATTTTATGGATTTTGTATTTTGAAATTGTCTTTGTCAAGGCAAACATTTTTTTTTTTGGTAATTCTCCCTATTTGTTTTTCGGTGATTGCAATATTATTGTTGGGTAAACAAAGAGTGTTTAATTTTGAAGTCATTGTAAACATGAATGAAATAGCTATGTTGCTACTTTTGTAATCGTTTAATTGGTTTTTTTTTTCTAAGGATTTTGATTTTTGACATCGACATTGTCAAACCAAACCTCTTATTTTTTTATTTATTTATTTATTTTTTTAATTATTCCCGTGAATGAAGTCCGATCAACTTATATCCCAAATCCAAAGCCATCAACAAAACACCAATTTTCTTGATCATGGTTACTCCACTCATATAATTAATTAGTTCCACCATGGTTGAATCAATTTTATAAAGTACGAAGTATAAGATAGCTCAGGCACTTCAATTTTACAATAATGAAAAAAAGAGAGTAGGGAATAAAGAGTCAAGCTGTCAAGGTAATTCAATACCCGCCTTAAATCATTAATACGAACAATGCCTGCTTGTCGTTTTTTTTTTTGAATGAATTGTGTTTTTTTTTAATAATTAATATATGTGGTTTACAGTTCTGTGTATTTCTTTTTTCATTTTTGTAACATGTTTGATAATTGGCTTAGATTTCAAAAGACATCGAAGGTGACATGTGGGTCTGTTCTCATCGACTGAACTCAGCTGAACTGAACTGAATATTTTATAAGAGAAGGAAATTAGGAGCTGAACTGAACTGAATTGAACTGAACTGAATTTCAACGTAAGAGAACAGGGCCTAATCATTGTCAATTCTATGCGTACTAGTATGAACAAACTAGTACTACACAAGATTAGATACTTAATTTATATAAAAGTTTTTAATTGTGCTTTAAAAAAAAGTAATAAGTTGAAGAATTACTATTCAAATGTTGTTAGATCGAGAAAAATCAAAGCTAAGTGATCGTTAAACTACGCTTTTATGATTAAAGTTAGGCTGTTAGGCTAAATGTTAACATACGAACGTCATTATAAAATCCAAAGTTTAATTTAATATTTAGAACACTCCTATAAGTTGAGGTTGCTTTAATTAGTTGATTTAATTTTCAGCTACGAGTTCATAATCTTTGGCAGTTATTCAATAAATAGAAATTTACCAAATGTTTTCATTATTATATTATCTTGAAAGTGATTGACCACGTAACAAGTAATTACTACGTACTAATTAGTGATTAACAATGAGGATTTGATGAAATAATGTTTCTTCTTCAGACTAGTGTTTTTTTTTTTTTTGCTGACACTTTACCTATCTTTTTTTAGGCGGGTTGAGCCAAACTTTCACTAATCTCTTTACACAAAAACAACTCTGTATTTTCCCTAGTCCAAAATACACTAATTAAATTCGGTGTAGGAAGGTGTATGAAGTATTATCCGTACGAACTTATCACAAGATTAAACTTTGCTTTGATTGTACATACTTTTTAGGAAAATTTCACTTTTACTACCAGTAAAAGCACGAAGAATCAGATTTACTACCTATTTAAAAAAAAAATTTAAATAACTACCACCAAAATCCCTTAACTGTAGAAATAACTACCAGTTAACGTTTTCTGTTAGTTAGGTGTTAGTGGGGCCCACCTTAATAACTAACATCCTCTTCTCTCTCTCTAACTTTCGCTCTGTCTCTCTCTATCTCATCCCATTCAATTCTTTCAACCTCCATTATTGACTCCATTTCAATTTTTTTACCTCCTTTTGACCACGAATCTCTTTCTCTCTCTTACATTAGTACCTCAGTCTGTCTCTCTCTCTAAATTATCTTCAGATCTAGGGTTTGGGTGCGTGTAAGCTTGTGAGTGGAAGAGAAGGTCCAGGTGGGAGCATTCGTATTCTCCATTGCTGAAGTGGAAGTTTTTGGATATTTCTGACAGCAATTGACAGGTAAGAACTCTTTTGGTACTTGTAGTGGTCCAGCGAAGCATGCATGGTGGTTTAATTGCAATATATTGTGTTGAATTTGGGCAAATTAGGCAAAGAAGTTGATAGTAAACCCTAGAATTGCGTGCTCTGAATAATTTAATCCTTAATTAGCAATTAATTAATTATTTGTGTGTATACTGTCATGTATTATGCTGTGTTGTTGTGTTTATAATTGTTAATTGGTTGGATTTGGTGTTAAATTAAAAATTGATTTGTTGCATGTTTGACTTGCTGTAATTGTAGAATAATGGAGGTTGGTGATGAGTGTATTGATATTAAATTGAGATTATTTGGAGGGTTTGTGGAAAAGCAAAGAAGGGGGAGGAGGTATTTGGTTTATGAAGCTGGGTTTGTGTATTGGAAACATGTTGTTCCTGTGTCATTTGTGAGAAGTGTGAGTTACCTAAGGTATCTTTGTAGTGAAGGGTTTATAAATATGGGGTGGGAGGTACCTCAGGTTTATAGCTTGTGGTTTAAGGAGAGAGGGAAGACTTGGGTTACTGGGAAGAGAAGGATTGACAATGATGATGATGTGAGGGACTTCTTAGAGTCCAAACATAGTGAGGGGCATGTGGAGCTGTATCAAACAGTTGGGATGGAAGAGTGGGACAGGTATCACCCTAGGACTGTAACTGTGTCAAACCCATCCACATCCAACCCATCTCTTTCTCAACCAACCAATTCAAATACAAATCCAAATAACCCACAACCACATGCTAATGGATCTAGGCCTTCAAGATCAAACCCATCCCACCAGAATCCAACCCACACACAACATTTCTCTAATTTAAAAGGCCCAGAAAAACCCCAAAAGAGCCTTGAGTTGAGCATTGTACCAGTTTCTAGGAGGAGCCCTAGGTTTAGCAAAGTTTGTGAGAGTGAGCCAAATACAGTTTCTTTACCTAAAGCCAAACCTAAACCTAAACTGATACCTAAGAAGCCAACTCAGGCTGTGGTGAGGAGAAGTCCCAGATTTACCAGCAACAGTGCAAAGGAGCAGGGTTTGAGTGGTGTTAGTGACAAAGGGGAGAGCAAAGAGTGTAAGAGGAGGCTTTTTAAGGGTGAGGAAAGTGGATCAGAAACAGGATCCTCATCTCAGTCAGATGACAGTGCTTTAGATATAGATTGGAAGACTGGTGAAGAAGATTTAGGTGGGAGTGAAGAGGATCAAGAAGAGTGGCATATACAAACAAGAAAAGGGTTAGTTGGAGAGGTTGAAAGGAGTCTGCAAGTTGTTGAAGACAGTGGTTTTAGGAATGACAAGGCTGAGAACATTGAAAAGAGGATTACACAACTAGGGCAAGACATTGGCTGCAAGGATCTTCAGCTGCAAGTTGAGGGCAGTGACTCAGATGAGCTGAGGAGTCTAGATGGTTCTGATGAAGAGGAAGATACAAGTCCCTGGTTCAGAGAAGACACAGACTTCAAGAAGCCAGTGGTGTTAGTTGAGAAGCTCAAGTTCAGCAATGTTGGAGTGTTAAGGAAGGCTTTGAGGACACATGCCATAGAAAACAGGTATGAGTTCTACTACCTTCACAATGGTGGGCAAAGGATCACAACTTTTTGTAGAAGGAGGTGTAATTGTGAGTGGAACTCTAAGAGGAGTAGTTTGCCACTGTGCACATGCAGTGATGAAGTGAGAAAGTGTGAGTTTAAGGTGGCTGCTAGGAAGATCTATGGTAGTTGTGCTTGGCAAATAAAAGAACTGAGAGTTAAGCATAGGTGTATGAGGACAAAGAAGAATACTTGTGTCACAGCTGAATTTTTGGCTGAAAAGTATGTTGAGGAGTGGAGAGTGAATCCAGACTGGAAAATGAAGAGTTTCAGAGCTAGGGTGTTGAGTGATTTGGGTGTAGAAGTGGGGTATAGCAAAGCTTGGCTAGCAAGAGCTAGGGCTAAGTTGATGATCTATGGGTCTGCTTCAGAGCAGTATGCTAGGGTGTGGGATTATGGCAAAGCAGTTCTCAAATACAACCCTGAGAGTAAAGTGTACATAGTTCTTGATGGAATTGATAGACCCCAACCACCATTGTTCTTGAGGATGTACTGCTGCCTGGCAGCTTTAAGGAATGGCTTTAACAAAGGGTGTAGGCCTTTGATTGGTTTGGATGGTTGCCATTTGAAGGGGTCATATCCTGGGCAAATATTAGTGGCTGTAGGGAAGGATGGAAATAATCAAATATTTCCTATTGCATGGGCCACAGTTGAGGTGGAAAACAAAGACACTTGGGGCTGGTTTTTGGAATGTTTGAAGAAGGATGTTGGTGATGCCAATGAGGGGTTGGGTCTGGTGTTCATGTCAGATAGGCAGAAGGTATATTCCTTGTACTTTGTTTGTTTTTTAACTTGTTTTTTTTTTAATTTTTTTTTTTTAAATTTTTTTTTTTTTTTTTTTTGTGTAAGGGTCCGCTTGAGGCTTTTGAACAACTTGTTCCAAATGCTGAGAAGAGATATTGTGTGAGACACATCTGGGCTAAAGCCCAGTTTACTGGCTCAACATTCAAGGAACTCTTCTGGAATGCAGCAAGGCCTTGCACTCTGGTAATTGTTATAAACTTGTACCAAATGCTTGAGGCTTTGATTATTTCTGTCTGTTCTGTCCAGTTCAGATTTTGAGTATTTAGTTTGTTTTTTTTTTCTTGTTGCTGTGTATGCTTGGTGCTTGTTGTTGTTATGTAATCATAATAGTTGTGTGGCAAAAATTGTACAGCTCATTGTACAACCACATGCTGTCCTGTTCTTGCATGTTTCCTGTACATGCTTATTGTTGTATGGTTATGCTTATGCTCATTGTTCATGCTTATGCTTATGCTTATGATCATTGTGCATGCTTATGCTTATGCTCACAATTCTTGCATGTCCTGTCCTGTGTATACTTATGATCATTGTGCCAAAACTTATGCTGTCTTGTTCTAAGTGTGTGTTTTACTTTTTCTTGTTGTCATGGTAGTTTGATTTTGAGGTAGCCATGGAGTCCATAAAGTTTTTGTCTGAAGATGCCTATGAGTACTTGGCAAATATACCTGCACAACATTGGAGTAGGCATGCATTTTCAGATTTCTGCAAGTCTAATATGATCTTGAACAATGTATGTGAAACATTTAATGCTGTGATAAAGGATGCTAGAGATAAGCCTATTCTCACTCAAATGGAGTGGATGAGGAAATATATGATGAAAAGGAATAGTGAGAAATGGCAAAAAATACAGAAAATGGAAGGGAAGAACACTCCATATGTGGCAAAGGTCTTTGAGAGAATGGAGAAGGCTGCTAGGTATTGCATTGTCCAACTGTCCAGAGGGGACAGTTATGAGGTTGAGTTGAATGGGGATAAAGTGGTGGTGGACTTGCATCAAAAAACATGTAGTTGTTATCACTGGCAGTTGACTGGAATTCCTTGTGTTCATGTTTTTGCATGTATTCTAGACAAAAGGACAGATCCAGATGACTATGTTGATGAATATTACAGCGTGGCAACCTATATTCTAGCCTATCAAGAGGCTGTTAAACCTATGCCAGGGCCAAGATATTGGGAAAAAATTGACATGCCACAACCACTCCCCTCTCCAGTTAGAGTTATGCCAGGGAAGCCTAAATCTAAGAAGAGGAAGCTGGAAAAGGGAGAAAAGGGAGAAAAGGGACAAAAAGGAGAGAGTTCAGGACAAAGCAAAGGACCTAAGGCTCCTAAGACTCAGAAAAGATGCAAGAATTGTGGTCAACTTGGCCATTATGCCAAAACTTGTGGCAATGAACCAAGCACTCAACCACCACCATCTGCACCAGCACCAGCACCATCATCAACATCTGAGGCAAAAAAGGGGGGCAAGCCTGTCCAGAATACCCCTTGGCTGCAAGAGCAAAGGAGAAAAAAAGCAGCAAGGGCTGCAAGAAATGTAAGTGACTGTGTGTGTGTGTGTGTATTGCTTTGAGTACTGTGACCTGTCAAAATTACTAATTGCTGCTGTTTTTTTTCAACAGACTGCTGAAGGAGCTGGGCCTTGGAGTATTTCCAACAGGTCCTTCCCACAAGAAAAACAGCACCAACACCAACCTATGTGCTCCTCCCAGCCTACAGCATGCACACAACAGTCCCAAGCATCTACAACAACAATAGCAGTCCCCCCCAAGAAGCAATCAAAGGGCAAAAAGAAAGCACCCTAACTTCTGTAGTTCAATCATTTTGTTTCTAAGCTCTGTTTGTAACACTGAATTATGATTTTTAGTTTCTATTCAACATTATCTTGCTTAACTACTCAACATTATCTTGCTTTTGTATGCAATGAAACAATTAACTTTGCAATGCTATGAAAATATGCTTGGAACCTTGCTCAAGTGTGTTTGATATATCATAAAACTAGTTTATTTCATTCACAATTGAAGTTGTTACAAGTTCAAGCTGCCCAATTCATTTGAGCATACAAACATAGCTGTTACAACTACTACTCTAGACTTTTTTAAGCATCACTACAGCACCTACAAACATCAACATAAAACACAACATAACACCCACAACAATAGTCCCACACCCAGCCCTGTTCTGTTGCCCTTCTCCTGAATACTTCTTCCTGTCAGCATTCAAAGCTTTGCACTTAATCTTCAGATTGTCGTTCTCACTCAACAAGCACCTTCTCTGGCCTGTAAGGTCTTCAATTTCTCTTCGCATTGAGTTCATCTCACCCTTCATCAGCTTTTTGTCCAAGATTAATTGATTAATCACTTCTTTTTGCCAATCACTCCCATCTTCATCCACCCACTCAAAGCTCCTGCAACCTCTAGTTTCTATGTTAGGATCATAAAACTTGCATGCCAAAAACTTTCTTCCAGGGTTCTCCCTTGTCCAAGAGGTGAGCCTTGCCATTGGAATGCCACAGTTGCATTTCTTGTATTTGGAAGGTGAACTACTTATTAAAGACATGTTGTCCTACAAATCAAGCAAATTTAATCAACATTCACATTACCAAACACATTAATTCCAACCACAACCTGTCAATTTACCAATTACCACACCAAAGCAAAAAACCCCAATTACGATTTCAAATACAAACCCTAAATCTTCTGTTGTTCAATTCAGTACATCTTACCACTAGTTTCAATTCAATTTACCACACAAAACATTATTAAAAACAACAATTTAGCAAATCTCAGTGTTAATTTTGGATCAAATAACAATAATTGAGCAAATTACATAACAATTGAACAGCGACCATACCTTTTTCGCCCTTAAGTTTCTTGGCAAATTCAATCTCCAAATTCCAATTACCTTCCTCACTGATATCTGTCGATGAATATGTAAGTGAAATTGTGATTTTTGAGGGCGAATTTTTCTGGGAAAGATTGAGCAAAGAACAGATTGAGCATCAACATTAGAGGAAGAGCATTTTTAAAGGGGAGCTTTGAACTAGCCGTTGTTGTGGGACCCCCTAACAGCAACAGTAACGGGGTTAACATATGGTAGTTATATCTACAGTTTGGGGATTATGGTGGTAGTTATTTAAAATTTTTTTTCAAACAGGTAGTAAATCTGAAAGTTGGTGCTTTTGCTGGTAGTAAAAGTGAAAAATTCCTACTTTTTATTCACCCCTAAACAAATGGCAAACTTTTATTTCAATACAAAAAAGTTGACATAAATATTTTAAGGGAAATTTTGACTTTTACCACAAAAAAAAATCAAAAAATTGTTTTTTACCACCAAAACTTTTAAAACTTTTATTTTACCACCAAAAAAATTACTAAAAAATTGTTTTTTACCACCAAACGGCAAGAAAACCGTTAAATCTAACGGCTTAAAAAAATTTCCTTCGAATTTCGTGCGCAAAATATGTTTTTCATGGGTTTAGGGGGGCACTTTGGCCCTATGAGTCCAATTTGAGGTCAAAATTGACAAAAAATGATCGGAAATGCCTCGTTTTGCGTATTCACGCAAATCGAGGTTTTTTAACACGCAAAATGAGGCCACGAGCCTATATAACATATCCTGTTTAGTAAGGTCGTAAAATGACGTTAATTATGACCAATTTATGATATACGAAGTACATTTTAACTTATTTATCTTATTTCAAACAAATTAAGTTAAGGTAATAAATTTGGAAAATCCGTCAAAAAAATGAGTTTTTTTTAACAGAATCTCATACTTCGTGTCATTTTAGATAATGCACCGTTTATGACTCTGTATAATATAAGTTTAGACATAATAACCTTTGATAAGTTTAGATAAAAATAAGATGATTCGGGTTAATTTAAATAAGTTCAGACAAAAAAATATATAAATTTAGATAATAGTCTATAATTTAATTTCAGACAAATCTATAACTTTATACTAAAGGCGAAACCAGGAATGACACATTTCATTTCCTGGTTAAAAATTTTCCCTCCAAAAGTTTTTAATTAATTTATTTATTTTTATTTTTTTGGCCAAAGCTTCTTACAGAAATTTTTAATACAAACTATACAATAATAATTCACTTCCTATTTGATAAGTATATCTCGATCTTATTTATATATGCAATAATAGTTTTCTATCTATAACTTGTAATGTAATTCATAGTTATTTTTATTAGTCGTGCATATATTAGGGCCTGTTCATATTTACTGAATTGAGCTGAACTGAACTGAACTGAACTGAACTGATTGGAACTGAACTGAACTGAACTGAACTGAACTGAACTGAGCTGAAATGAATATTTTATGTGAGAGAAAAATTAAGAGCTGAACTGAACTGAACTGATTGGAACTGAACTGAACTGAACTGAACTGATTGAAGCTGAACTGAACTGAACTGAACTGAAATTAAGTAAATGTGAACAGACCCTTATTCTCTCTGTTTTCTTTAGTGTGATAAATTTTATTATTATTATTTTTATTTTTTTTGTAATTACAGAACTTTCATCTTATTTTGTAATTAGGTATAATTTTTTTATATATATAATTAAATAGCAGTCTTAAACTAATGATAAGTATTAAAAATTACCGTGCATGGCACGGGACTTAACTTAGTGAGATGAAACAAGCGAACATACTCATATATAATACATACACCCATTGTCTATATATATATATATATATATATATATATATATATATATATATATATATATATAATTGCTAGTCTTACCAACCCAAAAGAAAAATTATACATATATACTGTTCAAGAAAAGTTGATCAAACAATGATGCATTATTTCCCAACCAAAAGTAGTTAGCATATTTTTTTTTGGCTTAATCCATATTCAATTAATTGATGATTCCCAACTTAGCCAATACATCATTAGATTAATAATTTCATGCAATGGGACCCTTGCGTACTCATTGTCTCATTGAGGCCCCAAGCTCAATTCTTTATTATTTTTTTTTAATAATAATTATTTATATAAATGTGTGTGTAAGCTAAGGCTGCAAATGTGAAGCATATATAGTTCTTTAAGTTAGTTTTAAGCTATCATGAATGACAGAGAAAAATCTAAATAAACAAACTAAATATATTTGCATTCTAATTATTGGTTTGTGGGTTGACCTTTTCATATACTTTCATATAACATGCAACTTGGAAAATGATATTTTGAGTTGGTGAAGAATTATATATCACATATCATATCGAAAATGAAATGCAACTGGATTTGATTTTATTGTTTATTTGTTAATTTTTTTAAAATTATATTATTTGTAATGCATAGCAATTAAATTGTCTCATTGTCATGTATTGCTTTTGGAGGCAGTAGGTATTTTTATGATTGATAATGATTGATCTAGATAAAGCATGCAATTATGGAATGGACCTTCTTTGGATCATAACAAACACTTCTATGGAGTGTATCATTTCTTAAAGCATATTATAGGTATATCGTATATGTGTATCGTGTATATAACTGTTTAAGGTCGGAGATAGAAAGAACAACTAAAAATGTTTAAAGAATGAGATCTTCTTATCCTACCCCACTCTCAAAATGTATAACAAGATATTTAGGGTTTAGTTGATTGACCCGTGAGAGTTTTTGATTTGAAAGGACCCTTCATCTTACCAACCAAAAAAAAGCTTGATCTGATATATTGATAAAGGGGGGTTAATGACCCTTTTTTCTCATGTTACAATATATCGGAGATAACTTTTATTTATTTTGAAGTAACTTTTGATCACTTTATGGCAACTTACAACGGATGTACAATAGTTAATTAGCAACTTTTGTGTGTGGCTAGCTAACACACAAGTAATCCCTGACTGACTGAGCAACCACTGATCAAGTAACCCCTTACCGAGTTACAACCCCTGACCAAGTAACCCCTGATCGACCGAGTAACCTCTAACCAATTGAGTAACCACCAACCAAGTAACCTCTAACTGACCGAGTAACCCCTAATCGAGTGAGTAACCTGTGATCGACCGAGTGAATAACCATTGACCAAGTAACCCCTGACTAATTGAATAACCTCTAACCAAGTAACCCCAATCATTCTTTCAAAGATAATAAAATAAATAAATAAATAAATAAATAAATTTGTGGCTGGCCACACCACATATGAAAGTTTGTGATATTTAATTATCCCAATATAAATAAAGGTTTCCCTTATATAAACAAAAGTTATCTATGATTTATTGTAAAACAACTCTCCAAGTAAAAATCAAATTTAAGTGAGCGAAAAAAGTAACTACTACGTATATACAACTTATCATATTGTCAAAAAAAAACTTATCATATTGTCCATTTACATTAAAATCCTACGGAGTATTAGGTGTAAGGGTTAAAAGTTATCCTATATTAAAGGTTATCCTAAAATAGTTTAATGTACTATATTTTCCTCAAAAAAAAGTTTAATGTACTATATTATTGTAAATCGAGTTTACACAAAAGTTTTGATAAAATAATACAAATTATAAGTTTAGATAGAATAACTAGTATAGTACCCGTGCTATTGCACGATTTTGATAGTTCAAATATTAAATTTCACAAGATCGAAACCAAAGTTAGCTTAATGTATAATAGTGATATTTTTTTCACTTTATTTGATGATTCATTTACAATAATGTGTATAAAGGTGGTTATTGGGTAGGGTAGCTCAATGATAATAGGGTCAGAGTCAAGTTTAAAGGGCTTTTAATGGATAGGGTCCTTATTGGGTGGGGTCAATATAGGGTTAAAATGTTTTTTTAATTTAATTGATAAAGAAAATAGACAATATAAAAGTAATTACATCGATAAATTTTTCTTCAAAAAAAAAAAAAAATTACATAGATAAATTTGTATTTCTATATACTTAAAAATGGCTTTGTCCAAGAGAGTGAGGGATATCTCAAGTGATTAGAGCTTCCCTCTCGGTTCCAGGAGATCCTGGAATCGATTCTCAACCCCACCCTTGTGGCTCTCTAAACACCAAAAACAAAAAAAATGGCTTTTTCCAATATTTATTTTAATTGATATTTTGTAGGCCCGTCCAATATTACCCGTAACCTGCATTGGCTCGACCCGATATTGACCCTATAAAATGTGACCCTCCTTGACCCGACCCGCATCGATCCTGACCCGACCCAAACTGTTACTGGCCTGGCCCACCCAATAATAACCAGGTCTAAATGTGTATAATGTTATTGCATATCATAATAATTTTGAAATTTAAATTTAGAGATATTTAAGAGTTTATGGCCTTAACAAATTTTACATTTAAATAAAAATGACTCATGCAAGTCGTACCCATTCATATATATATCATCATATATTACCTAGGAGTGGCAATGGGTATAGAACCCGACCCATGTTTTAGGGTATGAGTCTTAATTGGATCTGGGTAAAGTTTGAATCTAAGTGCAATGGGTGATCCAGGTCTTACAAGTTTAGACCCAAAACCCGACTCAAATTCAACCTATAGACTTGTAGATTTTTATTTTTTATCAAAAATTACATAAATCATAAGGTATCTAATCTAGAATCAGATGAAAGAAAAACCTAAGGAACCTAACTCCATACTATGTCTATAGCCGCCACTTCTCCAAGGGCTCTAGGTCAAACGACTCCTAGCTCCTACACTCATCAAGTCGATTGTCGTGTGTTTAGTAATATGTTTTTTGATGTATATTTTTTTTTTATTTATATGAAATTAATTTGAAACATGCACTATGCAGCAAAGTTGATTACCATATTTGTAAGTATAGTCACACAAGTAATATGATAGTTATAATATATAAAAAATATATAAGTGATTAAAAAAATCAATATTAAACCCATTTTAAACCTGTTTTAAGGTAGAGACTCGCTAAACCCAGCATATATTTGTCTGTGGCTAATTTTTTTATTATTATCTGAGCCCTATGTATACGTTCGGTTTAATCAACAAAATAAAACTCTCTTTTCGTCCCATAATGTGATTACAAAATTTTAAATCAGGTTACTAAGCTTAGAGAGTAGAATTAGAGGATTAATTTGTACTTAGAGGCTACACTATAATATGAGCGATTATAAGCTTCTATTTGTCACTTTTTTATTTTTTTTTTATTTTTTTTTTATTTTTTATAATTTTTTTATATAAAAGTTTAATCTTAAAGTTAGTGGATCTTTTGTTGATTATTTCGTAGGACTTATTTTATTATTATTATTTTTTTGAAGCAGCATAGGACTTATTTATCTACATTAACATATGATGGAGGATTGTTTATAATCTATCTAGTTTAGATGAAATTTTTTACATTAACATATGTATTATTTTCATGAATATTATTACTATTAAATTCAAATATAAAATCGGCAATTAAATATTAGACGAATCAAATAATGAATACTCTGTAAAATTTTACTAAATTCAAAAGTCGGCAAAATACACATAATGATGCTTGTTTATATTTAGCATATATATTATTTACTATTAATTTAATAAGATCACTATTCGGAATTTATGTATAGCTCAAATGCCTTATTTTGATAACTAAACTATATGATATAATTTTGTATGATATAGTTTAGTTATCAAAATATCATATTGTTAAGCTTGTCAAAAAAAAAAAAAAAAAAAAAAAAAAAATCATATTGTTAAGATAGCCTATATATTATTGAGTATCAATTTATTGTTTATAATATCATATTTAGTTGTATAAGACACCCTATATATTATTAAGTATCAATTTAATAAATTGATGAGTGATTATTAGTAACTAAAAAGATTTTTTTAAATTGCATATTAATATACTAAAATAAACTTTAGAACTACCATAAGTAGTATAATGTAATTAGGCGAGAAAATTTTCATTGTAAGAGCGACATGTGTTAGTTTTAGATTGAGCGTCCTTTGTTTAAGTATAATTATAGATTCGTTAAATATGATTCTTATTATATTCTTATTATTTGGGGGTTAAATTGCATGGTAAGAATAATATAATTTAATGATTTAAATTGCACAGTATGATGATAATGGTTTAGTAAGAATATAGTGGAATATAATCATAAGCTTGTGAGATTTGAATGAATATTCTTTTGTGATTCTCTGCCTTTTCACATGCATGTAAAAAGATTTAATTGTAAGCTTTGTATGATTATTTGCCAAGTATAGATTGACGTATCAAATTTTGCCAAGTAAAAATAAAATATATATATATATATATATATATATATATATATATATATATATATATATATATTATGCGTGATATTTATAGAAAATAGAACGTCTTAGATTATATGGTGAATAATTACTTTATTTAAGATAGGGGAAAAGAGCGGGAAAATATGGTTTGTGAAGGTGACACATGGAGAGCGCCCTCTGGTTTAGTATAGTTATAGATTTAAAGGAACTATTTTAAAAACCTCCCCAAAATACACCATTTTTGTAAAAATTCACCCTTTTTTTTTTTTTTTTACAAATTTAAAAAAAAAAACCACCTCTAAAACACAAATCTAGTAGGTATCACCACCCTTCCTCTACTCTGGCTTGTTTCCCGACTAAAGGTCCACGTGGCATCGCCCTATCGGCCTAATTAACAAAATTAAAATAAAACGAATTAAAAAAAAATGAAATTCCCCCTAACCCCGGCAGCCACCCCGTCCCCCTTTTGCCACGTACTCCACGTCTCCAACTATAGTAGCCACCTGCTGGGCCACCCTACACCCCAACCAACCACCTCCAACCAATTACCCCTTCCGGCGAACCCCACCAAGCCCCACTCATGCTCTCCCGTCCACCAAGCCCCCTCCAATTTGGCCCCCGATGTTTCCCTTTTTCTCACTCTGTGAAACCTTAGATTTTGGGGTGGGTTAACAATTCGCAATAACAGCCACAACACCGGCCGAAATTTACCACTGCCGACAATTCATCCTACCTTAGAAAAGTTGTTTTAATGGAGTGAGAGAAAAGCTCAGTAGCCGCTTAAATGGAGAACTCAGAGAGCACTTCAAAAAGGGGAAGAAGAAGAAGAAAAAGAAGGTACTATATATACTTGTGGGGGTATTGGTGGGGTTCGCCAGCAAGGGGGTAGGTTTGGCTGGAGGTGGCTGTTTTGGGTTGGCTGTTCCGATGCGGTGGAAGGAGAAAGAAGGAGGGGGTGGTTGCCAGTGGGACTGTTGAGGTTTTTTCTTTTTTCATTTTTATTTAATTTATTAATTTTAACCAATAGGGTGGTGTCACGTAGACCTTTTTGTTGAAAAACAGGCCGAAATAGAGTAGGGATGGAGCTTCCTATTGGTTTTGGGTTTTGCAGGTGGTTTTTTTATTTTGTAAAAAAGGGCGGTTTTTTTCAAAGGTGGTGCATTTGAGGGTGGTTTAAAATTCCATATTTAAATCTACATTTTTTAAATTTCAAACAAAATGAACCAATACTAGGAGAGCCCGGTTAATATGTCATATTAACCAAGCTTGTTAATATGGTGGCAATTTTGCAAATATGAGGAGTGGAATATATTATTTTATTATTTTTCTACTACCACCTATAAGGGGCTGTATGTAAAGGATAATGATCCCTTGATTTATTCCTTAATTTACTCTTTAGGTTGATGGTCAAAGATATCCCTTATTCTTAGTTAATGTACCTAGACAAGTACTCTAATGTGTCTAGTCGTATTATATTGCATACTTATGTACTATATATACTCATGGAATTACATCAATATAATTAAGCTTTCCAACATTTTCTTTCTCATAACCTTTCTCATAACTCTATCACTGTAACCCAACCCAAAGCTTTCGTCGTTAATGTTAAGTAAATGCCCAATTCAAGTTTTCATCCTCCATTGAAGATGCCCAAGCTTTCGTCCACCATTGAAGATGCCCAAGCATGTTCACCACCACCACTTTCCGGCGGCTTCGCCGCCAAAACAAACGAAAACCCTAAGGATAAAGGGTGAAACAATGGGCATGGTTAACCTTAAAGGTTAAAAATTTGTTATCAAGTTGTCCATTACAGCCGCCAATTTCTCCATTAATGGTTTCATTTTTGAGTGAAGAAGAAGTGGATATGGAGATGACGGAGTTAACGATGCAAATTAGCATCTAGTGAGGTAGTACAGTTCTTGGTGGTGAAATTACTCCACTAGCCTTGCTAAACTGATCAAAAAGACCATTGTAACCCTACATTAACAATACTTGTTAATATGCCATATTAACAGGTATTTTCTCCACCAATACCACCCCTTTACTTTTTCTGATGGTTTTGTTAGCAACAAAATGGATTCTAATTAGTTTACAAGATTCGAGTTATAGTGGTGTTTCACATCGGAATTGTAGCCACCTTAATTTGCGGGTTCCACATAATTTTCATATATGGCTGGTCACAGCGTGTGCCCGGAGTTACTTATTTATGGGTTACTTAGTCGGTTAGGGGTTATCCGATCAAACAGGGGCTACTCAATCGGTTAGATGTTACTCGATCAAGCAGGGGTTACCCGATCAGTGTTTTGGTGTGTATCAGTCGGCAACACGGTGTGGCTAGTCACACTAAAAACGCCGCTATGAGCTATATTATGGATTGTAAGAGTGGACAAGTAAATTTTTCAGCGGGATGCCTACCAGGTCACCATTTGACGTCTCAAATATTTTTCTGTGGAGCTGCAGCAACATACTCATCGCAACTATATAGGAGAGGTCAGAGGCATGATTCACTGTCACTTCTAGTTCTGAGGAAACCTAATCATAGAAAAACGTGAAATTTTGTATGAATTACAAGATCTGGCAACAAACAATAATAACTGATGCCTATACTGAAAGTGACGCACCACACAATTGCTTAAAACGAAACTTGTAATTATACTGAACTCAAATCTATTTTTACTGAGCAGTGCTCCTCCACCAAAACCTGTGGCTTATACCTACTATAAGTCATCAGCTTTCGTTTTGGTATAACATAGATACAGCATCATCAACAATTTGAAGTTTAAACATCAAAATGTCCTGTTGCAGGGGCTACTCGTTGATAAAGGGAGCATCAATGACTAAGCACCTACAAAAGGAGCATTCATCTGGCGCAGAATCTCGCCATATGTAGCATGATCTGATGTGCTTTTGAAGCCAGGCATGAAGTCTGAAAAAAATCTTAAAACTGAGGCCAGATGTTGAGAATCATTTGAGACATAGGCTGCTTCAAGAAACAAAGATGGCTGGACCGTGACAACCTGAAAATCACATATGTCGTTTTGTTAAAAGAAATTAAATGAACTCCATACATTGAGATTATACATCTTTTTCTGTATTACATGGTACATCTTACACAGTACAATTATGAATTTAAAGGAACAGGTGAAGGAATTACAGGCTCACAGTACCAAGTATCTACTTAGCTTTCCTCGTAAAAGAACATTTAATTATTAGGGAGACCAAATCAACCAAAAGAAGAAAGAAAAGCAGAGGAGCGCAAGGAAGATACTTTTGTTGTTATCTTGCTAATTCTTATGAAACATAGAAGACGAAATAAAAAAAGATCCTATAATTGGTGCACAGCATTCAGCAACACAAAAACAAAATTACTAGTTAATATGCTTCAAGTTGTAACAACAGATGTGTGTGTAAGAGAGAGAAGCATACCTTATATTTACGCGCATAGCGTAAGGCTTCAAGATAATATCCATCCTGCAGCAGTGACAGTACGTAATCATGATGCAAAAATAGCTGCCTAAGCATGTCCATTCCAAGTTTCCTTGTTGGAGGATGCTGACGGCCAGATTCTAGTAGTTGATAAGCTACTTCTTTTGAAGGTTCAATAATCTGCAGTGTAATTTCATTTGTAAATTGATACAGAGTCTTTGCAGACTAATAAAATAAACTAGAATTGAATTTGCATCAAAACCTTATCAATGACGAACAAGGCCAGTTCTCCAAATCGCCCACCTCGTGCTAGCAATTGAATCATCAGAACATATAAACTTGGATGCACTCTGATTCTTTCCAGTGTAGCACTAACAATTATAAAGAGAATTGACAAGAATTTAGTAGCTTATTATTAATACGACCTTGTGCATGATCAGCCAAGTAGTCAAGAAAAATTACTTCATCACAGGAAAAAAAAAACTACTCTGACTCTTCATCACTATAACTCTATAAGCAACAAGCAAATTTCAGTAGAAAATAAAATAGGAAAGAATTATTCCAATGGCCTTCTCAGAAGCTGTATTCATCCTCCCACTATTACATGCTACATCCTCAAGAAGAAAACTACCCAACCTACATTAATTCGAGTATATAATTGATTGTGGAAAGTCAAACCAATAGCAAAGTGATACTAAGTTATCAAATTGCATTTGATAATGTTTTAGGTAACTTAAATTAATGCACAACTCACAGAAATACGGAATAAAATCTTAGCAACTATTTCAAAAGATTCTTTGCATGATTTTTTTTTTTTTAACATTGTTGCTTCTAATTTTCAGAAAACTAAACCATCAACGTAAAAACATAGAAATGACGTAAGATAATAAACTTTGAATTTCATGCAGAGTAAAGAGAGGGATAAACGTTGAAAATAGAGCTAGAATTATTACTTTAAAAATAAAAACTTAAAAATTAAAAACCTCTTTTCAAAGGGGGAAAACGAAAAAGTAGGCAAGGTGTCAAAAGAAATGTGGAGCTTTAAACAACAATTATATAACTAATATACTCTCTCCTTTTTAGAAAGTTCGACCTGCTTACTGTAGAATCTTGTTCCTAGAAATGCATGGAAAAAGTGGCGGGTTTAAAAAAAAAAAGCGAATAAAGTAAAAGAGATAGGGTAAAAAGGTGGGTGGGTGTAAGAAAAAGGTGGATAAAGTAAGAGAGAGTTAAGGTGAATAGTATGGGGTAGGAGGGGTGAAACAACTTTAAATGAAAAGCGAGTCGAACTTTTGAGAATAGAGGGAGTACTTGTTCTGAAGTTCTTAAACAGTACGCATAATTACTGTTAAGTATTGCTACGAACCATCAACACAATTACTTCGTCTTACTATTTTCTTTATAAACATTTCCAAGATTTGAACTGTTTTCCTCTCCTTTAGTATTCCGCAGGCAATAAGGATGATCAACATAAAACCGGAGAGGGAAATTCACTGGAGAAGCAAAATAAGAAGTGGAGCTATGAGAGTATAAGAATATCAATTTGGATACCTGCGAAGGAACTCAACAAGGATAGCAACCAAATAAGCAGGATCCCCAGTCATCTCTTCATCTACAGAAGAAAATACAAAGCGGTATAGCTCATCAGGAGAAATGGCTGCAGTGGTGATCTGAGATTCTTGCTGCTCTAAATTATTAGCATCCAATGGGACACTACTGGGACCAGGAACTTCAGACTTTAAGGATGATTGCCGAATCCTTGTACCAGAACTTTGAGCACCTTCAACCAGTTTACTTCTAGCTGAACTCGGACCAACCTTTTCCTCTAAATCTGAATGTGAAATGGTTGAAGATCTAGTATATTCATCAGGGATCACAGAGGAGTCCATATTAATAGGTACTCCACTTGAATCTCCTCTGGAGAATTCATCAGTGGCAGGTCTACGGTTATGGGCAGGTTGGACATCAGAAGAAAGGATTTTATCAGCTATTATCCCCTTAAAGTAACTGCCCGTCTTAATTGCACGGGAATAAGAAGTCATAAGAACATCCATTGATTGTGCAACAATACCCACTGCCCTATGCTCCAATATGATAGTCCGTGCTAAATCCAAACATAATTGCTTAGCCTGAGTCAGGGAAAAAGTAAACAATAAAGCATAAGTAAATGCTGACTGAATAACCTTTTGCAAAAATTTGGAATAAAAATTTATTTCATAATGTGATTTCCAAATGGAAGTAGGTTATATAGTATACCTTATTGGCTTCTAACTTCCGTCTCTGAAGAAATTCCAGTACAGAGGGTACATCTGAGCTACTAGCAGATATAGACTGCATAAAAGGCATTGAATGTAACAACAGCATTTTGCACTTAACACAATTTTAAAATTAAAAGTAGTACTCACAGCCAAGTCCAAATGGATTTTCCACAATAGTCCACTTCTGGTATCACAGATAAGATCTGGGTTCAAAAATGTCCATCCATCTCGATAAATTGTTGTCTCATCTTCATCAACCGGTTGCGGCTCTGAACGTCCATCACCTTTGCTACAAGGACTAGAAGTAGAAGACATACTTGCTCTAGGATATCCCCTTAAAAGCAGAGGAAGTGGAGCAGATACCGGCGCCCTAGACTCTGCAAAAAGGTCATACAATATGACAACCTTTGCATCCACTTGATGAACCAGCAGTACATTATCAACCACACTCACAGAAACCTTGCTGGAATAAATGGGTAAAGAGCCCTGAAATTAAAAGTATATTAGAACAAAAGCAAACTTAGCTAGATGGTAATTGAAAATTATTTTCATCAGAAGCAGGTGCATGAGCATAAATGTGTCGGCTAGATTCCACCCATCAAGCGATAAACAAAATTCTACTACCTCCGTTTCTGAAAGTTCTTAGCATTTACAGTTCACTGTAACACTCTAGTGGCTAATTACTTGTAATAAAATAAGTTTAAGCAATAAAGACTTAATCTTGGGGAGAATTGGCAGCTATTTGATTAATGTGAAAATGGAGTAACAAGCACAAGAGTAGCTTGAGGCTACTAGTCTCAGATTTTAGCACCTTTAGGGCACCACTCTCTAGCTCTAAGAAATTACAATGATCTTGCCTAACTAGCACATCCTACCCTCCCTTTCTTAAATATACATAATCTGCCAAAAGAAGGAAGACAACAAAAGTTGTTATTGCAGCTGTCAAGGCTCCTCCTCCCTGATTGCTTGGTGACTGCTCTGCTTGGAGTCTGCCCTGCTGTCCATTCCTGACATTCCTATTTGCTGACCTCTCTTCCTCCTTCTTGCATAAGTAATCAAGCCACTGCCCTTGTTGAGCATTGTATCCGTTACATTCACACACATATTAAGGCAATTGGGAGAGAATGCTGATGTGGTCAGTGGATGTAACAAAAAGGTGGATAGAGAAAAAGAAGGTGTAAAAAGCTAAGTGTGTATATAAAAAAAGGTAGATAAATTAAGAGAGTGAATGGAAAAAAGTAAATATGGTTCGGTAAGTGCAATAGACTGAAATTCACATACCGAACTCACAGAAAAGATTGATTCTTTAATTAACTAAATAATCTAAATTTTTGAGTAAATTGATGGTGAAATATATCCTCTAGCTTTGATTAAATTGATTTAATAAGATGAAATAACAAAAATGGAAGCTTTAATATTGCTATTGCTTGACAGTGGAGAAAGGACTACAAAAGATAGGTTTAATAGCTTCAGGCTATTACTTTCCAATAGTTAGTTTAGCTCACAACTCTCTAACAATGGCTTTAGGCCATAAATCTCTCAAGGGTTCTCACCAAATTTCTGCCCCCTTTATCTTTCCTCTCCCTCTCTATTTATACTAATATTACTAGAATACCCATAATACCCCTCCTTAGGTTAGTTTTTTACAGTAAGAGGATGAGGTAGTAGAAGGGGTTTGAGTCAAGTACTTTCTGAAATGAACGAAACAGAAAGTGTGAAGAACTTTCGGAAACAATAGGCTGTAACTTTTAGAGTGGGTGAAGTGACTGAAACATACGACAAACTATAGACCTACCACCAGCAGAAAATCAGAGAAGAGTAAGATAACATGTTTTCATCTCAATTTTGCAACTTCAGAATTGTGTCCGTTTGTGATAATGCGAATCTGTGATCATGAGTTCATGACAGAAGATACAGTCATTTCAAATTTGTAATTCCAGTATTCCAGCCCTAATTATGATATGTGACTTCCAATAGAAAATGTTCCCATCACCCAAAAAACAGCATCAAAATCATTATTCAATGCCGAATAAAAATTCTAAAATTTTTCACAGAGGTTAGAGGAAAGAAAAAGAACAAATAAGAATAAGTACCTGTGGTACAACAGCATCACGATAAAATCTATAGCAATGGAGCAGCATGGCCACTCTATCAACTTGTAAGCAATATATTCTTCCATAACTGTAAAGGTATAAATATTTCAGAGAGCTCACATATATTCAGACTAAGGAGAATAATCAGTAACAGCTCTGCAAGCCTTACACCGTGATTATATGGACATCTTGGGCAGCTAGGATTGGCTTACTATTGGCCTCAGACTTGGCCATCAGCATTTCAAACTTTGGCAAGCGAATAATTCCAGCAGATGAGAGCTATATAGAGGAAATGGGCATGTTTCAGACAAATTATGAAATGAAAACAAATAAAAATGGTAAAAGAGCATTAATTCACAGGGATTTCTTCTTAAAGATGTGTATATGATAACATATGCTATATAAACTGTATCCAGTCACTGGCATGACAAGTAAGCACCAATAAAATCAAATTCAATAAGAAAAATTCAAAAAGAAAAAAAAAGCCTAGAGAACCCAATATTTCCTTTCCACTCTTTTGCAAAGTCCTTTACTCAGTATGTTATTTATAAGAAGCAAATTATCAAAATACAACCTATAATATGAGGTGCTTTTGTTGCAACAAAAATCTAATAATCTATCTATAAAATCATCAATAAAGCTATGTTACTCGGACTCTTCATTTTACCTCAAGTACCCGTGTCGGACCCTCGACCCTCGGACATGGGTATGATACATGGAAAATCATAGAATTTTTTCACAAAATAGCCGAGTCGGACACTTGGACACGTACCCGTGTCGGACATGGGTACCCGAGTCCGAGTAACATAGCAATAAAGTTAATTCATTACATGTAATCAACAATAATTTTTTCACATTCCCACTTAACTTAAATGTAGATTAACCATCACACGAACCAATAGCGCCACATGTCACACTCACCATTTAACTTTTTTTTTACCCTATTTTTTTTATAAAACATTTATATTAAAATCATCAGTAAAGTCAATTCATTACATGTAATCAACATTAATTCTTTCACATTCCCATTAACTTAAATATAGATTACATAATGTTAAATGATTCAAGATTTTAGGATTACGTAACTTGCATAATTTAAGTAACAAAATAGGTGTTACATTCACCTCAAGAAAATTAATCTATAAAATTAACCCGTGCATCAAAAGGGTCAAAAGGCTAGTAGTTTTGGTTTAGTAAACCCACCTCACATAATTACCAATTTGCCATAAGACTTATTTCCTGTGATAACCCTAATTCAAACCAAGAACACAACTACCATGGCGTTCCATTCTAGGTTTCTCTCTCCTAACTCCACAAACTTGCAAAGCCGAGACCCTTTTTCCTAACCACGTGATTTTTTGAAATCTTAAAGATGAACAACAAAAATCTTTTAAGTTTACAAAAAACTTTATGATGGTTGCATAAGCTTTTTTGGTTAGTTGCATTGATTTTAACTATTTTTTTTTTCATTTAAATATATGTATGTGTGCAACCTTAGCAAAACAAATTCAAATCGTGCTTCTTACAAACCTTAATCAGTTTTATCACATCTCTATTCTCTATCTTGATTTTAGAGTTAGGCATTAAAGAGGGGGAAGGGGGTGAAAAAGTCCATCTTTTTCATTAAAAACAAAAACAAAAACAAAAAACTAATAGCTTGTTTGGGTAATGAAAAGGGAAGGAAAAGAAAGGGAAGGAATAATAATGAGTTTTCCTTCAAACCTCTCCATTGTTGGACCGATCAATTTCTTACAATTTAATCCCTTCATTTTCCTCCCCTCCAATTCCCTTCATCCCTCATTAATTATTCAAATGAAAGATACTCCATCCCTCTATTTTCCTTCCATTCCCTTCCTTTCCCTCCATTTCCTTTGATCCAAACACACTATTACTCTTCGAATATTTGTCCAAACTTTTCCATTACTTCAAAGCCGGATCCATTTAATCTAATAATGTTTTGCTTCCCCTCTTTAATCTTTATTTTACCCATCTTCTCTCAACTCCGTTTACAGCTTGTTTGGATACTAGGAAAGAGTTGGAAAAGAAGAGAAGGGAAAGGGAGGGGGACATTTTCCATTCCTTGAATAACAATTGTAGGGGGTGAGGGAAATGGAGGGGAGGGGAATAGAAGGTCCATTAATGGTTTAAGAATAAAATCTTTTCAAACTTGAAAAGATTTGGAAGGGAAATAGATTATACAAACTGAATTATTATGAAAAGAAAACTTTTCCCTTTTATTTTCTTCCTAAAATTTAACAAAGCACTCTATCCCCTCATTTTTTGCTCAAAGCTGAAGCTCGTCAACAATGGAGGGATTATTGGACTGAATCTCAAACAAAAACAACAACAAAAAAAGTAACTAAAATATAAATCAAACGCAACTTACTATCAATACCTTCAAATTTAATACTCCCTCAATTCCCTTTTGTTTTTTACGTTTTCATTTAGGGTGTTCCTTTTTATTCTTTACATTTAGGATATTTCATTTTTGAGTCATTGATTTTGGACAAAATTACCCTTACTTTACAATTTAAATACTCAATTGCCCTTCAATGTGCAATTGTACTATTTATAATATTTTAATGGGTTTTCAATACTCATTATTACTTTCTCTCTCATCTCTCTTCTACCTTCTTCATACTTTCTTTACCCCACATGTACAATATTCCTTTTTTTTTTTTAACTATAATTGTACTTTGAAAGATTATTTTATGTCAATTCACCTCAATTTTACACAATTTCTTAACAATCGCGCATAATTCCAAACGTAAAGAACAAAAGGGAACGGAGAGAGTACAATATATCACTTGATTATCATATGGTCTTTATTTATTTAGAGAAGGCATATGACAAGGTGCTAAGAGAGGTACTTTGGTGGCAATGTTGAAGAAAGGTATCCCACGAAGGTACGTGGACCTGGTTAAAGATATGTATCGGGATGTGACAAGAAATGTGAGGACATATGAAGGGTCGACAAAAGAATTCCCTATAATAATTGGATTGCATCAATGGTATGCATTACGCCCTTTTTCTTTTTGCAATGGTTCCTAAATGAAGTAACCAGACCAATTCAAGATGAGGTTCCATGATGTATGCTGTTTGCGAATGATATCGTTTTGGTGGATGAAAATAAAGATGGGGTTGATGCCAAATTTAAGCAATGGAGGCAAAAGTTGAAATCTAGAGGGTTTAAGCTAAGTCGGAGTAAGACTAAATATTTGGTATACCGCTTTGGTACTAAGAAGGGGACAAGTGATAATGTAGAGAGTTTGGATGGAAAGGACTTGACCATGAGTGAATGTTTTAAATATCTTAGGTCGATCATCTAGAAAAATGGTGACATTGATCAAGACATGGCCCACAAGATTAAGTCAGGGTGGCTTAAGAGGAGAGCAACCACGGGAGTGTCATGTGACTAAAGTATTCTCTTGCAGTTGAAGAAAAAATTTCATAAGACCAGTGTTGCTCTATGGTAGATAATGTTGGGCTTCTAAGAAAAAACATATTAAAAAGATAGAGGTTATAAAAATGTGCATGTTAAGGTGGATGTGAGGGAACACTCTAAGAGACAAACTAAGGGAAAATCGCATGTGTTGGTTTGGACATGTAAGACGGAGACTCGAGGATGCACTGGTACGAAGAGTGGGAGAGTGGGACCATGGAGGGGGTAAACGAGGGAGAGGGAGATGGAGATGGAAAATGACTTGGTTTGAAGGAGTTGGAAGGAGTTGAAAGGATATGAAGTATATGGATTTGCATGAGGATGAGGCATTGGCTCGTAAGGGATGGAGGAGGAAGATTTTTGTCGAGGACTACATGGAATAATCACTTTTTGTTCATGTAGCTGACTCCATTTATGGGATTAAAGCTTTGATTGATTGATTGATCACTTGATTATCACCCAAACCACACTCGATTCGATAGATTTTTCGAAAAAACTAGTTAAACAATGGTTGTTTTTTTTTTTTTTTCATTTGATTAAACTGAGATAGTTCCTAAAATTCTTCATCAAAGCTTTTTTCATTCTCCAAAATATGAAGAAAAATCAATAACATAATACTAAAATATACACAGGAATGACACATGTCATTTTCTAGTGCTATTATTTTTCCCTCCAAATCAGTCATTTCCTTTTTGCAAAAACTTCTTTGAGAATTACAACTTTATAGTATACTGTCATAATATATTATTGTAAATCATATATAAGTATCTTTTATTATTATTAATTTATTTGCTTATTTGTTCTTTCAGCATTTTTCTATAAGAAATTTTAAAATGTTCTTATATAAAGAATCTTCCTACTTATTGCATATTTTTTAGATAAAAATAACATTATTCTATCTTTCAAATTTCAGCTATTTATGTATTATTTATTGTATTCAACTGTCATAAATGTAATGTAAAATGTGTATATTTTTTAAATGCTTTAATTGGTTTCTTGCCTAATTCTAAAACGAGGAACATAACAAATGAAGGAAGTATAACAACATAGCTTAAAATTATAAACACTTTATCTATGCATGTAATCATGTAAGAAGATTGATTGATTAAAATTTCATTCTTTTTTTTTTATTTGTATCTCAATGCTTTCATATATGATTATATTTTAGGAAAAAAATTGATCAAATATCATTAATCAGGGTTATTATTGCTTCCCATTAGGTGTAATACATAATTTTAAATACTTTTTAGTTAATAAAAAGAATATTGATACCAATTTATTATTTAATTTTTAAAACATTCATATAGTGTAATATGTAGTTTTAATATATACTCATTTGTCTAATCAGCTCTTTCGTTATAGTTTATGTTTCATTTCATTATATACACAAAATAAAAAGATACTCCCTCTATTAGCAATTTTCACGGGAATTAATAAACATAAATAATAGTAAAAGTACATTGAAAAGGTAAATTTATTTTGGGTATGCAAAAAAGTAGATAGAGAAAGTAATAAAAGTACATGGAAAAGTTAAATTTACACAAATATTGTTGCAAAATGAAGGGAATTTTGGTAAAAAATTGATATTAATGGTACTTGAAAAAAGTAAATGGGACTATCAATTTGGGACTAAATATTGGCCATAAGGGACTGTCAATAAGGGGCAGAGGGAGTAATAAATACTTCCTACGTTTTTATTAATCGACACTGTTTGACTTTTACACTATTCACACAACACGCTTTGACTCACTTTTGTGGTTTATAGATACGATAAAATATATTCATGTGGGATCTTGTTTGAATCGTTTGAATGTATTTTTTTTATTAATATCAACTTTTTATAATTTTACAATGTTGATAATTAGAGATATTAATTGTTAAAAACATGCGTTGGCAAGCGTGATAATAGAAAGGTGTCAACTAAAAAAAACTAACGTGCATATTATCTGTGTTATAGTATGTTATAGTTGTAACTTATCTGTGTTATTTTTGATAAAAAGTTGTTTTATATATTATCAATTAATTGCAGTGAAACTAACGTGCATGCGGGAACTAACGTAGTATATAAACTGATTCTTCTTCCTTGCGTGTGACTGTGTCATCTTTTTATTTATTTTTATTGTTTTTTTTTTTTGGTAGTCTACTTTGGTGGTGGAAGTAGGCTACTGCAGCTCCGGTACTTCATGTGTTTTTCTTCTGAATTTCTTTCTCCACTTTCTTCTACCCCCTCATTCCTTTTCTCCTCTATCCAAACCAAGGGAGTTGAATCTCTTCCTCCCCCCCCTCCCTACATGATAATGTATCCAAACAAGCTGTTAATCATTATGGTCCCCACTCTTCTCACCTCAATTGAATAAACAATAATACTTACTACCTTGTTTTCTATTCACTTATGTTCATCAAATCCCACCATCAATAATCTCCTACAACTAGGGGTGAACATGATCTGGTTTGGTGCGGTTTGAGTCTAAACCAAACCAAACTGTAAATACGGTTTGGTCAATTTTCCAAACCAAAACAAACCATATTAGTACTGAAACCAAACCAAACCGCAATGCGGTTTATGATGAGACGACATTTTTTCCTAAAAAATTGTCAAATGTTAATAAATTTATAATAAAGTTTAAATAACTAGCCTAAAGGGATTAAATTTTACTACAAAGTTTTAGTAAACATAACAACCAACTAATCAAGTGCTAATATAAGTGCTAACACAATAAGAGCAATATGAGTTATATGACCTATTGAATTTTAAGTATTGATATTTGAGAATGAGTATAGAGAATAGTTGTATACTGACCGTATAGTCTTCTAATGATTTTTCATTTCTTTTTGTTTTTTTAATTTTTTTTATAATATATAATAGCTATTTTAAATTAATTAAAAATTATATAAATATTAAAATGCGGTTTATGGTTTGGTTTGGTTTATAATTTTCGAAAAACCTAACCAAACCGCAAACCATATTTCCCCAAAAATCGAAACCAAACCATATTTTTCCAAACCGTAAACCAAACCAAACCAAACCAAACCAAACCGCTAAATCGAAATGCGGTTTGGTCTGGTTTGGTTACGGTCCAAACCAAACTGTGTACAGCTCCACCTACAACTATGTGCCTAAGGGTAATGGGAAGTTTATTTGGGACAAAGGGAGGATACTAAATTATAAATTAGTTTATGGCACTAATTTAATAGAATGGTCTAATTATTGATGATTTTGATAATTCCTAAAAAGAAGATCTCAACCATAGCCATATAATAAAACCTACAGAAAGAAATAAGATAATAATACAATAAGAACTAGAAAAGCATTAACTTGTTTATAACCCAGTTGTCAACAATCTATATCCTCAATAAGCTATAAGAATTCTATATCCTCTTATCATGCCCATACTGTTTAAGATTACAAGCATTAAATCCATTGGAAAAAGGCATACAGATTGAAGCCAGTGTCTCACATCCAGCCCCATCCAGCAGAGTAGAATAGATCACAAGAGATTTTTACCATAGTGCTTGGACTATAAGTCTAAGACGGTCCAATCCAAAGAAAAAAGGGTTAATACCAAATACACTTTCACTTTTAGTCCCATATATCAGGGAACATGTTTAAATGTACTGTTCCTTTTATCCTTTATACCATATAAAATATAAGCATTGCCAAACACCATAATACCTGATCAGCTGTCATATTGCACTGAGACCTTCCAGCACAGATTATGATATTATTCTCTCAAGTTCCAAACCAAAAATAAAAACATATTATGAACATTTGTTACCTGGAATCCAGTAAAACTCTTGCATTGCATCCCTGAAGCAAGGAGAACAAGACGACTTTCATGTGTGTAGATGTACCAATTCACATTCACACGCTTGGATTCAATAAGTTGAATATTTTGTGATTCAGAATCATAAGTTAACATGTCCAGCCCACTGCAATTAAAAGACAACAGATAAATCAAACCACATATATATCACAGAAAAGTATTATGTGCCTTTCCATATAGCATTTACAGCTTGACCAACAACCTCAGACAAACATAAAATTACCAAAAATTTCATTTTCATTACAAGAGTCTTTCACATCATCATTATCACACATACCCCATACAAAGAACTTAAATCTAGATAAACAATTTACACCAGTCTACAACAACTGGATATTTTTTTACATTTAAAAGACCAGTCATAGAGCATTAACAGAAATTAGTTATGATTATGCGTACATAGAAGGCTTGAAATGATGTAACAAAGAATCTACAATTCAAAACGTTTTGTCGAGATAATAAAAATGTGTTTAAACACAACTTTCATAAAAAGTGTAAATTTTAGATTTTATTTTTTATTTTTTTTATTTTTTATTTTTTTTTAAATACTAGTATATAAGATTATTGGCTGAAGCATTCAAAAATTTTTCATCAGCGTCTACTAATTTTAAATACTAGTATATAAAAGGAACTAAATCTTGCATCCTAGTAAGTATTTAATTATATGATGGTCTGTAGAACATATTACAGACATGCAGGAAAGCTTTCACAAAAGAAAATGTAATATGGCATTAAGCCCATGAAATGGATTAAGAAGCTGCAGTTTGTAAGCTATCTTAAGGACTATACGAGGGCTAAGATCTTAAGCTGACACAAATCCTACGAAGTTATACTGCAGATGCCACAATGGTAATTATGGATGTAGTTAAGCAATTTGATGATTTTGATATACGTAGTATATTGGACCAGAGAAATAATGCATTACACTTAAGAAGTGTAATTTGGTGAAAACGGTTTCTAGGTCTATACTGCAATGTTCTCAGCTTGTCTTCTTACCATATGTCCATCCCACTTGCATCCATATGACAATTGAGAGTCAAATCAAATGCAGAATCTACGAGATATATGACTTCTTCTAATTGTGCTATACGCAGAAATGGAACGAAGGGATCAAAGCATTACAGAGATTTTCTTTTCTGGTATATGCAAAGCATAATATAATAGGCAAAAAAAAATTATCCTATAACAATTATACAACAATATATAAACAAGGAACTTGAGGACAGCAGAGTGAGACGGAGTAGCATGTCCATTCAAAGCATTGATGACTACGTGACAGAAATTGGAAACAAAAATTTGATGTTTGAGTCACCAGTCCCTTTTTTTTTTCCAACTTGGCTTTCCACAAATAGCTGTTTGAAATGATATTGTTTGCACTCATGCCAAACACCCTTTACACATCATTGTGTTATGTAATCAGCCATTATAATCCCTTATTTACACCATCACAAATGGTACTTAAATCCACAGTTTTCTTCACAAATTTACAAGTTTATACCTTTAAAATACTTTGTATTACATCAAGCATAAAGTATAAGATATGTACCAAAACTCTCGAGTTACAATGACAAAGTGAAATTTTTCTAATTTGTAAAGTCACATTATGAAGTGTAACATTACAACTTAACCTTTTTCCGAAGATGCAAACATTATCACAAATTGCAACTGCAATCGCAAATTGTTTCGAACAAGATCCTATGAAATTTTTATTTCTTATTCACTTCATTAATACTGGTGAAGAGGGAGTGCTATCCAAAGATTCTATTTCTGAACTCCTAGATTTGTTGTGAAGACTACAGATAGCCTGAGATAAGCTCCTTATGTTTCAACTGTAAATGATTTGTTAACTATTTGTTTCTACATTGTTTTTTTACTCTGCAGAGCGAGAATATGTTCAATCTAATAGTGGTCTTATGTTGTATCTTACATGGAGAGAAAGACAGATTCTTGAGATAATGGGCATGCCTTTCTCATTAATACTTTAGTAATGATGAAGTTGGCAAAGCAATATCATCAGGTTCTAAAATAGACTCACTCAGAACCAACAACATTTCAAGTTTTATATACATACCTAGTCTTTACAAGTACGAAATTACAGGCAGAGGAATCTGTCCAAAAAAACCCCAGTATCTTCTCTGACTCAGGCTTACACCTGTGGCTAAATGAGTTGCCTTTTTCCTTGTCCCAAAATTGAATCTCATGGATTGACCGCTGAATTGCTATAATCTTATTATCTAGTGAGTAGCGAACAGATAATACAGGACCTTCGCTTACGGAATCAGATGTAGGTTCAACATTAGGCTCAAAAGGTGCAATTTTCCACGAAATAACCTAGCAAGAGATATCAAATTACCTTAAATTTAAATCATGGGAAAATAATAACCTGCTGGTAATATTTGACAAAGCAATATGCAAATCCTTACAACATCATCTTGATTCATTATGTATTATTACCTGATCAGATGTTGGGGATAGCAATAACTTATTCCCCTCATCATAGAATAAGCCCTTTGAACCTGGGAAGCTGCATTTCAAGGGAGGATACTGAATATAAACATGTGACAAAGCACCTGACCCACTTAAGCCAATGCTGGCTTGAGAACTTGATGCTTCGCTGTTCATATTAATACGCCCTCTCTTGTTCCCTAAAATATTCTGCTTGCTGTGTAAAGATAACCAAGGATCACTATGAAACAGAAACGAATTGAGAGCCTACAAACAAAAGAAAAAAAAAAGAACCAGAATGAGCAAGAAAATAGAAGAAGAAAGGCAAGATTGTAATAACATCAGAAATTTAATAGACAAGCCACTGCTGCAGCACATTTTCCACAAAGATATATCTATGAGCTTCTAATTTTAATGTATAGAGTGAAGTCATGTACATAATTACCTAAGTATGTATTTTAGTATACACAACAATCACGTATAGGTCCTTTGAAGTGGTCTCTTAAATCAACTATCAAAACTACTGATTGCAATTCCAAATACGCCCCACTGTCCACTGATCAATCAATTTGCCACACTAAGGCTTGCCTTTAAGCTACAAGAGAACAAATACATCAAATGAATACGAAAAGAAGAACATTAAGGTTTCAACAATGCTCAAAGCCACCAATTCACAATTTACGGGAAACAGTACCACGTTCTGCATACAATACTTCAGAGCACAAAATTCTTTCACGCACATATTATGTTCAACTTCTGGAAGCTTCGCTGCAACACAGCTTCCATAATTCTTTGCCTAGATATAAAGCAAATGGATTAGAATAGAATAACACAAACACAAAGATGAAACAGCAACATGAATACTTTTACCATATGATAAATGCAAATTGAGATTCTATCAGAAAACATCAATAAGAGCTAAGAGAAAACATAATGAACATTCCTTGATTTTGACAGATATAAACACAGGGCTAAATATTACGTGTCGCTTGGTTTAGGATCATTAAGAAAGGAAAGGGAATTTTTTTACTCTAAATAATTGGTTCACTATTTTTTTTCTTAAACATCAACTATACTACGTAGTTGGGATAAACTTATACTTCATCTATAATCCCTTCTGATTGCCAGCATTCCCTTCACTCCCCTCCCTCAAAGATCTTAATCCCTGCAACTTGGCTATTTGATTTTACATAATTCTGTCATCTAACACCACTTGATTCACAGAGAGTGTTCTATCACCATCACCCTCTGTAAGCCATCCCAGCCTCTCTACCCAGCCTGAAGCTGCCAGTACCATTTACTAATGAACCAGAAGTGTCCTCAAAGATGGCAGTTCAACTCCTGTTATTACAAAGATATAGTAAAAGTGAACAGCAGAAACAGATTGCAATATAACAGAAAGCAAATTGTACTCAGAACACACATCGAAACATTGAATTTTACCCCACTGACTAACTGTTAAAGAACCCAGCTGCCTTAGCCCACAAGATGCTAGATAAATATTAAATCCCAAAGAAAATCAATAATTAGCGCAGAACCTAAGAAAACATGCGCAGTCTTTTTAGCCAAGAGCCCATAAGCACTAGAAAATCCCCATAAAAACATTATGCCACAACATTTTCATCTCCTTTGCCCAACCTATGCCCAAAAATTGAACTTGCAGCAATTCCAAATACAGTATGAGGGATTGAGGGATACTCCAGTACTCCACAGTCCACATAGACAGCAAAAAGGCTCTTCCAAATATTACTTCTTTTCGATTTATGAAGGAAGACAAGTGAGCAGGACTCACTATAGGCATGACACAACATGCACATTTTTGATAACATAGCAATCCTTGGAGCAAAGTGTTAGTGCTAATTCTACCTGACACAAAGGTCCGCACAAAAGTTGCCATCTTCAGAGGAACTCAAGCCTTCTAAAGTTTTCTATAAACTGGGGAAAGGGTGTATTTTGGAGGCAATGTAAGCAAACCAAAGACTTGCAAAATAAGCTGCCCGAATAGAGCCCCCACCACCCCCCCACCCCCCCACCCACACACACCTGCCACCATCCTCCTAGTATTCTCCACCTACAATAATCAAGGTGATATCCTCTATCTAGTCAAGGGGGGGCCTTAGTAAAGGATGATTTCAAACATGGAATGCCATAACAGGAGCATATGTAAAGTGAACAAGTGGCAGTTCAATTGCTCATCATGCACTTTAGACAGCAATCTTTCCTCTCCTACATCTCTCACTCCTGCCCCCTCCTCTCTAACTCTTTCGATTCCACAATCACACATTTTGCCATATATTACTCCAACTTCAAAACAACGTAAGACCACATTCTAGCTCAATCACATAACATCAATCCCCGAATCAATTTCAAAATCACAATCAAATAGGTTGATATTTTTTGTTGAATAATTAAAATTTCAAAGACCATGGTTAATTTGGAGAAACTGCACTGCCGACCTGGCAATTGGATCAAAACTAAATTCCGCAGTTCCCTAAGGCTACAGATTCAACTTCCATCACTGTTGCAGCTTGGTTGAAAAAGAGTAAAGTAGCCACTGAATAGAGAGAGCACCGAACAAAACTTCAAAGGAGGAGGAGGTCTGATTGGTTGCCTTTCTTTAATTTTGACAGCCAAACAAAAAATAAAATTCAAATACCTGTGCACTACAATTGACAAAGATGCGCTGCAATATCGATGTAGTCTTCTTTTCCTTCATGGCTTCATGGATGCATACCTAAATAAAGATGTTTTCTAAAACTAGAAACAATCAATAAAAAAAAATTAAAAATGACAAACTTCACTCATGTAGAAAGCTTAAACCATTCTCTATATCAATAGTCTTACAAAAATGGCTATCTCATAGCAATAAAACTAATAATTCACTCCACAATTCCACATCATGAGTAATAAAGCAGTGACAAAGTTTTTTTTTTTTATTTAATCCCCCAATTAAAAGAGAATGAATTCCCTTGAAATTAAACAACAAAGCTGAAATGATAATCCTAGATGATTTCAACTTCTTTTCATGTCACAACCGTGTCCCCTCAATGGATTAGGGGTGCAAGCGAGTAAGCGAGTTGATGAGATCAAATAAATAAGCTCGAACTCAGCTCCGGTGCCGGAACTAAAGCACATTTCTAGTAGTTATAGATTTCTTCGTTATCAGATACCATTGATGGAGCAACAATTATAACCAGTCAAATACATGCATTGAGATAGCATAATATTGTTGCCAAATTATCAAATTACAAATAACCCTAGCATAATCGTCGAATCCAACTAGAACTATCTTTAATTATCATACTTCTTCAAAATGCAGACAAAATCATGGTACCAGAATATTGAATTTGAATACCCTAGTTTGGGATCAATTCAATCCATTAACAATAACAAATTACGAACTTTGTCAACAAAAATTAATCCAGTTTTAACAATAAATCTCACAATTCAACATCAATCAACCTCCAAAATTATCGAATCATCAAATTAAAGGATCAATTATAGAAATAAGATAAATTGTCTGAAAACAACCTGAAAATCATCAGAAAATAGAATTAACTGCAGATAATTATAAGAGAATAACTAACCTTGGAAATTAGGAAAAGCAGAAAGATCGATTGAGAGAGATGACAATGGAGGTTAAGTCATTTTTGTTCTTCTGGTGCACACAATAGAGTTGAGTTGAAGAACTTTAGCAGCTTCAAGGTAAATTACTCGATTTCTGATCAAATTATAAAACACAAGTTACACGCATTCGTGCGTGTGAATATACAAGATTATAAGTTTAAGAGCATCTTTAACAATGAACAAATAAAATTATTTGTGTTACTATTGAAATAAAATAATATAAAAAAAAATGATGGAATGATGAATAGTGGCATGAACAAATGTGAATGGTTTGGAAAACCAAACCATCTGTGAAAATTATTTGTAAGAAAACTAAGGCGCTATTCTTTTGAGCTTCTAGGCACGGCAGAGCAGATTAAATTTCAGCTCAGCACAGCAGATTTCAGGATAGCAGAGTAGAGCAGAGCCGAGCAGATTTCAACATTATACTATTATTATTATTATTATTATCATTATCATCATCATCATCATTATTATTATTATTATCATTATTATTATTATTATCTCAAAAACAAAAAGTCATACAACCTACAATAAATTAGTGGGAAGCCGAGATACAATCTGGGCCCCCACTCCTCTAGCTATAGCAAAGCCTACCCTAGTAAAAATATGAGCTGCAGCACGTGCTCCAATGTCTTGCGTCGTCGAGACAATATTATTATTAAGTGCATATACCATTGATTTAGGTGAATGAAAACATAAATATATGTGTACCATATTTAACATATGTTAATAGTAGAAAGAAAAAAGACAATGGTTTACTTATATTTATTTCACAAAAATTTTAAAATAAAATGATTTAATGAGTAATAACGATTTTACTCATAAATGACTTAGGGCCTGTTCATATTTACTGAACTGAGCTGAACTGAACTGAACTGAACTGATTGGAGCTGAACTGAATTGAACTGAACTGAACTGATTGGAACTGAACTGAACTGAACTGAACTGAATTAAGCTGAAATGAATATTTTATGTGAGAGGGAAATTAAGAGCTGAACTGAACTGAACTGATTGGAACTGAACTGAACTGAACTGAACTGATTGGAACTGAACTGAACTGAACTGAACTGAAATTAAGTAAATATGAACAGGCCCTTAATCATATATTTTAAACACTAAAAATAATAATGATATACAAAGTACTACTTGAAAACAACCTCTTTTTTTCATTCCTAAATTATATGGAAAGATTTGAAAAATAATTCAAATCAATGAACTAACCATCAATACCCACATAAAATGTTTCTACACATTGTGATTCTAATATCAAATATTTATAAAAGAAACTGCTATTACTTGTTATTATTATTATTTATTTATTTTGAAAGAATTATTATAATTATTAGAAATTATTAATTAAAAATATTATTAAATATTAATTCTTAATAGTTTAAATTATTAAATATTATTATTGATAATTATTATCATTAATTATTATTATTATGATTAATAAATATTAATTATTATTAATATTAATAATTATTAAAATTATTTTTAATATTAATAATTATTATAATTATTCAGAATAATAAGTTATTATCATCAATACAATATTAATTATTATTATTGAATATTAATTATTAATATTGTTATTATTAATTATTATTTGACAATAGAGTAGAGCAGAGCAGATTTCTTATGAGCAGAGTAGAGCAGATTTGATTTGAGCAGAGCAGGGGTCAGCAGAGAGCAGGGCAGAGCAGCTCTAAAGAACGGGGCCTAACTTTGATTATTTTAATGATTATCATTGTATTTAATATTTAGGAAAAGATAAATTGAAGGTGGGGAAGGTAAATAGTAACATGAATAATACTCGGAAGGTGAATATTGTTTTTTGGTTCAATGTTAAGAGGAGGATGTTGGAAATTATTTGTTTAGTTTATGTATATGACAGAGAAAGTATTTTTTTTTTTTTTTTTTTTTTTGTGAATAGTAACATGAACAATTTTTTTTTGTTCATGAACAAGGGTGCTTTAGTTCTCTGTTTTTTTATCAAATGGAAGTTGTTTTTTTTTTCCTTCTCCAGATGTTAGATTTTTTTTTTAAGATGGTAGATTTATTTTTATGTTAGTTTTTTTTAAAGATGGTAGTTTTATTTATTTTTTTTTTAAAAAAAAGACAAAAATAAGAGGGGTATCTTGGGAAAGTGAAATTCATCACCCAAGATCCCATTTCACTTTATATATAGGACTAGCTTAATTCCTGTGCCACGCACGGTTAAACTGATAATCATGAAAATTTCTTAATTTAATAACGGAAAAATTTTAAATTACCACCAAAAAATGTAACCATTTTCGAATTAACCACTCGTTAAATTTTTTATTTTAAATTACCACCCCTTAAATTAAATAAATGCTCAGATTACCACCCATTTCCAAAATCCGACGGATTTTCCGTCTGTGGGCCCTCCTAGCTAAATTCCCTTCTTTTTTTTTCTTTTTTTCTCTCGCTTTAATCCTCTCACCGATATATTTCACTCAACCCATCATCATTTCCTTCATTGAATTTAACACACCACTTTAATTTCATTTCTAAACCCCAAAATTTTACAACTTCAGACAAAAAACCAACATATTACCACCATTACATTGTCACCTTTCTCATTCATTTTCTCTCTCCTCCCCTCACTACTAAAAACCTTCCTTCTTCTTCTCCTCTTTCTCTCTCCAAAATTGCCAGAAATCAAACTCAAATTCAAATTTATTCTGAAATCAATTTTTGATTTGAAGAATTTGAAGCTTTTTTAATGGAGTCTCTGCTACAAAGCGAAGCTGAAGATGGCGGCGCTGGCGAAGAGAAGGTAACAGCAACTCTTCATTGATTTAATCCATTACAACAACAACTCAACACACCAACAACTCTGCAGCACCGAACCTCTCAACCCAGCCAATACCCACCTCTAACCCCGCTTCATCTTCACTCGCAAACAGCCGCGCAACAACTCACATCCCCCTCTCCAAACGTAACAGCAGCCCACAAAAAGGAGTTAATTGCAACAGCTAAGTGCGGCAATAGTGATTGGAGTCGCCAAAACTTTCAATTTCAGCCCTAATAATTGGATTTGAATTCAAAGCCAACGCTCCCTAATTAAGATGCGGTTGCTCCAATTTTCATAAAAGAGGCAGAATGTTTAGTGCGCTCTGAAATCCCAAGATTCCATGAACCTTATGATGAGTGTCATTTATGGCACTCATTTGATCTCTTTTAGGATGATTTTCATTCCGTTTTATAGCTCTTTTCCTTAGTTTTTTTTAGTTTTTCTCTTTATTTCGTTAGTTTGTGCTTTTCGTAGTTAGTTTCCTTGTTTTGTGCATTTCTTTGTTTATTTGTTCTTTTTCCCTTTTATTTGTTTGTTTTCGTTTGTTTTCAGGTTATGATCGTGTTTCCAAGGATTCCCGAGCCTTCCTCTTTCATTTCTCATCAAGTTGGATGCCTCGTGTTCGCTTTTGGAGCTTCAAGTTTGAAGGAACGTAAGGAGCAAGTCAAGAGATTGGTGCACGTATGCGGTGGGGGCATCATCTTTGCCACAAACCCACCAAAATATCCATTTCAAGACTGCCTACCTTGGTGTTCATCATCATCGCCAAGACGAGCGCACGAGGTTGAGCTAGAACGAAGAAGGGGAAGCATGTTCTGCCACCAGGTGCGGGCGCGCACGAGCAGGGTGCGGCCGCGCACCTGGGTGGTGCGGCCGCACCTACCTGGGTTCCCTGTTCCGTACCCTTTTTCGTGCGCCACACCTCCCAGGGTCTCTTTTTGGACGATCTAACCAACTCTTCTTTTGTATCTTTCTTATATATAGTATTTCTTTCTATTTTTAGAGAGAGAATCAATTGGAGAATTTTTAGTGAACTTTTGAGATCATATTTTAGAGAGAGAAACTCTGGGTTTTTAGAGAGAGAAATTCATGGTTAATTGTTGATGATACAAGATTTCTTCATTTCATTTGATCTTTGATCAAGTACTGTAAGGATTACTCTTCTTTGATTCAATATATAGTTTGATCTTAGTTGATTTCATTTGTTTTTCATATGCTTGGTTAATTGTTTTAGTTTGATTGATATTTGATTAAAGTTTGATTGATTTTTGTATTGATTTTAGATTGCTTGATATGATGTTGGTAAATGTATGTGTTGATTAGTTTTGTTTTGATCTTAATTACCATGATTAGTGAGTAGATTACTTGCTAGGGCAATGGCGAAGCATGTATGAGTAATGGATTAGTGCTAATTGGGGATAATTGATGGAGTTGATAGTGTGACTAAATTTGGTTGATGATCATGTGCATGTGTGTGATTGATTGAAGATTGGCCAACTTTGATTGTTGCACTAGATTGCATTGTAAGTTCACATTGATACGGATCATTGATTTGTGGCTTGCATTTACACGATTGAGGTGTCTTGTGATGTTTCCTAGCTAGAGTTTATCGTAGTTGACGCTAGTTAGACCTCTAGGAGAATAGTTTGATACGATCTATTGGTTGCATGATTGATCTTCCCTCACATTGTTTGACTTATCCAATTTGACCTCCCAATTAGTCAATTCCATTATGAATGCATGTGGATCCTAGCCCTAGTGCTTATTACATTTGATTACTTCAAGTTTATTTGCCGTGTTTGTCCTAGTTTAGAATTCACAACCCTACCTATAGACTTTGGAATAACTTGACTGTAGACGATAGGCAATAGCCCACCATTCCTTTGGGTTCAACCCTTGACTTACCATATACTAGTATAGGGTTGGTTAAGTGTTTATAAATTTTGTTTGACCGTTGGGGAGGGTAGATAACGACCTACGTTTCCACATCGCGTCACCTTAATTCCCCAATCTACCTATTTACCCCAATTATACTGAAATTTGGTAGAATTGTGATGGAAATGTGAATTGAAGTTAGGGGAGCGTTTTTAAAGAGAAAAATCGAAGAAAAATCATTCAAAAGGGTCAAATTAAGTGTTAGGTGGGGCCCACATACGAAAATCCACCGGAATTTTTAAAATGGGTGGTAATTTAAAATAAAAAATTAAATGGGTGGTTAGTTTGAAAATGGTTACATTTTGGGTGGTAATTTAAAAATTATATTTTTATAACTTGCAAAAAGAAAAAAATGTTTGATGTTTTACTTAAATAAATTAACTTAGCTTGAAATTTGAATTGTATATATACAAACGATGTTTAAAGCTTATTAATGCATTAGACATTCTATAAAAATTGAAAGATATTTAGTTACTATGAGGTTTTAGATACAAAAAAATGAAAATTTTAGTTTATTAACCCGAAAGATGTATTAATATTAGTATGTGCTAAGAATATTTTATTACTGTTATAATATAGTGTAAGAAGTTTTTTTTTTTAATTTGAAACGATATAATGTATGAAATTAACGATAAAGGAAAATAGAAAGAAAAATAACTAGGAATATTTTTTTTTTTTGGAAATGGGTTTTGGTGGGAAAAAACAACACCAGGAAGTGACATGTGTCATTCCCGGTGTCTGCTCTAGATTAGGTCCCGTGCATGGTAACTTTCATTGTTTATTATTAGTTTTATTATTACAAAGTATTAATTAAAATAATAATATTTTTGTTCAGTGTGTATAAATGAAATATAATTACCAAATAGTTAGGTAAATAATATATATATATATTTTTGTAGTTTCTCTCTCTTCAAAAAAACCCTAAAATTTTCTCTGTTCTCTCTCTTCAAACCTAACCACCATATTAAAACTTAGGGGCTGCCATCGATTTTTATCGATGGTAAGCCCCAAATTCTTCTTTAATTTAATGTTTTTAGCCAATAAAGATCACCATCAGTATGGTGATTATAGTCAGTCCCTCCATGTAGGGTTTTGTCAGTCCCTTTATGTAGGGTTTTGTCAGTCCCTCCATGTAAGGCTTAGTATTGTTTGTTTGTTTGGTTTTAGTGTGTGCAGGGAAACAAATTTAGAAGATTCGTCTTGTAAATTTGTGGAATTGCGCGTCTGTTGGTATAGGGGTGCAGATTTAGAAGATCCGTCTTACAAATTTGCAGATCTTGATGATCAATCAAGTTATATCTCTTTTGCGACTATACATCAATGGAGCTCCGTCAAGAGCGATGCAAAGACATCTAAAATTATTCAGGAGCAGTTCAGAAGCGATGCCATTAGTTTAGGGTATTTAATTCTTGTATTGAGAATTTAGATCTCTTAAGGGATGATTGTAAGTGCCGAATGTCTATTATTATTTAATAAAATCACCCCTCCCTATTCCATTCAAAAAAAAAGGTAAATAATATTATTGCATAGTATTAAATACTCTTTAAGAACCTTTGGTAAATTAAATGGCAAGAAATTTTTAAAGAGAAGATGATACATGCATGTCATTTCTGGTTTCACCTTTAATATAATATAATACAATACAATATATAGTTATAGTTATATATTAATGAGTTACAGCTAATTAGATGCAATATAACGTAATTTTTTTTTTTTTAATTTCGTACTATAAATAAAATCCATTTGATTATAATATAATATAAAAAATCATTTTAAGCAAATAATGTTGATGTTACTAATAAGAATCTTTAATTTCTAATATAATATGTAAATTAAATATATATAATTTTATTGTCTTAAATAAGTTGTCAATCAAAAAGATATAAAAAGAAAAATCAAGTTAGAATATATTTATTTCAGGAAAGTGATTTTTGGAGGGAAAAAACGACACCAGGAAGTGACATGTGTCATTCCCGGTGTCTGTTTTAATATTATGTAATGTAATGTAATATGTTATTTATAAGTTCACACCATTTCTACTACGGATTATTTTATTTGCAATTTTTATTACTTTAGTAACCAGGATGCCCCGCAAGTAACGCTCACATTTAAATTTGAATGGACAAACATACCCTTGACAATGTTCTACGTTTTCGGCCTATGGAGTCATTTACAACATTTTGTAGGTAGTTTCTCAGAAGAAATTGTTTTTAATTGGTAGTTTTTCACAAAAATATCCTTAAGTAAATCAATACATTAAAATAAAATAGAAAACATTGTAAAAAATAATACAAACTTTCACCCGTCCACTAAAAACAAGTCGAACTTTCGAATTTTTCTAAATAATACAAACTTTGGAGGGTATCCGCTTTAAACAATACATTTTGCCTACAACCTAAAGAACCGGTAATTTTTTTTATTTTTTTTGGATTAGATAAATTCATTATCAATTTAATTAACTCATAATCAATAATTAAACCATAGTTAACTAAATGTGAGCCCGTGCGATGCACGATTGTTTTTATACATTAAGATATTTTTCTTAGTTAAATTATATAATAATTTAATTAAAATGCTATTGTTTATTAAAAAAATATTTTTATGTAATAATGTGCCTTTATCGTTTAAAGAATAATTTTATTATTTAAACCATATAATCTTTTAATAAAACTATCTATGACTATTAGAAAAGATAGTTTTTATTAATTTATGTAATTGAACCTGCCTATGTGATGCATGGGTTTTTATTTATATTGTTTTTTTATATGTTATAAAACTTGTGTGCGTCTATGCGATTTGTTACATTATTTTATTTGTGATACAACTTCATACGATGAATGAATAATCAATACGATGAATGAATAATCCCAAGAGTGTATTTTTCTATTTTGGGTGATATTCCAATTGATTTTAATGTAAAACAGTGTCACTTGTTGAGATATTGGGGATAGGAGTGTGAACTATATATGAGGGTACTAATTGTTATTTCTTTCAAAAATATTTAACCTACAAAACGAAAAAAATAGTTATTTATGATTAAAGTTTAACTATATAAAAAATTAAAATTTATGTAAACAAATTTATCTATAACCATATAATTATCATGTAAATTTATCTGCATGGGAAAGATTTAAAAGTATAAAAATTAAATATATTCAAATGTTTATAAAAAAATTATAAGATTGAAAATTGTGAAACAAAAAGGTAAAAAAAAATTAACATTAAAATTTAAACAAATTTATCAATAACTATACAATAACCATTTGCCAATTTTTGTGCAAAACCTGTGATCATGGCATTCAAAGACACCCTAGTCTAATTCTCTAGGCGTTAAAACAATTTCATTGCCATATCAACCTTTAAATTTTTACATTTCAAATAAATGGAAATCAAGGAATTCGATAGACACATTAGAGTCAAATTCTAATTGATCCGATGTTCTATAGATGACCATGTCCTTCTCTATATATAGAGTATTCCCATTATATTTGTTATTGATGGGCTCCTTATAGTTTCTTTGGCTATATAAGTTGTTGGCACTTGAGGTAATAATCTTGTAAAATTGTATGTTTATTTATGTGGCGTGGGTGTGTGAGATTATCATTGGATGGTTATATAGGATTGAAAAAATGATAAATTTAAGTCATTACAAATTTTTATCATTGAATATGATAAAGTTTATTCTAGATTAGCTGATATTTTTATTTTTGCAAGATAAAAATAGAGGATATTCAATGTTATATTTTTATTTGCATTTTTATATCTCTAATCTCATTCGTTCATTTTGCTTAAGTGGCGATTGATTATTTTAATTCAAAAATAAAATACAAATCTTATTTTTCATTGGTCGAATTAATGCTTTTGCTTATGTGGCGCTCCAAATGCTCCCGAAAAATGCCTACTTTATATATATATTTATTAGATTACCCCTTAACAATTTTTTAAAAAAATACTCCTCCTCCCCATAACCAGCCACTCCACCACCATCCCTCCCTCCTTTCCCCCCACCTGCAGCTTCCGTCCACCACCACCCCAAATCCACCCTCGGCGACGCCAGCCAGCCGCCCCGCCCTGTCATTGCCCTCCCCCCCCCAAACCACCATAACCGAAGCTCCCTCCCCCGAAATCCCTCTACGACTCTATCTCTATATGAAAATCCATGAAATTCCCCTCCCTCATTACGAAAACCCCCAACTGCTTCATCACCCAGCCTCAAAAACACTAGCCGATAGGGTTTCGGCGGTGGCTGAAGGGGAAATTTGAGGTTTTTTATTTTTTCGGTGGGTTTTTTTTAGGAAAAATTGCCCGGAATAATCCCACCTTTGGGCCGTCCGCTAAAAATAATCCCACCTTTGGATTATTTTTAAATAATCCGACTTTTATACCCAATCTGCTCAAAATGGTCCCAGGTGACCAGTAACCGGTTAAAGAGGTAATTTTTTTTAATTAAGTTTGATTTACACGTGTAAAAACTTGATCTGTCCAAAATTTAAAAAAAATAATTAAAAAAAAAGTAAAAGCAAATAAAAAAAAATTAAAAAAAAAACCCACCACCTAAGCCACACCCAGCCACCACCATCCCCACCACCCCCACAACCCCCCTCCCCCCAAACCCAGACCCCAGAGTACCACCCCACCCAGATCGGAAACCACCACTCCACCTAGACCCGAATTTACTGCCGCCAGATCCATATCCCAACCCAACCCCAAAATTTCGTTTGAATATCGAAACCATTAAACCAGACCCTAGGAAACGGGTTAAGGAGGTCGGTGCGACCGGAATTGAGGTTAGGCAGGACGACGCGGGCGCACGGCCGTAAAAGGGATGGGAATGGGGAGGGGGATGGGATCGATCGTGATAGGACCAGGGTTGTTGGTCGATGAAGGTTGTTGGTGGTTCAGCAATTGGTGGAAAAGGGTAGGGGAGGCACCGTGCAAGGACGCTCGATGCGGCTGAATTTGGGAAAGGGGAAGGTTGACGTGGCCGGAAAAGGGTGAAAGAGGTGGCAGGGGATGTCGGAAAATACATGGGGGTGGTTACGAGGCCGGAATAGGGTGGAAGAGGGGGCAGGGGAAGTCGGAAAAGCCGGGATTGGTGGCTGGGAAAGTCTGCGTGCCGGGAACGGTAGCTGGGGAGGTCTGTGCGCCGGGAACGGTGGCTGGGAAAGTCGCGGCCACGGGAACGGTGGCTGGGAAGGTGGTTTGGCTGGTGGGTAGTTTAAATATTAATTAACTTTTTTTTTTTTAACTTTTTTCTTTTATTTTTTTTTAATTTTATTATTTGGACTAATCGGGTGTCGACACGTGTCAAGTAACTTGCTAAAGCAAGTTAAGTGACCGGTTGGGACCAATAAAAAAGATCGGGGGGTAAAGGTGGGATTATTAAAAAATAATCCAAAGGTGAGATTATTTTCAGCGGACGGGCAAAAGGTCGGATTATTGCGGATAATTTTTCCTTTTTTTTTATGGAGGGAGGGGGATTTCGAGGGTTTTTGTGGTGGGTGGGAGTCAGGGAAGGCAGCAGGAGGGTGGGGATGCCGGAAATGGGTCACCGGCGTAGGGAAGGGGTTGAAGTGCTGGTAGGGAATCGTCGGAGGGTCGGGCAACGATGGGGAAGGGGATGGGCAGGGAGGGGAATGGGTGGCTGGTGGGGAGGGGGTTGTTTTTTTTTTTTTTAAAAAAAAATAATAATAATAAATTAAATCTTTTAAGAAATTAAAACATTTAATAAATAAAAAAATTCAATTAAATTATTAAACCAATAAAACAATGACTCGTGTTGCATGACCTATTAATTAAGTCACAAACCGGTCATAAGTTGTTTAAAGCGGATACCCTCAAAAGTTTGTATTATTTAGAAAAAATCGAAAGTTTGACTTGTATTTAGCAGACGGGTGAAAGTTTGTATTGTTTTTGACAAATTTTCCAATAAAACATTCCAAAAAATTAATCTAAAATTAAATAATATCCATCTCATGGAACTTAATTAGTTAGTAAAGGGGTCAATACCTCAAAAGAAGAATTGTTGGTAATCATAAAATAAATTGGTATGGGTAAGGTAACAAAATAATAATCATAATTCATAAATATTATAATAGTGTTAATAATAACTTCTTCATTGTATCTCACGTGGTAAATTAATATGAAGTATAATATTGTAGCTCTAGCTACTTATTTAAAATTCCAAAATAAGTCACTTTACTTATACCATAAAAACAATTCTATTAGAGCTCCATCCTAAATGAAATATCTTCAAGGCACCATGTTGTCTCTTGTCCTTCTCCTCATTTTAAAATTCTATGTTAAAGTCTGGGTCTTTCTCATCCTCAGAGTCCTCGATAACAACAATTTTATAAACTAGATCCGAGTCCGTAGTCAATGGTGGATCAAGCTTTTCAACAAGTAGGTTCAAATCACTTTAAATTAATTCTTTTTTAAATATAAATGAACTTATTATTCTAATTTAATTAATATTAACATTTATATAAACTTTCATAACCACTTAAAGATCTAAAAATAAATTCATATTATATACAGTATTATATATTGCACACATATATTATGTGCATATATATATTCATGAGACATACGAATGTGTGTGTTTACATTGACATATCTATCCGAATTTTCATGTCGACTTTCTCATATTAAACAACTTCATTTAAATTAGTAACATTTTTTTTTTATCTTTTAAACGTTAGCATTTATTTACAAAAATTAAGTGGGGTTGATTGACCGTGGCCCATTATTTTGAACTTAGCTCCGCCACTGTTCCTAGTAGTTGTCTTTCTTGCATTAGGGTCTTCTAGTTCCTAGATCATCGAGTTACCATGCATGTTCTCCTTCATCATTTGTGGGAATGTCTAGATAGAATTGAAAAAGATCCTGGATATGTCTTAATCTTATGCCTTTTGTTTTTAGGTGTTTTACACTCATGCAAGTCTTGACACCCTCCTCAGATTGATCCAACTTTGGAACTAAAATCCTGTTCATAGTTTCTGTAGAATTATCACTTTCCACTTCTTTTCCGTTCCTAGACATGATTACTATGTCACTTTTCTCTTCTCTACGTCATCCCAACACAATCAAGCATAATTCAAGAAAACAACATAAGCATACATAATAATCGAAAACTTGTTAGTATTCCTTATTATATGATCATGTATAAACTTAACAAAAAGAACATGTAAAGCTATCACTAATTTACACAGCTCAACAAAACATAATTACACGTATGAAGATAAGAAAACATTGTTAGAATAATTACATATGCATCCCCTTCCTAAAACTAAAATTAAAGTTGTTTTAAAATCAACTTAATTCAAACATAATCTAGGAAATTCTAAAAAGAAATTGTTTTAAGTTTCAAACAAGTGGTTTAAAATCATAAAAGGTTAGGCGCTTAAATAGATAAATAAATGGGTTTTTCTAAGTTATGCCCTCAAACTTTTTCGGTTTCTAAGCTGTGCCCATGATTTTTCAAACATCTAAGTTGTGCCCTCAACCTCACTAATTTTTATTAACAATAACCTATGACATTAATAACCTTTTTTATTATTTTATTTTTTGATTTTAAATTTTTTTAAAGTGTTAAACCAATTAGAATGGGTCACGTATCAAATTAATAACACCACGACACCATTGTTGATAAAATAACTTGACTTTCGTTAAAGGATATGGCTGTCAAAGGATATTGGTGATAAAATATCGTGAGGTGGAGGGCATAACTTATAACTTTGAAAAAGTATAGGTACAACTTAGAAACCGTAGAACTTGAGGGACATAGCTTAGAAAAACCCTAAATAAATTAGCTTTAGTGGTAATAAAATCTAACCTAAGGTTTGATACCACTTTTTAACACCTCAATACTTTAAACAAGTCTCTACGTTTTAAAAAGTATGAGATAACTCTTATGAATAGTGTTTTGATAATTATTATACCCTCTTAAGAATGTTAATTATACTCTCTTAAGAATGTTTTAATTTACTTTATTGACCTTATTAATGTTAATTAGATGTATATTTTAAACTCTTAAGAATTGTGTGCGGACATTTATACTCCTAAACATATTTGTTAATGAATTTTCCCTCATTAATGCTACTAGCTAGCAGCTAAAGTTGTGATGTAAGGCCAAACCAAAAGAGATTCTTGAATATTGCTAGCTATGGGACTATGGCTCGTGCATCATGCGTGTTAGCCACCCTAGTGTAAGAGATTTATCAAAGTGTTACATCCATAATGTGTTCAAACGTTACGTCAAAATTTGTAGCGAAAATTAAGTCATTACAAATAAAGTTCAAACCAAACAAATCCCAAATAGAGTCTTACAAGTTGGAACCATTCAAGACCCTTATTCAAAACCCAAACACTTTGTGGTACCCATTTTTTGACTAAATAAAATTAGAAGTCAAAATCCCACGTAAGTCAATAATTTGACTAAAAAAAGAAATTAAAGTCGTCACTCTATTTTTACCCCAATAGAGACGGTTTTTTTGTTTATGATCATTTTCAAATAGAAAACGACATTGACTCCATTAGGTGAGACACTATATAAGTATGGTCTTAGGAAAATTAGAGGTCTAGGTATGGGGTATAAGTTAGGAAGATCGAACGTTTGGAACTCGTCTCTTCCTCTGTTCTAACGAACAGGCTCTTACTAGTACCTTGTTAATTAGTTATGATTATTCACATACTTTTCCTTAAACTAATGCATAAAAACACGAAAGTTTCCACATTGTCAATCACACTCAAATGTAAAATAAAAGTGAATTAAACCTTACGATATATGGTAGGTTTAGGCATTAAAGTTGCCCTACGTACCGTTCATTGTGGGATTTGAATCCACTCCCGGATCAAAATCCTACGTAGTTCTTATGAACGTCCATTTATACATGGTCAAAATTTCATACGAGGTTTCAAGAAGGTTTATATTTTTGGGACAGGTGGTCGATCCGTATAAGGTCATTTGAATGAGGCTGAGCAATCTTATTTTCAAGATGGAGGTCATTTTACCAAGGTTGAGGAAGTCACTAGAATCAGCGATACCATAGGAGTTTCTTTGAGGAGAATGATTTTGTTTGCAAAATGCGTTTCAATTAACGACTTTATTTAGGGTTGACCAACTTCCAAAAAAAGATTGTATGGGCTTATTTGAGTGTGCTAAAAAGGGGATTTTATTTGGTATGAATCGAGAAGGATACGAAGGAAACGTATTTGGATTGTATGAAATTGACTTATGCAAAATGGACATTCCATATGGCTTAAATCTAAATGATAGGTAGTAAATTAAAAACATTAATCATGTTAGATTACGTAAGCGATCTATCAGAGATAATAAAGCTTTAAAAATATAATTCTCTGCGGCAAATAGATCATCTTATAACCTATCATGATTGGATATTCAATTTTACCCTCTTATTTAAGTATAAGCCATAAACCATAACTCGAAAGAATTTTTTTTTTTATTAATAAAATGATACAAGCATGCAAAGCCATATTTCACTTAATTAAAAGTTAGTTGTCTCTTTATTAAGAAATGCATAAGGAAAGTTTGCTCTTCCGAACGGTGATGGAATTAGAACTTAAACAAAATTTATTTAAAAAGTATAAGACATTCTATTCCAAAATAAATGAATTATTTATAATGCTCCTTTCATATAGCCATAGGATGAAGAAGACTTTTTAAAAAAAAAAGTGTTAGTTTTAAAGTGATACATATGTGTCTCTTTTTTGGATTAATATTAATTTGAGGCATGAGTAATTCATAGCTTTCTCAAATGACTTAATTTATAATATTTTAAAGAAAAAAATTTACCAGAGTTATATATAATAGGGTGACACAAATTATATAATAATGTTCATTCTTTTTTTCCTTAAAGTTCTTAAGGGTTTAAAGTTTTCCTAATATTTTGGATACCATAACTCATGTTTTAGTGGTCGGATTTGAGCATATGATAGGTCTTTGAAAAGGTATACAAGTCTTCTATAACATATCAAAAATTGGGATGCTCAGAAAATTCTCCATTTTTAGAAGTCATTTGATATGCCAAATAAAAAAAAGTTTTCTTGGTTGGGAAAAACAGCCTCAAATCAGTTTATCATTTTAATACCTAGTTTTGTAAAAATCATAAAAAAATAGAGTATTCATCCTATGGGAACGTGTGACCTCAATTTACAAAGCTTAAGGAATCTACTTTCTAGGTAGTCAATTCAAATTTTATTGTTAAAAAAAGAATATTAGTCGAAATTGAAAATGGACAGACCTGCACTAAGAAATTTGTACTATGCCTTAATGTCTGATTTTTTGTGGGTTGGTTAAAATTTATTTTTATAAAATTCCAAGTTTCATACACTCCTAAATACATAAGCTTACTGTGAAAATTTTATCTCTTAATTTTTATTATGAAACACGATTTTTTAACATAATAAAAAATAAAGTGGTCGATTGTGGTATTTTGCTAGAGTTCATCATTCATTCTTTAAAGCTTCTTTATGCATTTTGTACAATTATCTTTTCTTCCATTTCATACTCTACATAATGATGATACATACAAGAAAAAAAAAAATCAAACAAACCATGTATACTCACTCTCAAACTCGCTCGCGGTCGGTCAAATTCTACTTGGTTTCCAAATTAGAAAACCGACACGTATAGTCAGTGGCGGAGCCAGAAATTTTGTAATGGGGGGACAAGTGAACATCTTATAGGAAAAAAAAAATACTTGAACTGGTAGTTAATTAAATAATTAAAGTTTACAACTAAAAAAATCCGAAACACTTACTAAAAAATCCAACTTCATATACTAATTTTTCCTCCTCCGATGATACAATACTAGTACAGTAGTACCTGAACAATGACTAATCTATGAAAAATTACTTACGGCTGAGTTCCAATTTTGACAAATTCTAACATAACTACATAAGATAAATAGATAATATAAATAATTAAATGTACTTAGCATGATTCCTTACAATTTACAACCATCACTTATTGTTAAAAAAAAAAATAAAAAAAAAGACGGACAAAAGCTGCATGCAAATTGCAAAAGGGGTAAGAAATGAATTATCAGGTTTCAATCCGGCGTCCACACTGAACAAGCTCTATAAAAAGAGGCTTAACCATTGCGTCCTCTAAATTGTTGTTTCATTTTTGTGCAAGCAATTATATTTATCTACTACATATTATAAGCTGCTTTTTTTTTAAAAAAAAAATAAATAAAAGTGGGGGGACAACTGTCTCCCCATGTACCTCCCTAGTTCCGCCCTGCGTATAGTGCCCTAGGAGGTTATGGAACACACAAAAGTAGAAAAGTTAGTAAATGTATGTAAAAAATAATATGAAATTACAAATAAAAAGAAAGAAAATATTACCTTTGACTTTGAGTAGCTATCTTGAGGAGTTAGTAAAAGTAGTGTCAAAATGATCGATTAATTTTAGCCAAGTCTTTATACATTATTAGTGTCAAAAAAAAAAAAATACTGTTATGATTTTAATACAATGGTTAATTGGTACTACTTCCCTTTGAAGAGTGTATTTCCTTGTACTTACTCTTCGTATTTTAGACTTACCATTAGCAAAATCACACTATTACCCACTTATCAGAAAATAACAAGGAGAAAAAATGTTGTTTGTCATTGATTCTGGGTGGTCATATCACCTTACTGTTTGGGAAGAAACACAACTCAGTGACACAACGTATTGTCATATCACACCATTTTCTGATTTTCGTTGTTAAATTATAGGCTTACCGTTTTCTTTTTCTGTAGAGATTTGACATATCAAATGAGTGGTAATGACAGAAGTATCTTTGCTTAGAGACACTCTTTCACTGTCAAATATTGTCGTCATTGCAATAACCAGGAGGAGAAATAGCATGCATACTTACACTTGTTATTTTTGAGTGTATGAAACAGAAAAAAGATGACTCATGAAGGTACAGTGGTAATGGTGTTTTGGTGGGAAGTTGAAAGGAACGAACAAGATGAAATATGAAGTAGTAGTATTACGATATTAACAAAGTGAAATCTAATAAGAAAGGCATTTTATTAGTGAAGATAAAAAAAATTAAAGTAAACAATTAATAAAATAATAAAAAAAGAAGTTGGGACGGGGGGGGGGGGGGGGGGGAACTGTTTGGCATTGGTAATTATATGCATGTATTTTTTCATGCATTTTCGTTTCTTAGTCAATGTTTCATGCACATTTTTAAATTCTTTTTTTTTTAAAATTAATTAATTAATTATGTCTTAAAAGGTGATTGAAAATATTAGAGTAATAATAACAATAGGATACATGAAATCAGTAGTGCTAAACTTCATCCGGGGTTAGAAAGTGATACTATATGAACGGTCACGGTTTTAAAATTGTACAAAGGGTCAATATTTGATACTCTCGGTCAGGATATGTCAAACTAAGTAATTGTTACATACGTAACAACATTGTTTATATTTCATTTTATTTTTAAAAGATACACTTACTACTATTAAACGATTACACAATTGGGATATGATAAAAATACGGACTAGATTTATCTCCTATAAAAGGGAGATTTCCCTTATCCGAAATCACGCTTTACCCAAATAAAACACACCCCTTGCCTTTTCCTCTTCAGTTTCCATTGCTCTTGGCAACCAAAACCGTCAAGCTCCATCTTCGTTCGACGAGCATTTTCGAGTGCTAAATTTATATTTAGCTTTGATTATGGCTGGTGCTACTAATGGCGTTAATGATTTTCATAATCATGAATAAATGACGACTTGAAGTTTCCGACACGGACTGTACAAGGTTCGAGTTATGCTACAAATTAATCTCGTGTTTTGTTCGTAAATTAGGAGTACAAATTGTAAGGGTTTTGTATACTCCAAATTATAAATAAACACTACTTGAATTTGTCTCTTATGTCTAATTATTGCGATTGTCGTTAGCAATATTAAATTTGTTATTATAATTATGAAATTACACAAATTTTATTAGTTAATTGAAAGGAAAAAAAATGGAAAATAGGGGATCAAAATTTGGTGTCTACACACTTTTCGAATAAAATAATTCAAAAAAAAAAAGGAATTAAGATCGATCTGTGATGTGATCATTATTGTCCTAAAATAGGATTAAAAGTGGATATGCTTGTATAGCTTTATGTGTATGGTTGAATTGAATGAGTCAGTTATAAATTAACTTGTAAACATGTAAAGTGCAAGTAGATAAGCAATAAAACTCTAGAAAAAGGTGTACTTTTAGAGTATTGACAATTATGAGTTAAGGTACATACATAGTGGCATCAATGACCTTCCGAGGCTCATTTGATCAACGTGTCCTCTTTTATTTTGGTACTTATAATTTATTTTATAAAAGAGTTAGATGGGTCTTGGACTAATTAATTTTGTGAGAATAGAGTCACACTCATTCTTGCAATTGGGCCTAGTTATTAGGTAGAGTAGCCCAATTAATGACAATTGGATCAAGGTTAAGGTTAAAGAGCTCTTGATGAACAAAGCCTTTAATGGACATCTATATTATAATTGTAGAGTGGTTTTTCCTACTTTTAACCATAACACTCCAAAACTCAATCTCTCAATTCTCATTCACACCCCCCCCCCCCACCCCCCTTTTTTTTGCCATATAAATAACTACCACCTGTCTTTTTTTTTGTAAAAAAATAAAAACCCTCCAAATAAACTTCCACTATTATTTTCCTAATAATACACACTACCCCAAAAAACTACCTACGTTGTCTAATTGTTTTTTTATAGAAACACCAATATTACAATAATGGTACATTGTTTTTTTCAAAATTACGTGCACTTTTTTTTAAATAATACCGCCACCATAAGTTCCACTATTTTCATTTTTAAAAACTCTTCTAATTTTTTATTTATATTTTTTAAAATCAGCTAACTACCTTATTATTGATTCAATAATCATCGAAAAAAAATATATACATAATGTTTTTTGTGCGACAACACGTTTTTTTTTTCCCAACAAGCCAGCAGTGGCACTGGAATCATCCATTATAATATTGACAGAGTAACCCCCTATAACACAAAACGCACAACCCTTATAACACTGGCGGGATAACAACTATAACGCTGAACAAGTAACCCATAAAATATTGACTGAATAATCCCTATAACATTGACAAAATAACTTCCATAATAGCTAGCTACACGGTGTATCCAGCCACATAAAAGAACAAATTACTATATCACAAACAACTTCACGTATTTAAAATATATTTTTGTTATTAGATCTTTGTAATATCTTTCTATAAATATATATCCCGTGTATTTTGCACGGGTACACTCTAGTTAAGATTAATAATAGAGTCAATTATAAGGCCAAAATGTTTGTCCAATGTAATAGAAAAAAAAATGAAAGAAAATAACATAAATATTTTCATACTCATATTACTTAATTACTAGGTTAGATCCCGTGCCAAGCACGATGATCCATAGTTATAGGTTTTTTTTTTTTTTTTTTTTTTTTTTTTTTTTTTTTTTTTTTTTTTTTTCTTGCTTTAGTCGAGAAATAATATAAGTATGTGATATGGTGGTTTGATATTTGCATTTTTTAGTTGTATCTTCTAATACACAACTAAAACAAAAGTAGACAAAAAAAATCTGAGTAATATTTTTTCTTGTTGTGAAGTAGGTCACAAATTATTTTTAAAAATATGATTTTTGGATTTATAGTTTTTGAAGTATTTTTAGAAAGATTTGTGAAATCTTTTTATTTTAAATATAATAATAATTATGCTCATCAACATGGTATATGTATAAAAAATTATTAAATTATTTTTGTAAATAATTTGTTTCCTAAATCAATAGATTTTTTTATAAAAAAGAAAAATAACTATTACAAAATGTCAAATTTTGGGCATGAAATACATACATATTATTTTATAGTAAGTAAAATATCTAAATGTTCATGGTTGAAAATTATCATAGTAACTTATTTGCATAATTTTTTATTTTTTTTGTTGACGATATATACAAAGTATTTCAATACCTTCTTAACAAAATATATGCAAGGATTCTTTGAAATATATATTCACTATTTGACTAATTAATCCCTTGTGCGTTTATATTATGATGAATTATTTGATTACTATCTTAACCAAATTTATCAATCATGTACATACTTTTTAAAGCGAATTTAAGGGGACACTTGACAATATATTATTAAAAAAAATCCCGCCAAAATTACTTTCTAAAAAATCATTATTTTATTAAAATGAGATTACATTTAGATTATGACTTTTATTTTATGTAAAACCTAAAATAACTTTCTAAAAATAATAACTAGCATATGTTTAATATTACATATTTAAATATTTTCTCTCACGCGTTTTTATTGTTTTAATACATTCATTTTTAATATATAATATTTTAATTATGATTATTTAACATCCGTTCATTGCACGGGGTTTAACCTAGTTATATATTAAGTAAGGAGCATCAAATTATGTGATTATTTTCTATACACAATATAATATAATAGGAAGAAGTTTTAAATTAAGTAAAACATTGTAATTTCCTTACAAAGAAATAGAGTATCATCAAGGTCAATTTTTTTTTAAAAGTTTGTCAAAAAAAAAAAAAAAAAATCACAAGGACACACCAGGAGATAACACGTGACATTGGTGGCGGGTCTTTTAGTATAGAGTTATTTTTTTTTGACGAAATAGTATATAGTTATTGATTATTGATTGATTGATGACTTTGTTCTATTTTTATTATAATTGACAGTTTAATGACCCGTCCATTATTGACCCTTTATTGACTTGCGACCCACTTTTGGCCTTTAAAATGTGGCACTCTTTGACCTGACCCGCAACAACCTTAACCTGAAGTGCCTAATAACCAGGCCCACTTGCAGTCATGCTATCTTATAATGGTTATTATATTAGATAAACCAGAAATTAATCAGTGGGTTTATTATTGATGTGGTCATTATAAAATTTTGACTGAATTTTGTAATTAATTTTAAGAAAAAAATATTTATTGCTATTTGTATTTTCATAGTTTTAAACTTTCATAAATTTTACTTATACGAAACTAAATGGTTAAATTGATACATTGGAAACTGTTTAGGGTAATTTTACCCCGCCATGTGGACCAACCAGAGGGTGACACGTGTCAGCCCCAGGGTGGTCTAAAGTGGACCTATCCCTGCTTGACACGTGTCATCCCAGATATTTGGAGGATGACGGCCTTTAGGCCCAAATCCCGAGAAAGCCGTAAAACGGCGCAGCCCACCACTGATTAGGGTTTTGTGACCTAATCAGGGGCACAATTCCCAAGGACCCTATAAATAGGGAGATTCCCCTCTTTTGGAGGGCACGTTCTACCATTTATTACAAACTGTCCCTTTGATAGAGACAACTGAGCTTGGAACCCGAGCAGATCCCCACCTAAATTTCCGCACCTTTTTCTCTCCTTTCAAGTTACTAACTTGATCGTCAGAGGCGGAGCACCTACCAATTGGTGTCTCCGTTTGTCTTGCAGGTACATACCGCACCGGACCAGTCTTCGAGCTGTAACTCTCCCGAGGGACAAAAACACCCAAAACATTTGGCGCCGTCTGTGGGGAGAGTACCTCAAAGATGGTTGGAGAGTCTGTACCCATTCCTGATCTTACAAACTTACAATCGGTTATACAAACGGAGAACCAAGAAAACCCTCAACCGGCATCTCAGCCGGGAGGTTCTGGAATCCCTCAGTCGTTCCCTCGGCCTCCGCCTGAGGTCGTCACTGAGGATGAAGCTGATGATGAAGATGATGATGACGTGGAGACCTACATCACAAAGGATGGGTCCTTCGTGTCTAAGTACAAGCGTTCCAAAGATAAACTGGAGCACAATCTTGACCAGGCGGGCCCAAGCAGGCGCCCCTCTAAGAGGCCAGAAGGGGAAACCCAGAAGGCCAGAGGTCAAGCCCCAGTCACCCGGGATGAGCTCATGAAATTCATGAACTCTTTCAAGGGTGAAATCAAGGCCATGATCAACAAAAACAAGGCAGGCTCTAGCAAGAGTCCGCCGGCTAAGAAGTTTCCCACTCCTGGGAAGAAAAAGCCCGTTAAGGACAGGCGTCCAACTCCCCATCCCAAAGACAAAGAAAGGGAGAAGGAGAGGATGGCCTCCAGACTTGACTGGTCGAACATTCTACTGCCTACTGGTCCTTAGAGGCAGCCTCGGCATGAACAGCCGGGGACCAGCAAGAAAACAGCCTCCGACGCTCGACACATTATCGAGCGGAGGAGAAACCAGCAGCTGTCTGAGTCAGCCTCTACTTCGAGCTTTCCAGACAGCTTCAAAGAAACTTCTGTAGGGAACTCACTGTCCTTACTTGAGAGTCGGACAGGCGGCAAAACCGTCAATACCGAGCCTCAACTGATGATTGGGTCTGTCCCATATGCGCCTCAGGCGCAGAATGGGCAATATGGCCTACAGTTCATGCAGCCTCCTCCTTTTGGAGGACAGGCGGCATACACCTCCGTCCAGCCTTTGGACTGGCAGCTCCGGCTGCTTAAGCTTGGTGAACAACCCTCTGCGTTTGCCAAGAATATAACCGAGGCGGCTCAGCCGTCCAAGGTTAAGAATGTGTTGGTGGGCACCTATGATGGTACCACCAACCCAGAAGACCACCTGATGGCATATACCAACCTCATGTGCTTACAGGGTTAGGACGATGCCACCTGGTGTCGATGTTTCCCGGCTACACTGAAGGGCATTGCCCAACAGTGGTTTGGCAACTTGCCAGCCGGCTCAATTGATTGCTTCAAGAAGCTAGCCTTCTTGTTTGCCACCAACTTCTCAATGAATATCCCTGCTAAGAAAACGAGCCTTGATTTGAGCACCGTTAAGCAGGGTGAGAAGGAAGGGCTACGCTCATATGTCAGGCGGTTCAACCTGGTCAGAAATCCAGATCCAGGGACTGTCTGACGAGGTAGCTTTTACAGACTTTTTCAAGGGTCTGAGAGACGGGTCGGCTTTTAAGTTCGACCTTGTCAGAAAGGGGGCATTTACGCTACAGGCGGCCCTGAGGGCAGGGGCGAAGCCAGGATTTTCAAGTCATGGGGGCCGGACTTGTTAAACAAGGGATTGATGGAAAAAAATTAAAATGTACTAATATTTTATTGTTACAAAAAACATTAGTTGAATCGTACTCTACGAATTTTCATGGTAGCAAAATCATCAATCAAAGATTCAACACTAAAGTCTACAACAATCTCTTTTTCTATGTATACAACCAAAACATCTCTAAGAAAATCATCCTCCATTTTACTCCTTAGTTGAGTTTTGACGATATTCATTGCAAAAAAGGCACGCTCACAAGTTGTTGTAGAGACCAGAAGAGTTAGCACAAGACGAATCAATCGATCAACAAGAGGATACGTAGACGTGGAACCCTCTTCTTGTTGATTATTAACTTTTTTGTAAAAAAAATCTAGTGTTTTTGATTTCATGATTTAACCTATATCAATACAAAACAACAACTATCAAATTAAGTAGCATATAACCCTAAATTTGATCTAATGGTCCATTCAATAAATTAAAAATTAGCCAAAATTATTTAATAAATAAACATATTAACCAAGTAAACAACTAATCACAATCATGTAAATAACAATAAGAAATTTATTAATTAAATGATATTACATAATTTAGAAAAAAAATTAATGAAGAAGAATTTTTAAAAATACGCTTAAGTCTTTGGGCTTTATCATCAAAATCAAAGCCCAAATTGAATAAGAAACTTTATCTAAAAATCTAAAAAACATGTGAGTGAGGGGAATCGAACCTAGGCTGCTTGGGAAGGAGTATCATCACCTAACCAATATGACAGGCTTCATTTGTTGTATTATATGTGTCTTCAATACCATATATAATAATATCTAGGGGGCCAAGAGTAAATAATCAAGGGCCGCAAATTTGGGCCGGGGAGGCCGGGCCTCCACCAGCCCCCCCCCCCGCGTACCTTCGCCCTTGCCTGAGGGAGGCGGAGAGCTACATTCAAGCTACCGACCTCTGCACGCCTAGTAGTCAGTCAGACTCCAAGAACTCTGACAAACAAAAAGAAAGCCGGTCTTCTTAGCCGGGTAACAAGAAAGAAGAGAGCAAAAAGAGAAAAGAAGTCTGGGCGGTTAGTGATTCTGACCAGCCGTCCCAGAAGAAAAAGAGAGAGTTTAAACCGTACGTCCCCAAGTACGAGTTTAACAAAGACTGCAACTCCATCCTCATGGAGGTAAAGGACCGGCTGTCCATTGAGAAGCCGAATCCAATGAAGAGTTCTGTCCAGTCACGGAACAAAAATAAATTTTGCCAGTTCCATGAGGAGGTTGGCCATGACACCAACGACTGCTTCAGTCTACAGCGGACGTTGGATCGTCTGGCTAACAAAGGGCTTCTAAAATCCTACATTTCTAAGTCCCCAGCTGGGGCAAAGAAGAAAAACAAGGGTCAGTCCCCCAAGACTACCCATCAGCCTACTAGTAGCTCGGATACCGACAAGGATCCGGTCTACACTATAGCAGGCGGATTTTCATGTGGTGGCCCTACCATCCGGGGCACCAAGAGCCATCTTCGAAAGATGGACAGGGATGATGATGATGAGCAGGCGTTTGCCGGTTCCACCTTCCCAGACGTCCTCATAACTGAGAAGGACAGGGGCAGCGTCCGCCGTCCGCATAATGACCCGGTCGTCATTGAATGTAAGGTTGCCAACCAGCTGGTTGGACGGATCCTTATTGACACCGGCAGCTCGTCGGACATTATCAGTCTCCGGTGCTTGCAGAAGCTGAAATACAATGTCAGCTGCATGCATCCGGTCACCCACCCCTTGGTTGGTTTTGGGGGTGGGATGGTCTACCCAGCCGGAAGAATTGACTTGCCCATCCGGCTGGGAGAAAAAGGCTAGGGACGACACACTGTCGTCAGATTCTTGGTCGTTGAGGAGTTGACCGCCTACAATATCATCCTTGGTAGGCCAACCCTCAACGAAGCTAAGGCGGTAATCATCCCGTCTCTCATGCTCATCAAGTATGAGCGGGATGATGGCTTTGTTGGTTCCCTGAACGGGGATCAGAAGACAGCTCGGGAGTGCTACCTCTCAGCCGTTAAAGACACTGTGGCCTCAGACGGCCAAGAGAAGGAATCAATAGACCTTGACGATGTCAAGGATGCCAATCCTGCCCCACCAGCCGTTGGTAAGAAAAGAAAAGCGCCTCTGCTGGTGAAGGTGAAAAAAGAGAAAAAATAGCAATCACTGACCGGGGAACGGTCAGACGAGCTCCGTCCCCAACCGGCTGGTGAAAACATTGATCTCGCTCTGGATGACAGCCGACCAGAGCGTACTGTGAAGGTTGGACGGTTGCTTATGCTACTCTGGGTGCAAGCTTGCACCTTCTGCTGAAAGAATTAAAATACATCTTTGCCTTTGAAGTGGAAGAGATGCCAGGCGTCAGCCCGGATCTCGTTGTCCACAAACTCGCCGTGGATCCTAAAAAGAAGCCCATCCGGCAAAAGAAAAGAAACCATGGCGAGGAAAGAAGTCAGGCGGCAGCTGCCGAAGTCAAAAAGCTGCTAGACGCTGTGGGGAATATTTCAAGCATTACGATAACCCCAAACTTGAACCCCACTGTGATCATACACTAAAGTACGGTGGCGTTCCAAAGGGAAAGAAAAAGAGCAAAAAGAGTCGCCAACAAGTTTTAGGAACTTGTAAACCCAAAAGACAATCCAAAAGGACCATCAACTACTCCATAAGGTCTTGAACCAAACAGGGTCCGGGGATGAGGGTACGAATCCAATCTACAAAAGAAAGGACCCGCCCTATAAAATAAGCCTCTACTTTGTTCTGCTCGTATTCATGTGCGCTTTTCGAATAACATACAAACATTATATTAAACCTACCCTGTTTATCTTTGTTGGTTGAATATTAATGCACAAACAAAACTATTATTGGCGATCACTTGAATTAAAATCACATTAGCCTAAACCAAATTAATAATTATCTTATTAAGCACGATTTCAAGTACAAATTCCCTTTAACAATCATAAAAGGTGTAATCAAGCAATAACAATAAAATATATCAAGCAACATAATAATAAGCAATAAATAATAATAATAATCATGATGATAATAACATGATAAGGCATAATAAAGCTTAAATACAATAGCAAGATCCTAGGCATGATACTAACAAGATTAATAACAAATCCTAGCATGTCACTAAACAATAAAGATCAAAGCTTTAAACCTAACATGGTACTAACATGATATTAGAAAGGATAAAGGCACCCTAAACATGATACTAGAAAGCATAAAATAACATCCTAACATGATACTAGAAAGCATTAAAAGCATCCTAACATGATACTAGGAATCATAAACAATAATAAGCATGCAATCTACATTGTGAAAGAAATAAGAAGTAAGCTAATCTACTTACTTTGAAGCCTCGTACCTCTTTCTAATAACAAAATACACAAGTTAGTAAACTTCAATGAAAATAATAAAGAATTATTAAAGAACTAAATTAAAATCAAATTAAATAAAGTTTTGACTAGTTTTGGACCAAACCCTCAGAAATTATCAACCTTGCACGTCTAGGGCGAAGGCAACTTTGAACTTGGCTAAGAGACTCTAAGTCTTGTGAATGCGGAATATTGTATTTAATAAAAAGGTTGGTTTAGAAATAGGGAGAGAAAGAAAGCATATATTGCTTAGAGAGAGAATAGAGAGAATTAAGTAATTCTTAATGAGAGTTGATAGAGAGAATTGATGATGAGAGTTGATGAAAGTTGATGAATTGATTGTTGATGAATGAAAACAGAAGTTCGGACCCTAATTATAGGAAAATAGTCCGGAAAATCATAGAATTTGATAAGGAATAAAACTCCACTCTGTCGCTAACAAACCGACCTTGTCGCCAGGCGACAAGCCTGTCGTTTGGCGACAGAGACAGTTTTTGCGGATTTTGTTTTTATCATATCTTTTGATATAGAAGTCCAAATAAGTCATATAATATGTCGTTGGAAAGATCTTGAAGTCTACTTTCTAATGCAATTAGAATCAGATTAAAATCTTTTGTAGATAAAAAGATATGGCCGAAATAGTGAAAGGGTGTCAGCTTTGGATAGAGTTTCGTATATCTTTAATATCTTTTTCGTTATAGCTCGGATTTAATATTATAATATATTATTGGAAAGATAATTTCAAGATCTATCCGACCATATAAAATTTGGATAAAAAATATGAGGCACGAAAATAATATCTGACTATCTTTGAACATCTTTAAATCCGAATAGAATTAGTAAAGTTTTAAAAAAGGAAAGTTTTATTTAAATCAAATTCCATGATCTTATCTTTTCAAAAAAAGGATAATTAAGATATTTTAGAAACTTATAGAAGATTCTAATCAATCCTAATTAGTTTAGGAACAGGATTAAACCTTTGGACCCTCCTCATGATCATTGGGTCGTAGGTAAAATCCGGTTTGGGCCCAGTTTAGTATTTTGGCCATAACTTCCTCATTATTCATCGGAATTGGGCTTATAATATATCGTTGAAAAGATCTTTTCAAGCCCCATCCAACTATACCATTATTGGACCCTTATCATGGACCAAAATAAACTGAAATGGACGTTTTTATAAAATAGAATTGGTTTTCGAAAACAGAAAGAAGGATTTTAATAAAAACTAACCGCATCACTTGACTTTTCACACTTTCACCTTATTCGATTATGGTTCGACGCAAAAGGTATTCATCACTGGGTTTGGTTTTGGGGAGACACAATTTGGTGTCTACAGAAGCCCCCACTTTGACTGAGTTTGGAGAAACTTAAGTTTCGAAAACGAAAGTCAAAGTATCGATAGGGACGGAGAATGATTCAAAACGTTCTGCGATTCCAAATCATTCTTATAACGCCGATACCTGTAAAACAATCATTAGTTAAACAGATAAAAGAGTTAACAAACGCGTATCTTGCACCGTCGAGCACACGTCTCTTTGTGAACCGTTATTCCGGTGCTTGCGATGAGCCAATACTTAGGCGCTTTAAGCTAAGTGAGACGATCTTTTGTCAGGTCGATCACTCATTGTGATTGTAATCGAGCCGATTACTAAATCATGTCAAATTGCTTAGAGGGGCTAACTGGCGTACCAAGGAACCCGAAATTTCTGTAAAAGGTCCGCATAATCCAATATGGGGCCACACATTCTGTCGTTGCACTGGCGCATTCCAGAACCTTCTGTCGCTGCAATATCGTTCTGTCGCCAGGCGACAAACCTTGTCGTTTGGCGACAGATTTCTTTTCCATTTCTACTGCTGCTGCTGCTGTTCATTGCCTTGGAAAAGTTTCATACATCTATATTCGCGGTTTTTCGAAAAAAATCCGGAAATATTCTTGCTCGCTGGAATGTACCTGCATCTATATTTCAGACTATAGGACTTTGCTCATCTTTTATTATCTTAGGGTTGCTTGACTCATTAATTTGACATGACTCGACTCAAAGCGTTTGACACATGTGGCTTGGCATGACTCAAGGTGTGAACTCTGACTTAATGATGACTCAACTGCGTGTGACTCGTGTGTGCACTCGACTCGATGTGTACATGACTCAAAATCAAAAAAATTTCCGTCATTTTTGTAGAGGGTACCGACTTTCTCCCGAAAAAAGAAAGACGCGAAAAAGAATCGAAGTGTTTAATGGTGCATGTTGAATGAGCTTAATCTAGTATATGCGTTCAATGTTGTCTCTCAAGGTGCAAGGAGTAATTCCACCTAAACTATCTTAGTTGACTCGATTATGAAAGTATTTAGGTAACTTAGGCACGGAGGCTAAACACTTCATACTTTGATACAATGATGATTATAAGTGATGAGTGATGTTGATATGACAAAGCATGCTTCAACGTTATGTTAAGATTTCATGACAAAAAGGTTCCTAATTGGAAGTCTATTTGGTCATGTATCCGTGATGTGTGTGAAAGTGACACTAAAGTTAAGCTGCACAGGCTAATGGTGTGGAAAAAGTATTATTTGATAAGAGTCAAATAATGATGACTCTTAGGCTAGGTAGGCTAATGATGTAAGGATCAAGTCCCCAAGTCTAGCTCTAAGTAAATAGGGATGAGCATTGGAAATCCCTTGATATGATCATGGTGTAAGTGTGTGAATGTTAAAATGAATGCATTTTTATTATGGCCGCACCTCAATGTGAGGTTGCCTACGTATCCGTTAGGAATCAGGCCAAACGTAGCTCTAGCCGAACCTCGCACAAGTATGTGTATACCTCAAAAAGGTCTTTTTAAGGGTTGTAACGTGGTTAGGCTAAAGGTTAAAGAAAGAAGGGGATAAAGGCTCAAGACCCTAGATAAGCCCCCAAGGTGTGCAACCTTGCTTTTGAATCTTTGTATTTTTTATGCTTGAGTTTTCTCATTTTTGAGCTTTTTTTCTTTTTTTGTTTGCTCTTCTTTTTCGCTTTTGCATTTTTCATATTCGCATTTTTTTTTATAGGTGTGGGCAATCTCGATCATGCGGTCTATCACTCACTTGGCATTCATGTTTCTCAGGCACGGTACCGAGCACTCGATAAGAAACGCAATCTGAGACATGTTCTTATCAAAGATATTTTTATATCCAAGACATTGGAACACTTGCCCTTTTGTACACTTTTATTATATTTTTTTATTTTTATCACTCAAGCTTTTGTAAATTGGAACTTGCATAAGTTACACACCATCCCATCCCAAGGTTAGTAGATGTGGGTTGAAAAATGAAAGGTCTATCGTTAGACGAGGCTCAAAGTGGTTTGTCAAGAAAGGAATTATATATTTGAAGGGTGAAAGGTAATATGATATGGTTACAAGGGGTGCCTCAAATCATTGGTATACCTTGTGCTTAATTCGGCGTTTTTTTTTTTTTTTTTTTTTTTTTGAATAATGCAATGATCATATGCAAGGAATAAAATGCTCATTTTATTAAAGGGGAACAAAATAAAAAAAAACCTATGTAATAAATCTAAGGTAGACAAAGGGTGCCTATGCTAGACTTATTGGGGAAAGGTTTGAAAAAAGAAAAAGAAAGCATGAAATCTTAGTGAGAAGCTTGCCTTGTGTTTTGTCTCATCATTACTCCTTTTTTTATTATTATTATTGTCAATCACATAACTCGAACTCGATTCAACATGCATAGATGGGAAGAGATCATGAAAGAATGAAGGAAATGATATGTGTGGAGAAAGTATGTGGAGAGTAGGAAGATGATGTAGATGAAGAAATATGAAAGAAAGTGTGTGGAGAATAGGAAGAAGATGTAGATGAAGAAATATTGAAGAAATAGGAATAGAATGGACCCCCACTCAAATGACGTTAAAATCGACTCATGCATGAACCTAAGACATGGTCATGGTAACATGTACAAAGTGTGTGCTAAGACTAGTGAGTGTAGGTGAAATGTTAAGACTTGTGTCATGACCATGTGGCTAGACTATGTGACTAGACTTAAGCAAAGACTAAATTAAGACTTCACGTACGTGCATTAAATTGGACAGGCTGTGGTATTTTAGTCGTAACTTTTAATCTGTGATTCTGATTGGGACGAAACCAACGCCTAATTAAAGATAAAACTCGGGTCTATAGATCTATAGGTTATACGACTCGTGGTTCTTCCTAGAACTTCGGCTATGACCAAAACAAGTTGACGCATGTGCAGTATACGGGAATAAAAATCCGGGTTGACTCAAAGGAACTATGACTCGACTTTAGGCTTGTTTATTAGTTCAAATTAATTAATTAATTAATTAAACAAAGTCCTTTAGTCATTGGTTAGTTTATTTAGTCTTAACCACCAGTCAAACAAACGGTTAACACATATATAATATGTACAAGCAAGGATGCACAAGTAGTTCACATAGTCGCAATATGATGCAATGAGTTTGCAACCTAACCATGGCTCTAGTTCTCTAAAGTTCAAGAATATGGGTTAAGTCAAAAAGGTCCATGGTTATGAATCCATATGCATTGCACACAAGCCTACCATGAGGGTTGAAGCGAATGGACAGGATTCCGCGAGTTCGTGATGAAATCGAACTCGACTCCATGGTTTGGTGGATTCACAAACTTTGCACGTACCCAAATCTGAACTTTGCACATGATAGTGGGATATTCCATTGGGCAGGTGAAGCAGGAACCCCCAGAGGGTTATTTCCATATGTAGAACACATATGGGTTCAGAAAAGTGAGAAAAGGACTCAATCAATAAGCAAAATCAAGCCAACAATGCTAGAAATGGTCAAAGCAAGAAGGCAGACCCCTGGCTCGGTATTGGAAGAACTTGGCGCCAGACTACAGGGACTGTCGCCGCAAAAAAGCTCCTGTCGCCAAGCGACAGAAACTTTTTACGGGCGACAAGCCCTGTTTTCTAGACGCTAGTTCCTACATGCCTTGGCAAGTTTCTGTGTTCTTCGAATTTTCCAGATTTCGCATCATCTTTTCGATTCTAGTCATGAAAGATATTTCTCAAATTTCCTACGTATAAAATTCCTATGGATTGACTCATGGGGTGCTCCCATGAGGACCTTTTAATGCATATGACAATAATGTTAATCAAATCGCGCACATGAAATACTTAGAATTTTTCGAGTCTCATCCGCTCATTCTAAATAATTGCCAAAATTAAATAAATTTCAGGAATATAAATAGAAATCCTCCCCAGCAGAGTCGCCAAAAACTGTAGGGAATATTTCAAGAATTACGATAACCCCAAACTTGAACCCCACTGTGATCATACACTAAAGTACGGTGGCGTTCCAAAGGGAAAGAAAAAGAGCAAAAAGAGTCGCCAACAAGTTTTAGGAACTTGTAAACCCAAAAGACAATCCAAAAGGACCATCAACTACTCCATAAGGTCTTGAACCAAACAGGGTCCGGGGATGAGGGTACGAATCCAATCTACAAAAGAAAGGACCCGCCCTATAAAATAAGCCTCTACTTTGTTCTGCTCGTATTCATGTGCGCTTTTCGAATAACATACAAACATTATATTAAACCTACCCTGTTTATCTTTGTTGGTTGAATATTAATGCACAAACAAAACTATTATTGGCGATCACTTGAATTAAAATCACATTAGCCTAAACCAAATTAATAATTATCTTATTAAGCACGATTTCAAGTACAAATTCTCTTTAACAATCATAAAAGGTGTAATCAAGCAATAACAATAAAATATATCAAGCAACATAATAATAAGCAATAAATAATAATAATAATCATGATGATAATAACATGATAAGGCATAATAAAGCTTAAATACAATAGCAAGATCCTAGGCATGATACTAACAAGATTAATAACAAATCCTAGCATGTCACTAAACAATAAAGATCAAAGCTTTAAACCTAACATGGTACTAACATGATATTAGAAAGGATAAAGGCACCCTAAACATGATACTAGAAAGCATAAAATAACATCCTAACATGATACTAGAAAGCATTAAAAGCATCCTAACATGATACTAGGAATCATAAACAATAATAAGCATGCAATCTACATTGTGAAAGAAATAAGAAGTAAGCTAATCTACTTACTTTGAAGCCTCGTACCTCTTTCTAATAACAAAATACACAAGTTAGTAAACTTCAATGAAAATAATAAAGAATTATTAAAGAACTAAATTAAAATCAAATTAAATAAAGTTTTGACTAGTTTTGGACCAAACCCTCAGAAATTATCAACCTTGCACGTCTAGGGCGAAGGCAACTTTGAACTTGGCTAAGAGACTCTAAGTCTTGTGAATGCGGAATATTGTATTTAATAAAAAGGTTGGTTTAGAAATAGGGAGAGAAAGAAAGCATATATTGCTTAGAGAGAGAATAGAGAGAATTAAGTAATTCTTAATGAGAGTTGATAGAGAGAATTGATGATGAGAGTTGATGAAAGTTGATGAATTGATTGTTGATGAATGAAAACAGAAGTTCGGACCCTAATTATAGGAAAATAGTCCGGAAAATCATAGAATTTGATAAGGAATAAAACTCCACTCTGTCGCTAACAAACCGACCTTGTCGCCAGGCGACAAGCCTGTCGTTTGGCGACAGAGACAGTTTTTGCGGATTTTGTTTTTATCATATCTTTTGATATAGAAGTCCAAATAAGTCATATAATATGTCGTTGGAAAGATCTTGAAGTCTACTTTCTAATGCAATTAGAATCAGATTAAAATCTTTTGTAGATAAAAAGATATGGCCGAAATAGTGAAAGGGTGTCGACTTTGGATAGAGTTTCGTATATCTTTAATATCTTTTTCGTTATAGCTCGGATTTAATATTATAATATATTATTGGAAAGATAATTTCAAGATCTATCCGACCATATAAAATTTGGATAAAAAATATGAGGCACGAAAATAATATCTGACTATCTTTGAACATCTTTAAATCCGAATAGAATTAGTAAAGTTTTAAAAAAGGAAAGTTTTATTTAAATCAAATTCCATGATCTTATCTTTTCAAAAAAAGGATAATTAAGATATTTTAGAAACTTATAGAAGATTCTAATCAATCCTAATTAGTTTAGGAACAGGATTAAACCTTTGGACCCTCCTCATGATCATTGGGTCGTAGGTAAAATCCGGTTTGGGCCCAGTTTAGTATTTTGGCCATAACTTCCTCATTATTCATCGGAATTGGGCTTATAATATATCGTTGAAAAGATCTTTTCAAGCCCCATCCAACTATACCATTATTGGACCCTTATCATGGACCAAAATAAACTGAAATGGACGTTTTTATAGGGACGGAGAATGATTCAAAACGTTCTGCGATTCCAAATCATTCTTATAACGCCGATACCTGTAAAACAATCATTAGTTAAACAGATAAAAGAGTTAAGAAACGCGTATCTTGCACCGTCGAGCACACGTCTCTGAAAGTAACCATTTGCTGTTGCTTCATTTGTTGTTTGTGACAACCTCCACAGTGCCTCGTGAACGCCATCATTGAAGATAACCGTATGTCGTCGCCTTCAATATTCTTGGTGACAATCCTCCACAGTATTTCGGGAATATCGTCGAAAATAACTGTATGTCGTCATCTTCCAGGTTGTGGCAGTATGTCGCCACGGCAGTACGTCGCCACTATAGACAATCTCTTCTTTACCTTGAGGGACCGTCGAAGGTGACCTTGCTTCGCCATCTTCAAAATTTGAGACAACACTCCACATCCTAGGGAACGTTGTCTATCATTGCTGCTACATCTCGAGCTTTTCCTTAAATCATGGTGACAACCTTCCCAATCATAGCGAATGTCGTCGAAGACCGCCTCATCACGAACCGCTCTTCTCAAATATAGGTGACAACTTCCACAATCTTAGCGAATGTCGTCGAAGATCGCCCATCTCGTGCTATCTTCTCAAATCTTGATGACAACTTCCACAATCTTAGCGAAGGTCGTCGAAGATCGCCCATCTCGTGCTATCTTCTCAAATCTTGATGACAACTTCCACAATCTTAGCGAAGGTCGTCGAAGATCGCCCATCTCGTGCTATCTTCTCCAAATCAAGTGATAACTTCCTCAATCTTAGCGAAAGCTATCAAAGACCGCTTCATCTCGAATCGTTCTTCTCAAATCTAATAATAACCTCCCCAATCATAGGGAAAGCTATTGAAGGTCGCTTCATCTCAAACCGCCCTTCTCAAATCCAAGTAATAGACTCTTTTAATCTTAAAGCCCCCTGTTGAAGGCTTCGTCTTCTTGAACCTTCAAATCATCTTCCATCCTAGGAAATCTTTGTGAACCGTTATTCCGGTGCTTGCGATGAGCCAATACTTAGGCGCTTTAAGCTAAGTGAGACGATCTTTTGTCAGGTCGATCACTCATTGTGATTGTAATCGAGCCGATTACTAAATCATGTCAAATTGCTTAGAGGGGCTAACTGGCGTACCAAGGAACCCGAAATTTCTGTAAAAGGTCCGCATAATCCAATATGGGGCCACACATTCTGTCGTTGCACTGGCGCATTCCAGAACCTTCTGTCGCTGCAATATCGTTCTGTCGCCAGGCGACAAACCTTGTCGTTTGGCGACAGATTTCTTTTCCATTTCTACTGCTGCTGCTGCTGTTCATTGCCTTGGAAAAGTTTCATACATCTATATTCGCGGTTTTTCGAAAAAATCCGGAAATATTCTTGCTCGCTGGAATGTACCTGCATCTATATTTCAGACTATAGGGCTTTGCTCATCTTTTATTATCTTAGGGTTGCTTGACTCATTAATTTGACATGACTCGACTCAAAGCGTTTGACACATGTGGCTTGGCATGACTCAAGGTGTGAACTCTGACTTAATGATGACTCAACTGCGTGTGACTCGTGTGTGCACTCGACTCGATGTGTACATGACTCAAAATCAAAAAAATTTCCATCATTTTTGTAGAGGGTACCGACTTTCTCCCGAAAAAAGAAAGACGCGAAAAAGAATCGAAGTGTTTAATGGTGCATGTTGAATGAGCTTAATCTAGTATATGCGTTCAATGTTGTCTCTCAAGGTGCAAGGAGTAATTCCTCCTAAACTATCTTAGTTGACTCGATTATGAAAGTATTTAGGTAACTTAGGCACGGAGGCTAAACACTTCATACTTTGATACAATGATGATTATAAGTGATGAGTGATGTTGATATGACAAAGCATGCTTCAACGTTATGTTAAGATTTCATGACAAAGGGTTCCTAATTGGAAGTCTATTTAGTCATGTATCCGTGCAGTGTGTGAAAGTGACACTAAGGTTAGGCCGCAAAGGCTAAGTGTATGGAAAAGTATTATTTGATAAGAGTCAAATAATGATGACTCTTAGGCTAGGTAGGCTAATGATGTAAGGATCAAGCCCCCAAGTCTAGCTCTAAGTAAATAGGGATGAGCATTGGAAATCCCTTGATATGATCATGGTGTAAGTGTATGAATGTACCTGCATCTATATCCGTTAGGAATCAGGCCAAACGTAGCTCCAGCCGAACCTCGCACAAGTGTGTGTATACCTCAAAAAGGTCTTTTTAAGGGTTGTAACGTGGTTAGGCTAAAGTTTAGAGAAGAAGGGGATAAAGGCTCAAGACCCTAGATAAGCCCCCAAGGTGTGCAACCTTGCTTTTGAATCTTTATATTTTTATGCTTGAGTTTTCTCATTTTTGAGCTTTTTTCTTTTTTTGTTTTTGCTCTTCTTTTTTTTGCTTTTGCATTTTTCATATTCGCATTTTTTTTATAAGTGTGGGCAATCTCGATCATGCGGTCTATCACTCACTTGGCATTCATGTTTCTCAGGCACGGTACCGAGCACTCGATAAGAGACGCAATCTAAGACATGTTCTTATCAAAGATATTTTCATATCAAAGACATTGGAACACTTGCCCTTTTGTACACTTTTATTATTTTTATATATTTTTTTTATTTTATTCTTTTGAGATCACTCAAGCTTTCATATTTGTAAATTGCATAAGTTACATACCATCCCATCCCAAGGTGAGGTAGATGTGGGTTGAAGAAAGGAAGGTCTATCGTTAGACGAGGCTCAAAGTGTTTTATCAAAAAAGGATTATATATTTGAAGGGTGAGAGGTGATATGACATGGCTACAAAGGGTGCCTCAAATCATTGGTATACCTTGTGTTTAATTCGACATAGATTTTTTTTTTTTTTAATAATGCAATGATCATATGCTAGAAATTAAAATGCTCATTTTATTAAAGGGGAACAAAATAAAAAAAAACCTATGTAATAAATCTAAGGTGGACAAAGGGTGCCTATGCTAGACTTATTGGGGAAAGGTTTGAAAAAAGAAAAAGAAAGCATGAAATCTTAGTGAGAAGCTTGCCTTGTGTTTTGTCTCATCATTACTCCTTTTTTTTATTATTATTATTGTCAATCACATGACTCGAACTCGATTCAACATGCATAGATGGGAAGAGATCATGAAAGAATGAAGGGAATGGTATGTGTAGAGAAAGTATGTGGAGAGTGGAAAGATGATGTAGATGAAGAAATATGGAAGAAAGTATGTGGAGAGTAGGAAGAAGATGTAGATGAAGAAATATGGAAGAATTGGGAATAGAATGGACCCTAACTCAAATGACGGAAAAACGACTCATGCATGAACCTAAGACATGGTGTGACAAACATGTTATGTGTGTGCTAAGACTAATGAGTGTAGGTGACATGTTAAGACTTGTGTCATGACCATGTGGCTAGACTATGTAACTAGACTTAAGCAAAGACTAAATTAAGACTTCACGTATATGCATTAAACTGGACAGGCTGTGGTATTTTAGTCATAACTTTTAATCTGTGACTTTGATTGGGACGAAACTAACGCCTAATTAAAGATAAAACCCAGGGCTATAGATCCATAGGTTGTACGACTCGTGGTTCTTCCTAAAACTCCGGCTATGACCAAAACAAGTTGACATATGTGCAGTATACGGGAATAAAAATCCGGGTTGACTCAAAGGAACTATGACTCGACTTTAGGCTTGTTCATTAGTTCAAATTAATTAATTAATTAATTAATTAATTAAACAAAGTATTTTAGTAATTGGTTAGTTTATTTAGATTTAACCACAAGTCAAACAAACGGTTAACACATATATAATATATACAAGCAAGGGTGCACAAGTAGTTCACATAGTCACAATGTTTGGTGGATTCGCAAACTTTGCACGTACCCAAATCTGAACTTTGCACATGATAGTGGGATATTCCATTGGGCAGGTGAAGCAGGAACCCCTAGAGGGTTATTTCCATATGTAGAACACATATGGGTTCAGAAAAGTGAGAAAAGGACTTAATCAATAAGTAAAATCAAGCCAACAATGCTAGAAATGGTCAAAGCAAGAAGGCAGACCCCTGGCTCGGTATTGGAAGAACTTGGCGCCAGAGTACAGGGACTGTCGCTGCAAAAAAGCTCTTGTCGCCAAGCGACAGAACTGTCGCCAGGGGACAGAAACTTTTTACGGGCGACAAGCCCTGTTTTCTAGACGCTAGTTCCTACATGCCTTGGCAAGTTTCTGTGTTCTTCGAATTTTCCAGATTTCGCATCATCTTTTCGATTCTAGTCATGAAAGATATTTCTCAAATTTCCTACGTATAAAATTCCTATGGATTGACTCATGGGGTGCTCCCATGAGGACCTTTTAATGCATATGACAATAATGTTAATCAAATCGCGCACATGAAATACTTAGAATTTTTCGAGTCTCATCCGCTCATTCTAAATAATTGCCAAAATTAAATAAATTTCAGGAATATAAATAGAAATCCTCCCCAGCAGAGTCGCCAAAAACTGTAGGGAATATTTCAAGAATTACGATAACCCCAAACTTGAACCCCACTGTGATCATACACTAAAGTACGGTGGCGTTCCAAAGGGAAAGAAAAAGAGCAAAAAGAGTCGCCAACAAGTTTTAGGAACTTGTAAACCCAAAAGACAATCCAAAAGGACCATCAACTACTCCATAAGGTCTTGAACCAAACAGGGTCCAGGGATGAGGGTACGAATCCAATCTACAAAAGAAAGGACCCGCCCTATAAAATAGGCCTCTACTTTGTTCTGCTCGTATTCATGTGCGCTTTTCGAATAACATACAAACATTATATTAAACCTACCCTGTTTATCTATGTTGGTTGAATATTAATGCACAAACAAAACTATTATTGGCGATCACTTGAATTAAAATCACATTAGCCTAAACCAAATTAATAATTATCTTATTAAGCGTGATTTCAAGTACAAATTCCCTAGCCTTTAACAATCATAAAAGGTGTAATCAAGCAATAACAATAAAATATATCAAGCAACATAATAATAAGCAATAAATAATAATAATAATCATGATGATAATAACATGATAAGGCATAATAAAGCTTAAATACAATAGCAAGATCCTAGGCATGATACTAACAAGATTAATAACAAATCCTAGCATGTCACTAAACAATAAAGATCAAAGCTTTAAACCTAACATCGCACTAACATGATATTATGGCATTAGAAAAGATTAAAGGCACCCTAAACATGATACTAGAAAGCATAAAATAACATCCTAACATGATACTAGAAAGCATAAAAAGCATCCTAACATGATACTAGAAATTAATCAATAATAAGCATGCAATCTACATTGTTAATAAAATAGGGAGTAAGCTAATCTACTTACTTTGAAGCCTCGTACCTCTTTCTAATAACAAAATACACAAGTTAGTAAACTTCAATGAAAATAATAAAGAATAATTAAAGAATCATATTGAAATCAAGTTAAATAAAGTTTAGACTAGTTTTGGACCAAACCCTCAGAAATTATCAACCTTGCTCGTCTAGGGCGAAGGCAACTTCGAACTTGGCTAAGAGATTCTAAGTCTTGTGAATGCGGAATATTGTGTTTAAAAAGCTAGTTTAGAAATAGGGAGAGAAAGAAAGCATATATTGCTTAGAGAGAGAATAGAGAGAATTAAGTAATTCTTAATGAGAGTTGATAGAGAGAATTGATAGTGAGAATTGATGAGAATTCATGATTAAAAACAGAGGTTCGAGACCCTATTTATAAGGAAAATGTCCGGAAAATCATAGAATTTGATAAGGAATAAAACTCCACTCTGTCGCTAACAAACTGACCTTGTCGCCAGAAATTTATCCTGTCGCCAGGCGACAGAGTCTGTCGCGAGGCGACAAGCCTGTCGTTTGGCGACAGAGACAGTTTTTGCGGATTTTGTTTTTATCATATCTTTTGATCTAGAAGTCCAAATAAGTCATATAATATGTCGTTGGAAAGCTCTTGAAGTCTACTTTCTAATGCAATTAGAATTAGATTAAAATATTTTTTAGATAAAAATATATGGCCGAAATAGTGGGACGGTGTCAGTTTTGGATAGAGTTTCGTATTTCTTTCATATCTTTTTCGTTATAGCTCGGATTTAATATTATAATATATCATTGGAAAGATAATTTCAGTATCTATCCAACCATATAAAATTTGGATAAAAAATATGAGGCACGAAAATAATATCTGACAATCTTTGAACATCTTTAAATCCGAATAGAATTAGGAAAGTTTTAAAGAAGGAAAGTTTATATTCAAATCAAATTCCATGATCTTATCTTTTCAAAAAAAGGATAATTAAGATATTTTAGAAACTTATAGAAGATTCTAATCCATCCTAATTAGTTTAGGAACAGGATTAAACCTTTGGACCCTCCTCATGATCATTGGGTCGTAGGTAAAATCCGGTTTGGGCCCAGTTTAGTATTTTGGCCATAACTTCCTCATTATTCATCGGAATTGGGCTTATAATATATCGTTGGAAAGATCTTTTCAAGCCCCATCCAACTACTGAAAATTTTTACCTACAACCCCCTTTAGCCAATTCTGCCTACTCCCCCCCATGATACTACATCGCTTTACTCTTGTTTCTAGGTTTGTTTGTTTGTTTTTTTTTTTTTTTTTCTGTTTCCTTTTTCTTTTTTTTTTATGTTTCCTTTTCTTTTTTTTTTTTTTTTCCTTTTTCTTATTATTTTCTTTTCTTATCTCTCAAGGCATTTATATATATGATTCAAAACTAATTTTTATGTTTTACGTTAGTTTTTTTTTTTTGCATTTTCTCTCTCTTCTTCAACATTATTTTTCTTTCGATCATGTTTTTTCTCTCTTATTCATGGATGAATCATTAATTGGAGTTGTTGATTGTGATAATGAAGTGTTGCATTCTTCAATTGTCGAATTTGATCGTGATTATGAATTTATTTTTCCTACTTCTAGTCGATTGTTTGATTCATCCGTTGATTAGTGTGAGTTGTTTTATAATTTCGATTAATGTTTGTTGCTACTATTCAATTTAATTTAAGTTCAATTTTGATCAATTTTGTCTCTGATTTCGATTAATGCTTGCTGGTCAATTGTTTGATTCAATTTTGTTAGCTGTTTTGCTTTAAATTGTTTGCTGATTTTATTTGATTTTTCAAGTTTTTTTTAAATCAATTTAGCCTCTGTTTTAGTTCAATTTGGTTTGGTGTTATAATTCAAGTGAATTGAAGTTTTATTTTAATAGATTTTGTCTCTTATTTTGATCAGTATGCTTTATAATTCAAGTTTGCTTTAAATTTTTGTATGAAGAAGCAACTAAATCAGAGTTACTTTTTATAGATTTTAATTCTGAACAAAAAGCTTATGGAAGGTACAATGAATATGCTTTTAAGAAAGAATTTAATATTGTTCAAGTGCGTGCTCCAAGAAAAGGCCAAGTTCCTTCAAGTGCTCCAAGTGATGTCCAAGTTTCTTTAAGTGTGCCAAGAAAAAAGGTTCAATTACGTCCAAGTGTTCCAATAAATAAATTTTCAAGTTCCTCCAAGTGTTCCAAGAGATGTTCAAAGTGTTCAACGTGGTAGCTATTCTTCTAAGTATAATAGGTTGTTAGCTTTTCTTTTTTACACTAATGTAGCGAATAGGTAGGCAAATAATAATAAGTAAGAATTTGGATTGAAACAACTAACATATATTTGTTCCAACCTAATTTTTTTTTTCTGATAAGTGATATGTAATTGAACATGTTTTGTTTTGACACTGCACATTTGCCTTTTTGGTTATGAACATTTTATTGTATTTCGTTATAACTGCTACGTAATTGAACATATAACTTCTTGATAATGAACATTTCCATTCCAGTAATATACATATAACAAGCACTAATGAATTAAAAAAAAATATGAATATTAATGTACTTGATCATTTAGAAATCCATAAATGATCAAATAACCGAAAGAATAAAATTTGTAGTAATATAAGCTTCCATAAATCTTCTTGCTCCTTTTCTATTGCCTCTAGCTTCTGTTTAATCCAAATAGCATCAATTGAGCAATGTATTGTATTCTCAGCTTCTTGATTTGGTGTATCTGTAAGTCAAACAAATTACAATGTCAATGTATGTATTCGTTGTTATGAAAATGAACATTATGCTATATGTCAAATTAACTTACTTGTGGTTCAACATACTTCTATCAAAATATGATTCCCACCAATTACTATGTTGTTCATTTCTTTCAATATAATTGATGGCATTATCTCCATATAAATATAGGTTCAGAGTTTCCATCTCTAAATTATTGCAATGTGTGTTTCACTCTATATAGAACATAACTACAATATATATTGTGGTTGTAAATCAATGTATATGCATAAACATTATATTGATATTACAAATTTAATAAATGTTCAATTGGCAAAACAAAAATGTACATTCTGTTTTATTTAAATGAACAAATTATCACAAATAACATGAGCATATATATATCACAATTAATGTAAGTGACAATATGTGATTTATTTTGTGAACATTTTTTAAAATAGAATCATATTTTAAAATAGAACCATCAAAGGTTTATGATGAATGAGCAATATGTGATTTATTTTTGAACATTTTTAGACATGTGAATGAACATACATTAACATATGTGTGAATAATATACACATATCCAAATGAACATCTATGTATCAAATTCGAATTAGCATCTAGCAATATTCTCTCGAGAATATTAGGGTAATATTCTCTCAAGAATGAACCCTAGTAGATGTAAGGTAAGAATGTAAATGATCATATACTAGTATCATAATGAACATCTATCAAATTGAAAATGAACATTTACTGAAAATGAACATTTGTTCAGCAATCGTCTTCTCCGACGGAACCTTCGAAGTGTTCTTCTCTGTTTCATTTCTACTAATTAAAAATACCACCAAATATAGTAGATTTTAGTCTATTTTGCACAAAAATAAGTTTAATTATAGTAGAGTTTGTTTTAAAATATCAAAACGCAAAAAAATATAAAATCTAGGTTTTACATTCAAATTTCTACTTAAATGAACAAATTCTAACTCTTCTTTTTCAGAATTTAGTTGCGATTGACGAACTTCATCTCAAATGTCAGACATTTTTAGATGTTTTGATGCAATTTGCAGTAATTTTGAAGATTTTTTTTCTTGAATTGTAGCGATTTTGAGTATTTGAAGAGAGAGAATATGGTGTTGAAGAAAAATGGAGAATTAACTGCAAGTTCTAACTAGTGCGGTTAGTGGGGTGTGGTTAGTGGGGGTAAGGGTTTTACGGTAATTTCAAGGGGGGAGTAGGTATTGTTGGCTAAAGGGGGGTCTAGTGAATAGGAATTAATCCAACTACACCATTATTGGACCCTTATCATGGACCAAAATAAACTGAAATGGACGTTTTTATAAAACAGAATTGGTTTTCGAAAACAGAAAGAAGGATTTTAATAAAAACTAACCGCAACACTTGGCTTTTCACACTTTCACCTTATTCGATTATGGTTCGACGCGAAAGGTATTCATCACTGGGTTTGGTTTTGGGGAGACACAATTTGGTGTCTACAATTATATAAAAAAAACATGAAAAAAATCAACACGTCGTAAAAAAATTACGAACATTTAGTATATTCTAAATGAACGTAATTTTCATACATTCATATATTATTTTTTTTTTTTTTTTTTTTTGAAAAAACATTCATATAGGTTCAAATAAATTATAGGAAAAATTGATGGGGATAATCCCACCTTTTGAGCGTCAAAGATTAATAATCCCACCTTTGGGATTCTTTTTAATAAACCCACCTGTGATGTCAATCCGCTCAAAATGATCCCGGATGACCAGTAACCGGTTGAAAAGGTAATTTTTTTATTAAGTTTATTTTACGTGTCACAATTTGATTTGTCCAAAATTAATAATAATAATAATAATATAAAATAGTATTTAAAAAAAAACCAACACCACCCAAGTACTAAGCCACACCACAGCCAACACCATCCCCACCACCATCCAAACCCATAATCAGAACCACCATCCCACCCAGACCCGAATCCACCGCCACCCAAACCAATCCACCCCAGCCAACCTAACCCCAAAACAACCTTCGAAAACCCACCAAACCCAAAACCACCCTTAATAACTCGAAAACCCACCAAATCGGCTGAATCGAGGTTGGCGAAAGAGGAGGGAGGTCGGGTTTGGGTCGGAGGAAGGGGAGAGCTTCCAGGATTGAAACGGGGGAAAAGGAGAGGAGCCGGGATCAGGGCGGGGAAAGGATTTTCGATGATTGTGGGATGGTTGGTTTTCGAGGTTTTTGTGACGGTGGAAGGGAGGCTGGTGGTTCGAGGGAGGCCGCAACATAGATCCCAGCAACCATCAAATCGGGAAAGGGAGCAAGGAAGCGGAATCGGACGGGGGAAGGGAAGAGATGCCCGAATCCGAACGGGGGAACGAGGCGGAGAAAGGGTCTTCAAGGGTTGCGGGATGGTTGGTTTCGAGGGTTTTGGCGATGGTGGAGGGAGGTTGTTGGTTCGGGAGAGTGGGAGGGTGGCGTCGGCGCTGGGGAGGCGGTCTGGCGGTCGGCGCTGTGGGGCAAGGGAGTCCGACAGCGAGGTTGGCCGGAACAGGCGGAGGGGAAGGTGGTTGGGGCTGGTGGGTATTTTTTTAATTAATCAATTAATTATTTTTTTTTCTTACAAAAAATTAAACTTAATTTATTTATTTTTATTTTTTTTTATTTTTTTACCAATCACTAGCCAACACGTGTCTGGTAACTTGTTATAACAAGTTCCATGACCGGTTGGGACAATTAAGAGCGGATTGGGTACCAAGGTGGGATTATTTAAAAATATCCCAAAGGTGGGATTATTAATCTCCGATGCTCAAAAGTTGGGATTATTCCCATAAATTTTTCCTAAATTATATATAATTATTAAAAAGAAATAAATATAAAATTGTAGACACCCATTTGTGTCTTCCCAAAACCAAAACCCAGTGATGAATATCTTTCACGTCGAATGATAATCGAATGAAGTGAAAATGTAAAAAGTCTAGTGTTGCCGTAGTTTTTATAAAAAATCCTTCTTTCTGTTTTTGAAAACCTACTCTATTTATGAAAATAGTGAGTCCAATTTATTTTGTTCCGTGATAAGGGTCCAATAATAGTGTAGTTGGATAGTGCTCGAAAAGAGCTTTCCAACGATATATTATAAGCCCAATTTCGAAAAATAATGAGGAAGTTATGGCCAAAATACTAAGTTGGGCCCGTTTTTGTTCTTACACGCGGCCCAATTATCTAGAAGAGGGCCTATTATTAATTATCATTCCTAAAGCTAGTAGGATTGATTATAGTGTTCTAGAAGTATCTAGGTTGTTCTCTTTTATCCTAATGGGATTAGGATTGATAATTATGTTTTAAGAGTTTTACTTGGAATAAAATAAGTGTTTTAATGAAAATACAATTTTAACCTTAAACACAGATTTTATAACTTAATCATATTAAGAAGTAGATTCCGCGTGGAAAAACGTGTTATTTTCCAGAACAGCGCCTAGCGCTAGATTTGTCGCCTGCTATAATACCTCGTATTTTTAATGTATTTTATAAATTATTTATTTTTTGTAAAATATATTTTTGGGTCAAATTATTTTAATTAAAGGACTAAATAATACAAGGTTTAATTTTTGGGTCAACAAATAATCAATCCAAATGTAACCCATCTTCATCATGAACCCAATCATCTTATTTTTACATATGGACCAACTATTTTATCCATTAAGTCTATTATTTTTATAAAGCCCAAACCTACCCTAACCTACACTACATTATAAATACTCCATTCATCCCCAAAATTTTCCCACACAAAGTCAATAAGTCAAAAGGTTAGTTTTCTCCTTATTTTTTCCCTTTTCTTTTCTTTTTCTTTTCCTCCTTTTCTTGTTCTTTCCTTCTTGCTCTTACGTGGGTTTTGGGTGACATTAACCCACCCAAATTGCAGCCCCCCTTGTGCCGCCACATCATCACACCGGCGCCTCTGCCGGAGTCCGGCGACCACCAGTCGACGGCTGCCACGCAACCATTGCCCAACCGTGGTCCTCCCTTCTCTCTCCTCTTTTCATTCTAGCTATTTTGATGATTTTATTTATGGGTTTTGGTTTTAAATTATTCAAAGTATGTTTGATTAGTATCATAACTATGTTTTGTTGGTTTAAAGAGTATAAATTAAAGATTTTATACTGTTTTAGATTATGATTTTATAAGGTATTAAAGTTAGGGTTTTAAAATCATTAAAGATGTAATTTTTAGGGTTCTTATACAAATTGATTTGGGGCTTTTGTATGCCTAATGATCCTTTTGATTAATTGGGCATAAGAGTATATTTTTAATAAAGTTTTTAAAGGGTTTTAATCAAGTAACATTGCTGGAATTTTAGCTAAAATAGTAGTATTGTTATTTTAAAGAAAGGCTTTAATAACCCATTAAAAGAGAGACTAATTAAGGGGTTTAAAATAATTTTCAGATTATTTTAAGTAATCTAAAATGAATTTAAGTTGCTGGAAATTGTGTGTACAAGATTAATTAATATAGTATCGTTGTCCCTTTATGTAGGAGACTTGATTCGTGAGTTGTTGTAGTGTAATCAACTACTTTAAGGCCTTACTTGAGGTACATTCGCGTACTTAGCATATTTTGGTGATGTAGTATCATGCTAGCTAGGCTTGATTTAAATCAATTACAAGTAGTATCATGCTAAGGTCTATGTTTGGAATTGTGAATTATTGGTGTTGGTGGTTGAATTGTGAATCATGATTTATTTGTGATGGTTTATGGATTGGAAAATTATATTTTGGCATGATTATATGGACTACACTTTTATTTATGGCATGTGAGGATGCATGTTTAATTAAACTACATGTTTAATTTGGCTTGGAATATTGAAAAGGGAATTTTATTATGGTTCATATAATTTTTACTGATGCTATAAGCATGGGAAGGAGCTATATAAGTATATATGTACACGAGGAATAAATTGTATTTTGGTGCCTTCGTGCACTTAAGGTGTTTTAAACACTGAGGGATAAGATTTTTGGTACTTTATGTGTTTAAGGTGTCTTTGACACTGAGGTTGAAGTAAAAAGGGTTCAACATTAAATATTATGTGGTCACTAAATATTCAAGAATTAATTTGGTATGTTTGTTTGTTAGTGTAATAGGGGTTAATTGGTTAGTTTTAAAGGAATTACTTCGTCAGTGTTATAGGTAGGGTTACTTAGTCAGCGTTATAGGAGTTACTCGGACAGTATTGCAGGAGTTAATTAGTCAATGTTATAAGGGTTTTTGTTCTTTTATAAGTGACCACATGGTGTGGCCAGCCATATACAACACGGGCTGAAAGACCCCCCTTTGCTGCAATACACCAAGTTGTTAAGACCATCATGAGTCCCGAAGCTATAATCATCTACTGCCTCCATTAACAGTTATTTGCAACAAAGGGGGGTAACATGGACTCCAAGGCAAAACTTCTAAAGAATGATTATTGGAAAATAAGGGCATTTGATTAAGTATTAATCCTACCTAAATTAACAATCAAACAAAAACCAAATCCACCAACACCCAGAATCACCACCAAAACCACCGACAACCACCAGAACCACCAAACTTTCTATCACTCGGAAACCACAACCACCATCAAAACCACCGAAATCCAACCACAAACCCAACCAAAACCACCGAATCTTAGAACCCAGAAACCCCACCCACAGATCCAGCCAACCACTACTGAAACCCAACCAAACCTAGAAAACCACCCGCAAACCCAGCCAACACCGCCGACACCCAACCAAACCCAGCAAACCACCACGAACAACGAATTCGGCAAACCACCACGAACCCAACCAAAACCCGGAAACCACCACCGAACCCAGCCAAAACCCTGTAAATCCACCCAAAACCGACGAACCACCACCCACAACTCACCGTATGTAAGTCACCCACAAACCACCGAAATCCACCCAAAAATCACTGAAATCCACTTACGAACCACAAAAACCACTTACAAACAACAACTACCACCAGATCTACCGAACCCACACCCACAAACCACCAACATCCACCCACGAACTCACCCACTAACAGAGATGAGAGATGATGATGAAGAAGATGATGAGAAATAAAGAAGGAAGAAGATGATAGATAATGATCAATTCAGCAGATCAAAGAATATGAGAGGTGATGATGATGATGAAATGAGATATGAAGATGGAGGAGAGAGATGGTGGGGAAATGAAATTAGGGATTAATCTGATTTTTTGGGGAAAAATAATCTTAGATGATTAAGTTAGATTAGAGTTATATTAATTTGTAATTATGTGTAGTATTATGTGTAGATAATTTTTAAATGAGGGTATTTGGTCATTTTACCAGAAAAAGTTACAATATTAGGAAAGAAATAATTTTGTTGCAAATAATAGGTAGCACCCGTTTTTAGTAAATGTTGCAAATAATTGTTAACGGAGGTAGTAATAAATTAAAAATTAACCAACCAATTACTTAGTAAATTTGGTTAACAACTTAGAAATGTAATCAAATTACTAAATTTTTGTACTACGAAACTCTTACACCATGTAGATTATCATGACAGCATTGATAGTGAAATCAAACCGCCAATAGTAGGTCTTCCGGTTCATTATTACGACATATGTTACACATTGAATTGTTCCCATGTCTACTAGGAATCCACTAGCTCGTGTAGAATTAGGATATATTTGCAGCAACTTATCCTTATAGATTTATGAAATAGTATTATGAACATAATTTAAATTATGAAAAAGGGCGTATATGAACAAGCTTATTAATAAAAACGAGTTATCATAATTAATTAATTAATGTAGAGTAATTATTACATCAATAACAACTAAGGCGACTGAAAAAACACCGCTACCAAATGCAGATATAACGCCAAGAAGCTCATGGTGATTGAGCACATCAATAATATATTGTACTATATATACTAACATATATAAACTTCGTAGTTTTATGGAATTTGTTAATTTATAAATAATGTCACGTGTTTGTTAATATATATTACTTTATCAATTATTTTTGAACTTTTTCAATATCTCTAACTAATTTTATTTTAATTATGGTACCAATACATTAATCATTATAAGGAAACAATATGCGACATTGATCTAAAATTTAATTTTCACAAACTTATATGGGTCAATAGATGCAAATAATATATTACGATACATGTACAATATATGTACAAAAATATTATAATATAAATATAAAAACACTTATCATTTTTGAATTTGTAGTTGATAATTTGTGCATGCACTAATAATTACTATGTTGTTTTTTTGTTATTTTTTAATGCAGTTTGATTTCAAATATGAATCGATAAAGTAAGTTGCAACAAATTTTAAAAATTGGTAGTCTTTTGCAAAAATTAGAGTTATGATCCTTGCTTTATGTAGAGGAATGTTTTATACCATACACATCATGTACTTAAGGTTATCCACATATATTTTAATGGACAAGAGTCACATGTTTTGAAATACAACAATTGTTTCGGTGTCCTTGCAGCCATTATAGATGTTTCTTTTTAGCATTATCAAACATAATTGAGGTATAATAATGTATTATACTTAGATATAATTAATTTTAACCCCTCTATAAATTGTAATCGTGTTTCTCACATAATTCAACATGTATGTTTCGATGAACATTATAGAGCAAGTCATTGAAACGCTTACCAGATACTCTAAGGATTTTATGACTAATTTTGGAAATCGGGGCAGTTCAATGTACTATATATGCTATAATTTTGAATTAGATGTTGGAATATTGTTTTTTACTTTTTTAGGTAATTACCTCTTCCGGTTTGATGATGATTCTAACTACATGGTGCATTGTGGAAATAACTCTGTTTTTACCACAATTTTTAACCCAGTTACACTTGTCATAATTGCTCTACTTAGCCCATCTATGTTGAATGAGGAGCTACACTTAGGAATGTATATAGATTTATAGAGTTTTTAGATTATATAAATTAAAAAAAAAATTCTCATAATATTAAGTTCATGTTTTTGCAGCTTGATAGGACTCATTGTAATCATCATTAGATTCTATCTTGTGTTTTGGGGTAAAAAAAGTTGATAGCAAGAATACTTCCCCATAAGATGAAGATGAAGATGAAGATGAGGATGAGGAGAGGGCGTAAAATACAACAGCTCCTAATTTGTTTCAATTGATATGTCAAGTAATTTAACTTTGAGTGTTGTGGGTGGAAAATAGGTTGTAGTACTATTTAAACCAAAAACTTATTGTACTTCAGCAATAGATTCTATATTAAGTTAATTAGCTGTATTTTTATAACTCTTAAGAATAGTGTGTGGACTCCTAAACATATTTGTTAATGTAATTTCCCTCATTAATGCTACTAGCTAGCAACTAAAGTTGTGATGTAAGGCCAAACCGAAAGGGCTTGAATATTGCTAGCTATGGCGCATGCATCTCGTGCGTTAGCCACCTTAGTGTAAGAGAATTATCAAAGTGTTACTGCGATCATGTGTTCAAACGTGAATGCTTTTATCAGAATTTGTAAATTAAGTCATTACAAATAAAGTTCAAATCAAACAAATTCCAAATAGAGTCTTACGAGTTGAAACCATTCAGGACCCTTATTCAAAACTCAAACATTGTTCGATTAAACTAATTCAAAAAAAAAAAAAAAGAATTAAGATCAATGTGTAATGTGATCATTATTGTCCTAAAATAGGATTAAAAGTGGATATGCTTGTATTAGGTGTATGGTTGAATTGAATGAGTCAGTTATAAATTAACTTGTAAACATGTAAAGTGCAAGTAGATAAGTAATGAGACTCTAGAAAAAGGTGCACTTTTAGAGTATTAACAATTATGAGTTGAGGTAAATGGTGGCATCAATGACTTTCTGAGGCTCATTTGATCAACGTGTCCTCTTTTATTTTGGTATTTATGATTTATTTTAAGGTTTTTCTAAGCTATACCCCTAAGGTATTCGACTTTCTAAGGTGTACCCATGCTTTTTCAAGTTTCTAAGCTGTGCCCTTAATTAATACCCCCTAAAGTTGGGAGTGATAGATAATAAACAAAAGTTGGGATTAATTTCGGCGGATGAGGCAAAGTTCAGATTAATGGGAACAATTTTTCCTATTACTTAATTATGACTTTAATTTGTTCTATTTATATTTTAATTGATAGTATATTGACCCGTCCATTATTGATCTACTATTGACTTGCGACCCGCTATTGGCCTTTAAAATGTGACACTCTTTGACCCGACCCGCAATGACCTTAATCTGACGTGCCTAATAACCAAGCCCACTTGCAGTCGTGCTATCTTTTATAATGGTTATTATATTAGTTAAATTAGACATTAATTAGTGGGTTTATTATTGATGTGGTCAACTTATAAAATTTTTACTGAATTTTGTAATTAATTTTTAAGAAAAAAAAAATATTTATTGCTATTTGTATTTTATTAATATAAACTTTCATAAATTTTATTACTTATACGAAACTAATAAAGATTGATATTAATGGTTGGATTGATACATTGAAAACCATGTTAAACGTGAGGGCAAATTAAAAACACAGGCCGGAAAATTTATTTGTGTATAATTAATGAGTTTGTTTGACCAAGTGCATAATGAGTTCGCAATAAGTCTTAATTAGCTGCACCCTTATGCAGCAAAGATAGCTGCACTACGCCTTATAAAATAAATATTTAGTAAAAAATATAAACACGTAAAAATATGAACATGTTATAAAAAAAATATGAATATGTAAAAAGGAAATGAACATTCAATAATAATACAAAAAAAAATGAACATGTCAAAAAATGATCATTTAATATATTAAAAATGAACATAATTATCATATAATCATTAAATTGATGGACCATGACATTAAAAATGAACATTTAGTAAAAAAAGTTTTGAATACGTAAAAAAAAAGAATATATAGTAATAAAAAAAAAAAGAACATTTTGTATTAAAAAGTGAACTCTTCAAATAAGAAATATGAACATTTATCATACAAAAATAGAATAGTTGGACCATACCAAATAAAATAAACATTTCATAAAAATATATGTACACTAAATAAAATGAACATTTATTATAAAAAAATAAACATGAAAAAAATGAACACGTAAAAAAATTATGAACATTTAGTATATTCAAATTGAACATGATTTTCTTATATATATATATATATATATATATATATATATATGTATGTATTTATGTATGTATATATATGTATGTATGTATATATGTATGTATGTATATATGTATGTATTATATATATATAATACATAATTATTAAAGGCTATACGAACATTCAAATAGGTTCAAATAAATTATATATAATTATTAAAGGCTATACGATATCTACAATTGACATTAATTTATGTATGTATATAATTATTAATTTTCATTGATTAAAGGCTATACGATATCTACGATTGAAAATTAATGGCAAAACTAGTAGATTTATCGTTATTAAACTAGAATTAGTTAAAATAGAACTAAGAATCTAAATACATAGATATAATTAAAATTTTGGCACATTCTAGATTTTTTTATCGCTTCTTAGTTTCAGGAGAAAGAAAATTCTTGTGATAAATTCGTATCCTGAATATGAGCAACCATTATCTATCGTGGCCTTGCAAAAACTTGACTTTTCAAGCATAGAGGAGTAAAAAAAAAATCTTTTAAATAACTAAGGGCTTGTTTGATATCATTTTTGGTTTTCAGTTTCCTGCAAACTGGAAACAAGAAAAAGATGTTTTCATTTTTTCTCTTATTAACTTTCAAATTATCATAATTTTAATAAGTTTAAATAATTTTTGATTCATTATGGGCATATATCATATACTTCATTAAAAAAAAACCGAAAACAGAAAACTACAACAATGCTAAACGAACGCTAAGATTAGGGCTTTCCACAAGTGAATTCGATGAAAGCCTTCAAAATTCAAAAATGGAGGCTTGGATAGATTTAGGAGTGATATGCTTATTTTTCTTAAATATATTAAATTCACGCAAAAAACACAGAGTAGTAACAATATTTCGTTCCTTATAGGAGAAAAATAAATTGAATTTATGCTTGGTTTTTTTTTCCCCTGAAATTGAAATTTATGTTTGTTTTATTATGATGAATTGTAGCATTATTTTTTTTTACAAGCTATGAGGCACATGCACATTGCGTGTGCAATATAAGAAATCTATATGGTTCGATTTCCCCCTTTTTTTTTTTAATTATTGTTGATGTATTATCTACCTTATTCTAATAAATACTAATCTAATATATAATTGTAGAGTCATTTTTGCAACACTTAACCACATCACTCCAAAACCTCAATCCTACAATTTTGTGCAATCTTCTTTTTTTTTTCTTTTTTTTTTTTTTTTTTTTTTTTTTTTTTTTGTGGTCAATAACTTCCACTTCTCTAAATCTAATATACAATTGTAGAGTCATTTTTGTAACACTTAACCACATCACTCCAAAACCCCAATCCTAGAATTTTATGCAATCTCTCTCTCTTTCTTTTTTTCTTTTTTTTTTTTTTTTTTTTTTTTTTTTTTGTTGTCAATAACTTACACTTCTCTAAATTTTAGAGTAAAATAAATAAATAAATCACTTTCACTTTTAATATTTTACAATTCAATATATATCTCCATATACAATTGCACATTTTTCAACAACATTCAACTAAACATATTTATTATGTTTTTTCATCTTATAAAAAAATTTAATATATAAACTACCCACTTTACTTTTTAAATTTTTGAGGGAACTACCCACTTTACTTAATATTACAAATATACACACTAATTTTTGTAACACATTATTGGAATGAATTTATATTATAATTGCACGTTTTATTTTTTAATTTCGTATTATCCCAACTCTTGAAAACTTCAATCTTAAAATTATAGGCATTTATTTATTTTTGAAAATAATATAGCCCTTCATAAGTTTACTGTTTTTTAACTGGCCATTTTATGAAATTACTCGGTTAGTGTTATAATGGTTACTCCATTATGGATATAGAGCTTACTTAGTTTATAATATAGGGTTATGTTTTCAGTGTTTTAGGGGGTACTTTGTTATTTCAAGGTTACTCAAAAAGTATTATAATGGTTTCCCTTTTCAATTAATACAGGTTACTCCATTTTTCTACCAGTAACCTTTCGATGTTGTAGCGCATAGAAAACACGCTAGCATAAGTTCCACAATTTTCCTTTAAATAAAAGTTCCTACATTGCATTTATTTTAATATCTTACTATGTCATATATATCCTATGCATTTTGCACGGGTAAACTCTAGTATTAGTGAGTTTAAAAGTTGATGAAGTCATGGAGGCTAAAAATAGGATATGTCTTGCCTAAAAAAAAAGGATGGTATTTTTTTAAATTTATTTTTATTTTAAAGAATCGGTAGCCTTTAATTTTTTAATAGAGGATGGTAGTTTATTCATTTATTTATTTAGTTAATTTTTTTTGTGTAAAAGATGGTATATATACGAAGTATATATATTTTAAAAGGATAATAGTTTTTTTGGTTTTTTTAAAAAAATGAAAATAAAATATAATAGGAGTATTTTGGGAAAGTAAAATTTATCACCCAAAACCCCATTTTAGTTTATATATTAATGTAGATTTGCTGCCACAACCTGTAATCATTCATTCATGTTTATATTTTGTGAGTAATAATTATGTTTAGATCATGAACTTGTTCTGTAAACCAAATTACTCTACCTAATTATAAGTGTAATTATTATCCTTAATACATTTGTATGATATTAATGTTTTTTTTAATACATAACTATAGATTGTACATACAAAAGGAACACCAAAAAAATTTACGAATTCGTAGCCCAACCGACTTGTAACTAAACATATTGGGTCATGGTCACAATTTATATTATATCGACCCAAAACTTAAAATGACCTGATTTTAAAATGACTTTAATTCGAGATAGCCAGGTTTTGCCAACCGTTTTGCCAGGTTTCTCGGCCAGATCGATGTAGATGTTGATTGTACCAATTCAACTGCATATTCATTTCATATCCAAAAAAACAAAAAGAAATAATCATAAAATAATATAAAACCATATATATATATATATATATATATATATATATATATATATATATATATATATATATATATATATATATATATATATATATATATATATATATATATATATATATATATATATATATATATATAGCATATGAAAGCTAAGATCAACTTCAAAGAAAACGATGAAATTAAAAAGTTCTTGAATCTTCACTATCTAGGTTTGGACATATATTAAAAAAGCCAAGGCAATGTGTCTGAAATTCATATATTATGTTAACGACCTTCACATAATATTAAGGAAATTTTGACAATTACCATCTTCTGTTATGTCCATTTTAGCAATTATTGATAGAGTATAAAACATATTCCTGGGCCTCAACCATCAGCTTAAGCTTTTGGTTGAGGCCCAGGAATATGTTTTATACTCTATCATGGTTGAGGAGTTTTCCCGAAATCTAACATGGTATCAAGAGCCCGCGTGACACAAAGGTCACAGGTTCGAATCTCATCGACCCCTCCTTTAAAGTGGAATTAATTCGCAGCAGGTATGGGTGGGCTTGTGTTGCATCCACATTTCAAGCCCAAAGGGCCTTTCATGTGAGGGGGAGTGATAAAGTATAAAACATATTCCTGGGCCTTAACTATCAGCTTAAGCTTTTGGTTGAGTTGGTCCTCTAACAATTATCACCTTCTATTTTTTTTTTTTTTTTTTTTTTTTTTGAAAATTACCACCTTTGATTTTCAAAAACATCAAAAGTTACCACCTTCTTGCCCTCAACTACCACATGACGTCATTTTGGGCTCATTCTTTCCAGTGGCGGATCCAGAAAAAATATTTAACAGGGTCAAAATACATTTAGTTAATTTTAATGGGGTCATTTGATATAAAAAATAACTAATTTTATTGAAAAAAATTAATTTATTAAGAAAATTTCTTTTTTTTTTTTAAATTCAAGTGGGGTCATGGGACCCCACTCAAATGGCCTAAATCTGCCACTGATTCTTTCCCTTCCTATTTTCCTCACATTTCTCATTCCTATTTGGATTCTCATCTCTCTTTTCATTTTTTTTTCCCCAAACCACCAATAATTATTCGTCAATTTTGATTTGAAGGAGTGAATTAAAGTGTTTTTGATTGTTTGGGGAAAAAAAGTGAAAGGGGGGATGAGAATCGAGTTAGGAATGAAAATTGTGAGGGAAATAGGGAGGAAAGGGAAAGAATGAGCCCAAATTGACGTCATGTGATAGTTGGGAAGCAAGAAGGTGATAACTTTTAATGTTTTTGAAAATAGAAGGTGGTAATTTTCAAAAAAAAAAAAATAGAAAGTGGTAATTGCTAAAATGAACATAACAGAAGGTGGTAATTGTCAAATTTTCCTAATAATAATAATAAAGTTTCTTCTTGAATTTGACTTACTTCTTGAACAGCAAACAGCTGCCAAATGGTCCATTTCTTCGTCTAAGATGTTGACAATAGATCAAATCATAGCTTAAGGTTTATTCTTCAATGTATCATATTTTCGGAATCTTATAGTATAGCACGTTTTTGCTAGCTGGCTATACATATTGTATGTACTTACTGATAATTCTATCAAAGATTAGTATAATTTACATGTTCGAATGAATGGATAATGAAGAAAGTGTTTGGCTAATAGGCTTAGCTTGTCGAATTCGATGAAGGGGAGATGGGGTTAAACCACTGAATGGATGGATCATGGATGGTCCGTTATATATATGCATGATGCTAAGGAAGCTTATTGGATTTTGAACGCCGTGATTATTAAAACATTTTTTCTAAAGCTTAAGTTGATTTCATAAATATACAGACATAAAATGAAGCTGAAAAACATGAACTAAAAATATCTTAACAATGGAGGTAGACTTAATTAAACTTATATACGGAGTATGTTATTCATTTAGTTTCATCATGGCAGTTTTTAGATAAAATCTTAGGCGATGGACTTTCTTCCCACTCAATTATATATTTGAATGGTAATAAAGTTTTAATGTTAAAATTTGCCTTAGCTTTAATGAATTCTTGCTATTTGTTAGAGATATGAGATATCGGATCACTTAAATTCACGTGTGAACGGATCATCAAGTTGTTGAAGCAAAGGTTTTGATGATGAGGAACTTAAACTAAAGCAAACTCAACTAATAAAGATTTTCAAGTGTTTGATTAGTTTAGGTGAAGTTGATCGTGGTGATGGAAGAAGTAATTTGAACTAAGAAGATATGAAGAGATCTTTATACAAAAGGTTAAACAAAGTAGAAGAAGAGTTCTCTAGCAAGAACTGAGTTCTCTAACAAGAACTGAGTTCCTTAACAGGAACGTTCCCTAACAGGAACTTGAAGATAGCAAGCTGAGGTCCCTAAAGGAACTTAGTCTGCGTGAAGCCCAAGTAACCTACCTGTACAGAAGCGCGGCGCATCAATATAATTTAGTTAAGGTTTTTATCTTCTAGATTTATTGTTAATATGTTAAGTAGGTTAATACACGAGATTTATTAGAAGCGTGGCAAGTTAGCTTGGTATATAAATTAATAAGGAAAAGATAAAAGATAGATTTTAGAAAAAGATTTTCTAAAATGTTTTATTTCTTAAAATCGGTTTGTTAAAAAGATATGATTCTTTTTAACAAAATCTTTTTATCTTATTTCCCGGAAAAGATTTTCTTCAGATTAGATTTACTTAAAACCGTGTTTAAAGATAAGGACGGTTTACTTGTTTATGTTTTAGAAAACCTACTTTCTATACAAGTCATACTTGTATAAATAGTAGAGATAAAAATGGTTTAAGGTTTTTGTGATTTTATGCGTGGAGAAATCACAGAGCATTAATTGAGTAAGTTTACCAAGCTTCTAACTTTGTCATATTAGTTTCGGATTTCGTGCATAGCTTGCCTATCATATATACTAGGTGTCATACACTTGTATTGGTTTGGGTTTTTTGGGTGAGTTTGATATTTTTACATTACATACAGTTTGTGTAAGCTAAGCTTCTAGTGTGAAGCTGAGAGTTTTGTACTTTGGCAGTACGAGTGAATTTAAGTGTGTTACTTAGATTGGGTAGGTAGGAACCTATCGAGTAGCAAGTTCAGTGTGGAACTTGTGATTAAGGTCTGTGTATAATAGGTTGTAACTTGGTGATTGCCCTATTATAGTGAAGTGGTTTGTAATTGAAATCCCTAAGGTAGGGTCGAGGTTTTACTTCCAGTTGGGCCCTGGAAGGTTTAATTTCCTCGTAAAATCTGTGTGTCTTTGCAAGTTTCTACATGCATTGTTTTATTATTCCGCAAAAGTAGTCAATAGGAACTCCATACAATTCAGCCCCCTCTTGTATTGATCGTCTCAACTAACACAAGTTCATCAAATCATATGCAACGAAACTAATTTTGCTCCATTTTCTCCTTCTCTATATAGATGATCTTATAGCTTTCATCTATACAGCTTTCAAAGATCATCTATCTAGTTTTCATCAAGTTAAAAAAAAAAAAAAATCGAGTTAAAATGGAGAAACTTAATTTTGCTCCAAAGATCATCTCTATATAGATGAAAGCTAATATTGTATTTGACAAAAAAAAAAATTTAATTTTTTTATATATTTTATATAATGAAAATAGGAGAAAAGACATGGAAAAAAAAAGAGTATAAGCTTTAGAGTAGTATGCATACTTAATTAATCTATTCATATATATATATTTTTTTTGTAAGAACTAATGTGTTAATAATGTTGTTCATGTATGTGGAAGGAAATTCATGTATGTTGTTGTTCAATTTGATAATTTTTTTTTTTTTTTAAATATACTCTTTTTGGTGTATTGTTTATAGATATGATTGTTTTAACCTTGACTTTTTTTGTAAGTCATTCACAGTCAAATAGAAATAATATTTAGAGAAATAAATGAAATATGAAATATCGTCAAGAGCCATCTTTGTAATATCAATATATCAATTTGGCCATTTTATTACTGATCAAGTGCTCAAGGATAAATTGACCATACCCTAACTATAAAATTTCTCTGAAATTACCATAAAAAAAAAGTAATAACAAAAGTAAAAATTTGTCTAAAAGTTGGAGAAAGTGTAGTGTTGAACTTAGACACCATGTGAAATTGTTGTTAGAATACAAAAGTGACCCACAAATTTGCATGTAAAATCATGACTACCACATCATGAAAATGAAATTTCCATACAAGAAGGCTGTCAAAAAAGATACGGAATACAAATTGAAAGCTCTATCAATTTAACATTATCATACTACCTCCGTTTTGCATTATCTGCAACAAAGGAATATTTTATATCTCACAAATAATACCCCTTTGTTGCAGATAATGCGAAACGGAGGTAGTATATAATTTCTTCATAAACAAAACCTCTTAATAAACACTCAACATCATAACATATATAGTTCCTAATTTGGTCCACAAATAAGACAATCAATCATAAAACACACACAAAAAAAGGTTAATGATATAAAGGCATAAAAGTAGTGATATATAGAACATAAAGATGAAGTGTGGTAATAATAAAAAGATGTATGTGGATGCTAGGGCCAAGACAAAGAGTTTTGAAAAGCCAAATTACAGTCACACTCAAGACACCTATTGACTATATTTATGTGAAAGAAAAGATGATGAAGAACAAGTAGATTGTGACCCTTCTGTCTATGCTTTATGTCACAACATATGAAGTAATACTAACAAAGAGAATGCACCTATATTTTTTGAATTAATATATGACAAAACTATATACTTGCAAATATTATTTTTATTATTTTTATTTGGTTAGGTCTAATTAAATAAGATGGTGACCCTTTTGAGTTGGAATAATGGACAATTTTGTAAGAACCTATTCCTAATAATGAACAAAGGATATGTGTCATCTATCTATTACTCTTTTATGCATTAAAAGCATGCTATGTCACCTCTTTAGCCAATATATTACATCTATGATGTAGAAAATGCGACTTCTAAATAGGGCGGAGTTAGGGGGGTGGTGAAGGCCCAACCCCGTGCCCTAAATTTGTAGTCTGTTATATATTTTAAGGAAAATTTGAAAATTACCACCAACTATTATACTCATTTTAAGATTTTTTTATTTAAATCACCTCCAACAACTAACTCTTCAATATGTAAAAAAAACTCCCACCTCTTTTCCCAAATGATGTCACTGGGCCCCTACTAACTACCTCCCTCTCTCTCTTTTTTAATTTCCCCTCTTTTCTCACGATACTCTCCCTTTTTCCCTCTAGTTTCCTCTCTCTTCCTTTATGTCAAATTCTCCTAAGCCAATTAAGGGTTTAGGGCCTGTTCACTTCAGCTTAATTTCAGTTCAGTTCAGCTCCAATCAGTTCAGTTCAATTCAATTCAGCTCTAATTAGTTCAGTTTAATTTAGTTCAGCTCCTAATTTCCTTCTTTCATAAAATATTCATTTCAGCTCTATTTAGTTCAGTTCAATTCAATTCAGCTCCAATCAATTCAGTTCAGTTCAGTTCAACTCCAATTAGTTTAGTTCAGTAAATGTGAACAGACCCTTAATTCACCAAATTCTTGTTCAACCCAAGCGACAATGCAACATCATGGGCAAAATCAATTTCGGTGGTTTTTGAATTAAAATTAGGGTTTATGAAATCAATTTGGGGATATTTTAATTAAAATTAGGGTTTACAAAATCAATTTGAGGGGTTTTTGAATTGAAATTAAGGTTTATATATGAAATCAATTTGGGGATTTGATTGTGATGATAGTTTGTTGCAAAATTTTATTCTTATTTAGTGAATTACTGCTAATTAGGAACAAAATTAAGGTTGCATTTTTTGCTTTATTTACCATTTGATTTACCTAAGTTTTTTTTGTGAAAACAAAGAAGAATCTATCCGTTTGAGGGAATAATTTTGGTGGGTGAGTATAGTAATGAGGATTCAAGAAGAGAAGAAGAAAAGAAGACTGAGAATCGAGAGAAGAGAGGAAGAAATGGAGGGAAATTGAAGAGGGTGACGTCATATAGCAAGGTTTAGGAAAATATGTGGGAGTTCTTTATGTTTTGAAGAAAGATTGGTGGTAATTTTTTTTTTTAAAAAAAAACTCTTAGTTGTAATTACTAAAATGAGCGCAATAGTTGGTGGTATTTTTCAAATGTTTTTTTTTTTTTTTTTTTTTTTTTTTTTTACAACAACAAATTTTTCTATGTTTATAGTTGTTTCTATAATATTGCATGTACTTTGCTTTGCTCTAGTGGTCAAGCATTTATGGTAACATTTTTTTTTTTTTTAAAAAAAAAAAATCAAAGGTTATGGGATCGATTCCTTGTCCAAGCATAACATTAAATATTATTATTTCACTCTTTTCAAGTTTTGTTCTAGATTTTCGATTGTAATTTTTCTTTGGGAAATTCTCATTGGTAGCCATCAAGTTTTGCAAAATATCTTTGGTGGCCAAAAACTTTTTAAATTATCTAAATAGCCATATAATACTATACTTTATTAATTATAACATTAATGACCATTATTAGGCCCCGTTCTTTAGAGCTGCTCTGCTTTGCTCTGCTTTGCTCTGCTCTGCTGAAATCTGCTCTGCTTTGCTCTGCTCTGCCCTGCTCTGCTTTGCTTAAAATTAATATTTAATATTGAATTATTATAATAATAATAATTAATATTTAATAATAATAATAAATAAATAATATTTAATAGTAATAAATAATTAATATTTAATAATAATAACTAATATTTAATATTTATAATAATAATAATGATATTAATTAATATTTAATAATAATAATAATTAATATTTAATAATAATAATAATTAATATTTAATAATAATAATAATATTTAATAATAATAATAACTAATTTTAATAATTATAATAGTAATAATTAATATTTAATAATAATAATAATAATTAATATTTAATAATAATAATAATAATAAATAATTAATATTTAATAATAATAATTAATATTAAATAATAATAATAATAATATATAATATTTAATAATAATAATATTATTAAAAATTAATATTTAATAAAAATAATTAATAATTAATAATAATATTATATTAAATAATATTTAATAATAATAGTAATTATAATAATGATAATAATAGTAATAATAATACTTATAACTAATAATAATAATAATAATAATAATGAAATCAGCTCGGCTCTGCTATGCTCTGCTTTGCTTTGCTCTGCTTTGCTCTGCTCTACTCTGCTGAAATCTGCTCTACTCTGCCCTGCCCAGAAGCTCAAAAGAACAGGGCCTTAGCCACTTATAAGACTAATAAGTAACTATGGTTAACCGATGGTTAAATATCGAATTAAAAAAAAAAGTTACCATCATATTACGTATTTACTCTCTCTCTCTATCTCCAACTACAAGTATCACCTTGTCAAAAAAAAAAAAAAAAAAAAAAAAAAAAAAAAAAAAAAAAACTAGTATCACTTCCATTAACTCATATTCAAAAATCATGCATCCATCTCCACCATAATTTGAAATTTGAACACCATATTCTACCTTTTAATTTTCCGACCTTAGAACTAGGTTTCGAGATTAATTATGAGATTTGCGACAAAGGTGGATCGGAGTAGAATAGGGACAATTGAAGTTTACAAAATTCTAGGCTGCGATTGAATTCCAAGGATGACGTCTGGGTTGTGGTTGAATTTGCACATAAAAATCCTATCTTTGTTGCGTAAATATTCAAGTATGTAATCTGAGTTTTCAATTGAGTTAATTGATTTCGTGTTCTTGATTTTAGTGTGCTCTGTTTTGTGATAGCAAGTCATGTTTTTCAATTGGAATGTAGGATTTTTAATATAGTGTTTAATAAGTACTTTCGTGGATTATATGTAGAAATGGGGCGGGGGGATATATATTAACTGGAGCTGTTAATTCGGGTAAATGGGTCGGGTTTGAGTCGGGTCATCTCGGGTCGGGTCAATACGGGTTAATGTCAGGACCTATGTGGGTCGGGTTCGGGTTGGGTCATGCTTGAGTCGGGTCATACATCTTTTCGGGTTCGGGTCGGGTTTAGGTCGGGTCAATAAAAGGTCAGGTTACATTCGGGTCGGGTGAAAAACAAGTCGGGTTAAATTCGGGTTTTTACGGGTTTAAATGAGTTAGGGTCGTGTTCAAGTTCGAGTCGGGTTCGGTTCAAGTCAATTATTTTCGGGTTATAATCAGGTCGGGTCATTATCGGGTTTGAGTCGGGTTCGGTTCAAGTCAATAATTTGCGGGTCATAATCAAGTCGGGTCATTTCCAAGTCGGGTCATTATCGGGTTTGAGTCGGGTTCTATTCAAGTCAATAATTTGCGGGTTATAATAATAAAGTCTGGTCATGTTCGAATTCGGGTATCAAATATTAGATTAATAGGGTTTAAGTTTGATATCAGGTCGGGTCATATTGGGTCCAGTTACCTTTTTTTAATTTTTTTTAATTTATTTAAAACTCCAAATTAAATTACATAATTTAAAACATTTTCTAAAAAAAATAATAAACAGACAAGTGAATAATAAAATTTGAATTCCCTTATAAATAATAATAACAATAATAATAATAATAATAATAATAATAATAATAATAATAATAATAAAAGATAAGTCAAGTAAGATGAGAAAGACCTGCTATTGTCCGGGTCCCGTGTATTTTTAATTTTTTTGTTTAAATTTTTTTTTTTTGGCTGCTGTCCAGTTCAGTTTTTCTTTGACGAGGATTATGTAAGAGATAAGTCAAGTAAGATGAGAAATGTCACTTTTGTTTTATAATTGGAATCCATGTTAATAAATTGAAAAAAAAGTCTGAAACTCAATAGTCAATACGGAGTACTCTTTTTATCCTAAAAATTCCCAAATCCTAAAATTCGGGTTAGCAATAGGTCGAGTTTAAATTCGGGTCGGGTCAATAACAAGTCGGGTTGAACTTGGGTCGGGTCAATAACAAGTCGGGTTGAACTCGGGCCGGGTTAGTAACAGGTCGGGTTGAATTCGGGTTTTGACGGGTTAAATCGGGTTTGGGTCATTCTCGGGTTCGAGTCGGGTTCGGTTCAGGTCAATAATTTACGGGTCACATTCGGGTCGGGTCCTCTCTAGGTCGGTTCATGGTCAGGCTCGGGTCTCAAATACTCGGGTCAACTCGAGTCTAGGGCTGTTTCAGGTCGGGTTCGGGTCACCATTTTTTTCGGGTTCAGACGGGTTAGGGTTAGGGTCGGGTTAGGGTCGGTATTTTGGGTCGGGTCAACTTTTGACAGCTCTAATATTAACCTGTTGTATTGTATTTGTTGCAGAATGAATGACCCAATAAAGCTAAGGTTCAATATATGAAAGATTATATCATCATCATTATTAGTTGTTGTTTAGAATATGTAAATCCCTTGATTTACTCCTTAATTTTGATAGTCAAAGTATATCCCTTATTATTAGCTAACGTACCTAGTCACATATTGTATCTAGTCATAATTTGGTATGTTCAATGTTCTAATCTTGTATTATATATACTCGTGTATATTCATCAATATAATCAAGCTTTCCAACATTCTCTTTCTCATAACCTTTCTCATAACTCTATCACAATACTAAAGAACTACAAGAATGGAGGAGTATCAGAATTACGGAGAAGCAAGATGAATGGGTTTTCTCTAATTTAGGGTTATTTAAAGAAGGGGAAATGATTTTGGAGGGAAAAGGATGTTTACAGTTTGGAGAGAAAGTAATAAGTAAGGGTGTTAATAGTATTTGTATTACTCCCTCCGTTTTAACATACTTGATCCATTTTTCATTGCGCGGAATTTTAGGAGAAATTGGAGAAAGTAATAAAATATAGAGGCAATGGGGTTAGAGGAAGGTAAATGGGAAGAGATCGAGAGACTCTAAATGTAATAAAATATAATATTATTGGGTCCCACTTGGTCAGAGAAATGAATTAAATATTGTAAAAGCTTTCTAAATAAGAAAATGGAGCAAGTATTTAAAAACGGCCGCAAATGAAAAATGAAGCAAACATTTAAAAACGGAGGTAGTACTTAATTACATTTTAGTTAACCATAGTTACTTATATATATATATATATATATATATATATATATATATATATATATATATATATATATATATATATATATATATAGGATTGAAATAGCTAGTGCATTGAAAAGCTTGAAATGAGAAGTGTCACAAATATAATAAAGGAAATTAAGAAAGATATGCTGATGAATTAGTCACAGCAATGAAAAATTCTATCAAGATCGAAGTCAAAAGAAAAGGAGTGGAGGATATAATTGACAACCGGTATTTTGACTTCATATTAACCACCTCATTCCTCTCATTTTGATCCCTTTTACATCCTCATTTTGCACTAACTAGCTTAATTTTCTTAGTTTTGGCAATTGTTGTAGTGGTAGCTGATAATTTTTTTACTAGTCTAGGATTTTGTACTTTTCAATTGTGTTTGATATTGTAATTTTGACCTTAGAGGTCTTCACCACACGTACTCAAAGCACGAAAGAGTACCCCCAAAGCAAAACAAGTCTTATTTGGAAGAGTTTTTAAAGGAGTATGCACAAATTTCAAATGGTCATATCATTTTTTTTGTACTCAACCTGTTAAAGTGGTTAAAATTGAAGCTAATAAGTTCATCTCAAGAACTTTCCAACTATTGATCACATGCCTTTTTTTTTTACAAGTAATGAAGAAGTTATAACTATTTGAAGATTCTGCTGAACCCTGAGGCGCAACCGTGCATGTCTTTTGGAGAGGCCACTCCCGTTGGCGTGGCAGCAACATTACTTTGGAGAGGCCACTTTTCAATCCCACGGAGCATTCTGCTTAACACTTATTTCAAGGTGGTGTGTCTTCTCCTGTCACTTGGAGAGATCACTTCTTTTTTTTTTTTTTTTTTTTTTTTTTGTGCAGTTTTTATTTATTTATTTATTTATTTTTAAAGAAGCTTCTTCTGTTTTAAAGGAAGTTAAATAGTTTCTTGACTTCTTGTGAAGGGGGATACTACTCTTCTCCAAATTTTCTGTACATTTAGGGCTTTTAAAGAAAAGGAAAATTTGATTTAAATAATCCAACCTTTGACGTATTTGTTTTTAATAATCCAACCTTTTGATTATTCTCCAATAATCCAAGCTTTAGGGGGTATTCTATTTTATTAGGCCAAACCGGTCACCAACCTACAACAGTAGGTTACCTTGCCATATGTTATATTTTGATTTGCCTATATATTTTTTTTCTAAAAACTTTATTTTTTTTTATTTCCCCTTCCCCTACCTTCATCCCCTCCATAACTCCCTGCTACCAAGCTTAGAGCAGCCACCAGATCTAAGACCAGCCTCCCTAAACCCACTAGGCCACCACATCAAAGACCCACCACCAGCAGCACCATCACAAACCTAGAAACCCTTCGAACCTTGTTTAAACCTGACCCTCGAACCCAGAAAACCCCACCACCGTCACGCAAAACCTGAACAAAAACCCATCCATCCTCCCCCAAAACCTTGCTCAAAACCATCGAAAACCCCTACCCCACCGCCGATTTTTGGATTTCGGGGTGTTTGGAGTGGTTTTCGCAGCGTATCTTCTGGGTGTCAGGACGAATTTTGCCCAAAAACATCAAAAACCCGACCCTCTTCCCTCTTTCTCCCTCTTCTTTCTCTCTTTTCAATTTCCATCAATTTGCAGGAAACCCTAGAGTGGAGCTTCCTTAAGAACTCAATGATTTAATCAAAAATTCAATCGATCCTATGGGACTTGGATTTGGAATTCTAGGGTGGTTATTGTGGGAGAGAAGAAATTTGGGTTATATTGGGAATGTTTATGGAAGTAATCAGTTGAATGGAGGATGATTGATGGTTGGGCGAAGTTGGTGGTGGAGTTGCGCTTCTGTGCTGCCTGTGGAAGGTGATGTGGGATGGGTGGCGATGGACGATCGTGGAGCAGTGGAGCTGAGTTGGTGTGTGTTGTTGTTTGAAGTTGTAGTGGATACGGGTGGGTTTTCTGGTGACTTGCGGTGACGGGGGAAGGCAGGAGTAGAGGTTATTTTCCGGCGAGTGAAGGGAGGGGGTAGGGTGTTTCCCGGGGAAGCGTGGGGGGCTGGTGGTTTGAGGGGTTTTTTTTTTTAACTTTTTTGTGAAAAAATTGTAAAAGAAAAAATGTACAAAAAAAATTACCTGTAGAGAAGGTAACCGGTCATAATGGCCTGATAAAATAGAATACCCCCTAAAGCTTGGATTATTGGAGAATAATCAAAAGGTTGGATTATTAAAAACAAATACGTCAAAGGTTGGGTTATTTAAATCAAATTTTCCTAAAGAAAAAAACTCTCATTTTCTATAGAATAGAAATTGAAGAATTAGAAGAAGAAAACTTGAAGATTTAAATGTTACTTACACATCAAATAAAATCTCATAATAACCCTCTCTTTCTCATATTTTGTTGCATTATATATTATTAATGTATCCATTATAGTTTAGTGTTTGATTATATGTTATTCATTGTTAAAACCTACTTCCTCCGTTTCTATTTAGTTGACGCGTTTGATTTAGGCACATATATTAAGGAGAGGAGAGAGTGAGAGAGAATGAAAAAACAAGTGGGGTATCTTGTAAATGTAAGGTAAAAAAGTTACCCCAAAAGGAAACGTGTCAACTAAAAAAAAACTTCCTAAAAAGGAATACGTGTCAACTAAAAAGAAACGGAGATAGTATATTTTTGAATTTATCATGATTTGAGAGTAGTTCTTTTACTTGGTATGGTTGAAACCATTTGAATTCACAAATAATACTTGTTGGTATGCATGTGTTGATTTAGCTACTCTAGGGCGTTAACTAGTTGAGTTTAAGGGGTTTTCATTGTTATATTTCTTATGATTAATCACCATTTGAGCTAAATCATCAATTTCCTTAACTAAGGGCTGAGAGATGAATTGGGTTATAGGTTCCCTTAGGCTTATTTGACTGAAAGCCCATGATAATATGAAATTCTAGTCAAAGGAATGTTTGTATCTATATCATTGTGATTATATTATTCTTTAATACTGGAGATTATGTTTTGTAAACATAAAAATAGAAGGGAGCGGAGCCATGATTTTTAAGCTAGGGGGCTAATGGTTAAATAAATATGTAAATATACAACTTATTATTATAACAAATTTTTTCTGAATCGCATTATGTATGATTTTTCATATAGTATAAAAAAAAACTTTAATAATAGAATTTATTTTTCTATGTATAAAATTGGTGTAAAATCCACTTGTTGGCTATCACCTACTCACTTTAAATATTAAGAGTTTTTTATTTCATGATTATACCAATCATATCATAGAAAAAAAGGCAATCTATAGATAAATTATTATTGAAAAATTAGACAAAAGTAAAAAATTTAATTTATATTAAGTAAAGTCGCTAATTATATATACATATAAAAATACCCGATAAAATTTAAAATTATGGGGAATGTTAAACGACGTCCTCATTTTACTAGGTAACGCCCGCATTCAAACATGAATAGAGGAACATACCCTCTCATGTATTCTACATTTTCCTTCCCGCTAACTCAATGTAACACTCTCTCCTCCCAACAAATTACCACCAACTAGGCCGCCACTGACTGAGGGCAAGGTTATCGTCGGAGTTTAAGTCTTTTATTTTTAAAAGAAAAAATATTGTTGGAGGCCAAACGCTTAGTGTTTTCAAATATCCAAGGAGAAATTGCCTAAAATTTTCAAAACTCGTAGGGAGAAACTAAAATTCTAGGTGTTTCTCCCCATGGAATGTTGAAAATTTAAGGCGTTTCTTTTCCAGTTTTTTTCGGTTTTTGTTTCTGTCATAACCTTTGATCTCGAATTTAAATTAAGACAAATAATATACCGTTGAAAATCTTTGGATGTCTACATTCCAACCCAATTAAAATCAAGTTTAAATAATTGTTAGATATTAAGTTAAGGCTGATATTGTGCAAGGTATCGATTTTAGAACTAGTTTAGTATTTCATCTATATCTTAAAATATAGAAATGATATTAAATCGATTCTAATTGGGTTAGAAAGTAGATATCTAGAGCTTTCCAACGACATGCTATTTGTCTTAATTCGAGTTTGAGATCAAAAGTTATGATAAAAACAAAAACCGCAAAAGTTCTGACAAAGAACGCATAAAATTTTCAAAACTTCGTGGGGGAGAAACACCTAGAATTTTAGTTTCTCCAAAGAGTTTTAAAATTCTAGGTGTTTTCTGCTTGGATACTTGAGAAAACTAGGCGTTTGGTCTCCAACCAAAAAAAAAACACGACTTAAACTCAGGCGATAACCTTGCCTTTGGTCGGTGGTGTCCTGGTTGGTGGTGATTTATTTGTAGGGAGGAGAGAATGTTACATTGAGTTAGCAAGAAGAAGAACGTATAATACAGACGAGGGTATATTTTTCCATTCATGTTAAAATGCGGGCGTTACCTAGTTAAATGAGAGCTTCATTTAGCTTTTCACATAAACGAGGGCAGCTAACGCGCGCGATGCGCGCGTCATAGCTAGCCATATCTTGAAGGTTTTTTTGGTTTGGCTTTTAAATCACAAAATTAGTTAAATTAACAATAAGAGAAATTTTTCTTAAAAAAAAAAACAATAAGAGAAAATGTGTAATCAACTATATTTAGGTGGTATAAATGTTCAAGACAACTAACATTTATGAAAGCATAAAAGTACATAAATATTTTAGAGGGTATAGTTGTCTAAACACTATTCATTAAAATAGCATCTACATATTAATGAGGGTATGTATGTAAATACACATTTTGAAGGGTATAATTGGCATTACACTATTCATAAGAGTATGTTTCTACTTTTTATAAGGTAGGAATACCTTATGGAAGAGTAGAAGTTAGTAGAGAATTTGAAAGGAAAAAAAAAGAATAAGATGAAAATCTTATGTCATTGGAATTATGAAAAAGATTATGAGTTTAAAACTAGGGAAGCTTATACCTAGAAAAATAATTCTAAGTCCACTTACCGTTAAGCGCTAATAAAATTTCAATATAAGAGGCCTTTCAAATGGTGGTTTGATAGGTACCTGTACACACATATCAAAGGGCTTAAGAGACATTTTGCATGGAATTTACCCATCTCTCTCCTCCTTTCTCTGACCTCCATGTGCTGGATTTTAAGTGTACCACTGGATAATTAATAGTATTACTAGATGATCAAATAGTATCATTGAACAATCACTGGTACCATATATTCATTCAATGGTATTGTACATTCATTCAGTGGTACTAACTACGTGTAGAAATAGTATCACTGCATAGTCAATGATATAATATAAGCTTTCAGTGGTACATTTAAAACTGGTCCCACATGCCTATCTCTTTCCTCCTTACTCTCACCCCCATGTGCTTTACAATACTTTTCAATATTTTAAGGTTTGATATGTATTTGCTAATACATATCAAACCTATATTAGTACTTCTTCTCAATATAAATTAAATGAAATCACTAGTATATATCGTAAAGAAACTGCAAGGTTCAATTAATAAAAGTATAAGACACAGGTTGGCCTACAAAGGATGGCAAATAGGGGCTCGACCCCCCTATAACTATGCCTCTGATAATAGGTTATATCTCATAATCCAAGTTATCCCTTCCAGCTCAAGAGAGTAGCTTAGGTGTCTTAGATGATTTCCCTTTCTTTATCCCCTCATGCTATGTCTTACATAGGGATGTCAGTGGGGCGGGTCAAGTAGGAGACCCACCCGCCCCATTTCGTACTTACCCCATCCCTACCTCATAACGTTTGTAATATTTAGAATTTTTTTTTGTTCTTGTCCGTATTAATTATGTTAGATTGTGTATTTGAGAGACGGAGGTTAGGTGAGTCTTGGGTGGGGATTAGGCGAGTCTTTGGTGGGGATTAGGTGGGGGTAGATATCCAAGTGGGGGTGGGCGGGGATGGTTTTGGAGTTGTACCCGTCGGAACTGGGATGGGGATGAATTTTGGACCTTCCGGGGGAGGGGGATGGGGATGGGGATGGAGATGAAAATGGGAAGTGGGGATGGGGATGGAAAAACCAACATCCGCTCCGCACTGGCCCGCCCCATTGACATCTCTAGTCTTACATGTTAGATTGTAGTTTTGTTAATGACTTGATTGGTGGATACCCTTTTCCAACATCTTTATTTTTTCCCCTATTATTTGTAGTTTTACCTATAACTCATTACCCAAAAAAAGACTTGGCTTAGCATATCATAACTTGATATCAGATTAGATCATACTTTAAAGGTAAAGTTTTGGGTGAGACGGACTCACCATGTGTCCGCCGCCAACACTCACAACACCATTCATTCACCAACTCTCGCTAAAATCCAAGTCCTCCACCACCACTTCCACCGTCTTCTTTGTTTAGGCTTTCTTCGGCTGCATTTTCCGGCGGAGAAGACATGGAGTTGGGTTTTGGGGGTTTAATTTGCAGCGGTGAGTACGGCGGAGAGAGAAATTGGTGGTGGTTTTGGCGGCAACACTACAGTTGGAGTGTAAGAGATATTTTGTTTAGTTTAATGTGGAAAATTCCAATTTGGAGGGGTTCATGGATGTAATGAGGAGAGCAAAATATAGTAGCCATGGAAGAAGAAGAAGAGGGTTAGTGGCCTGGTGAAGGAGAAAATAATGTCATGTTTATTGTTTGGTAATTGATTGTTATTATTGTTTGGTATTAAATGTTTATTGCAGGTATTAGATTAGTATTGTCAGGTATTAGATTTCAGTATTAGATTAATATTAATATTGGTTTAATATTTATCAGGAATTAGAAAATTTTAGTCGAGAATAAGATTATTTTAGTCAGGATTGGAATAAGATAATTTTTATTAGCATTATGACTATTTTAGTCAGGAATAAGATATTTTTTATCAGAAATAAGACAATGAGAAGGTATTGTGTTAGTTCGGACTGAAGAAATTTTCGTCAGTCCGGACTGACAAAATGCGGAAATTTGATATCCTCATTTGGCGGGATGATATCCTCTGTTGGGTGGATGATATTCTCTACTAATTGGATGATATCCTTTATTAGCTATATTGTATCCTTTATTGGTTGGATGATAAATATATTACCTGGATGATATCCTCTATTGGCGGGATGATATCCTCTATTAGTTGGATGATATCCTCTACTAAGTGGATTATATCCTTTATTAATTGGCTGGATGATATTTCTACTACCAAGATAATATCCTTTATTGGCTTAATGATATTCTATATTGGCTGGATGATATATTCTACTAACTGGATGATATCCTCTATTGGTTGGATGATATCCTCTACTAACTAGATGATATATATATATCCTTTATTAGCTATATAATATCCTTTATTGGCTGGATGATATTTCTACTATTGGGATATCCTCTATTGGTTGGATGATATATCCTCTATTGGCTGGATGATATATCCTCTATTTGCTCGATGATATCCTCTATTAGTTGAACGATATCATATAGCCAATAGAGGATATCATCCAGCTATTAGAGGATATGTATAGATTATTGGAGGATATATAAATTATTTGATGGAGGATATGTATAAATTGTTTAATGATATGTATAATTTGTTTGATAATATGCATAACAATGGTGGAACCTCCATTGAAGTGCTTACCTAAGGTCATGGGTATAACATAACTTGCTCATTTCTCAACCAAAATACATGCATATGTAATCAAAATGCTCACAATTCAACATACAATCATATGAGGCAATCAATTTCAACAATTATACATCATATAAGAAAGCCCCAATTCGATTTTTGGGCATTTTTCGAAAAAATTCGAGAATTAAACTCTCTCTCTTCCACCATGAATGACCTCACTTCTCTCCTTCGCCATTGATGTCGTCATTGTCATTGTCGTCGTCATCGTCATCGTTGCCTACAGGGGGAGACACCACTGTTGTCATCATCGTCATTGATGTCTTTATCGTCATCGTCACCAAATACTTTGTGTAAGACAATACTATCGATTTTACAAAATGTTAGTGCGCGGTCTTTGATCGGGTTTCTCATACCCGCGCCTTTTTGTTGTTGAGCCCAGTCTCACGTGAATTCGTTGTACACAAAACCTTCTGTTACTAAATTGATAATTTAGAATAAAATATCTTATTTTAGGTAAAGAAAACAAAGCATAAGTTTGAACGTATAAACTAGTACGAACAAGTCATAACTACGACTATGGCCTCAAATAATTGACCATACTATCGAACAACATAATTTAAGAAATCATAATTTCCTTTTAATACTCTACAATCAAACATGTTGATGGTAGTGACTTATATATGGACCAACTTGCATATTTCTCACTTTAATATAGTATAACCTATAAAAAATGGTCCAAAACTTTCATAAACACACACTTGGTGAGTTGATGTGCACCTATTGGTCCCGTTTGATTTAAATTTCTTCTGATGTAATAGGTCCCATATTAACAATCAAAAAATTGCAAAATAAATGTGAGTTGAAATATGACTTTAAAAATCGTAGGAAATTGATTGAATGAAAGGAGTATGTTATACTATACTTTTCTAATTAAAACTAATTAATTGCTTAAGTTTGATGGAAAATTGAATTGAAAACTGGTCCCAAAATATAATAAACTTACCTTTCTCATATATCACAATTTATATGTGACAATGACTTTAATGGTAGAGAAGGGGTTTGCATGAATGAAGGGTTGCTGTTATAAAGCTTAAGGAATATGAGAGATGGGCTCATGGAGTTAAGGTAAGGGCATGTTTGGTAGGGCTCATCTATTTTAGGAGAGAGAAAGTAGGGGGCCAGATGAGTGAAGGACTTCATTAAAACCCCCCAAAAGGGGTTGTAGCTTAGCTTGTAGTTGTAGTAGTACTTGGTAGTAATAGACTAGTACAAGTAGAACTGTAGAAGCCAGTAACTCAATGAGAAAGGTATGGACACCTGAGTGTCGGCCTATTGGTAAGGAAAGAACTAGCCATGCAATTCTGAGATTGACGGTTTAATTCCCACTTAGGTCATTTTGAGAGTAGGGTCCCCTTGTCTATCCCCATCTTGCAAACTGTCTAACTTGTTGATCATGGTCAAGTAAACTTCTCAGAGGTTTCAAAACAGTAGGGCAATTCTTCTAACCTAACAAAAAATTAAAAAAAAATTAAAAAAAAAAGTAGGAGTGAAATAGTAGGTTAAAAAATACTAGTAAAAGGATTGAAGACATTAAGGCGATGAGTGAGTTGTTCAGATTGGGCTTATGGTTAGGTTACATTTGGGTAACAATGATTTAATTTGATTTTGAGCCCATATGGTTTGGTAATTAGTCAATTTCAGGTTAACCTTACCCTAGCCTGGTTAACGAGCTAGCAACTAGGTCTTTTGGGAGTAAGGGGGAATAAAGGAATTTCCACCCCAAGAATGTCTCTACTGGGATTTGATCCCACAATCTCATGATACTAAAATATATACAAACTTTCTAACCAGACAAACCCTTTCATAGTATTTGGACTAGGGCTATTCACAGTTCAATTTACCAAAACCACAATATCTTGCAGTTTGGGAACGAAACCACCAAACTACATTAAATCAAACTTATAATTAAACCTCACCGAACCGCACTGTAAATTACAACTTGGTGCGGTGTGGTTTGCGGTTAAGCTACATTGTTGTAAAATCACAAATAATTTTTTTTTATAAAACTTTTATTTTATTTTATGATTATTAATTTGTACTTCATATATAAATAAGGCTTATATTATTCAACCATTAATCATATAGAAGCTAAAGATGTCATCATTTTTCAAGATATGTATATTTTTTTTAGATAAAATTAAAGTTTAGTATAAAAAAGGTTTAATAATTTGCGGTTTGATGGTTTTGAGGATTTAAGTTCTGAATCGCAAAAATGCGATTTGTGGTGCAGTTTGTTCTAAAGTTTTTTGGATTCTGCACCTAAATTACGCAGTTAATTTACTTGGTCATATTTGGAATTGCACCACAATTTTCAAACCGCACCAAGCCGCAAAGAATCAAAAGATAGTGTTTAATTTTTTATTTTTATAAATCATTAATCATTAATATAAAGCCATACAATATTACGATAGCTATAAAGAGAATTAAAACTAACAAATAAATGATAATTGAATCAAATAAAAATATCCTTTTACCAAAGCACCCTCTTTCATATTGTTGTGATTTACTAGTACAACCTACTTGACAAAAGGGTTATCAATCTGTTAATAGTTTTAAAAAAAAATTCTTGTCTAATTCATCTGATTGTAATAAAAAGATTATCCTCACTCCTTTTCAAACCCGCAAAAATTTAACCCACGATCAACTTGTGAAATGCTAAACTTAAATAATTGAACTTTAACAAATTCCACTACACTCAAGGAATTATAGTTTTATGTGGTTGATTAACTAGCTTAGTTATTTAAAGTTTTGAGGGCTGACATTCAAGATCTATGAACAAATTCCATTTATATCATTAAAACTATTAGCACAAACAATTAATTTAAGAGAAAGGGGCGGAAATGACCAAATTTTCGGCATATAAAACATTAATTTTCATTAACCCTAGAAAGAAAATTGGGAGATCACATAAAGAGAGATATAGGAGAGGAGGAAGTAGTGATGGTGTGATTATAAGGAGTTTTATGTAGCGGTGTTATTGTGATAGGTGAAGAAAGGGGAACTATAAATGAGGATAATAGTTCCCCTTTCTTCTACTACTACAAAAAACCCCTATCGAGTCGCCTGTAAATGACCTAATGAGTCGCTTTAGAGGCGACTCCACAGCTACCGACACAATAGCTTCCAACTTTATGAGTCGCCTCTGAGGTGACTTGATAGCTTTTATATAAGTCGCCTATTAGTTGCTAGGTGACTCTATTTGTTAAGCTATTGTGTCGCTTATGTTGAAAGAGGCGACTCCATAGGTTAATCTATTGTGTCGCTTGTGTTGAAAGAGGTGACACGTAAAAAATCAACATTTTTTTCCAACTATTTTTATTAGCTCATATAATGTCAGTGTTTATGACACTCAGCATGCTTGATCTCTGGTTCTTTGCCAGGATGGTTGAAGTTCTTGCCATTATACCAAAGTTACTTTTCATGTATATATGATATTGTAACTATTTTAAATACATTCTTAGAATTAACCAATTGAGTCGTGTCTTACGTATTAGGTGATGTATTAGGTAGTGGTCATATAATAAAGCACCTAACAAGTCGGACTTTTAGGGTCACCTATATATAAGGTGCGACTTGTAAACATATCGAGTCGCCTCATACTTATTAGGCGACTTGTTATGTTGGGGTTAAAATCAACAAAGCACCTAATGAGCCGCCTAATATACATGAGGTTACTTGATATGTTTACAAGTCACACCATATATGCATGTGACTCTGTAACTCGACTTATTAGGTGGCTTAAATTAGATTTTTAAAGTCACCTGTATATAAGGTGCGACTTTTTAACCTACCAAGTCGCTTTATACATATCAGGCGACTCATTAGGTGAGAGTCATAGATAACAAACTCACCTATTGAGTCGCCTTATATGTATAAGGCGACTCGACAGGTTATCGAGTCGCACCTTTTGTACAGGTACAGGTGACTTTAAAAATCTAATTTAAACCACCAAATAAGTCGGATTATAGAGTCGCATGTATATATGGAGCGACTTGTTAACTTATCAAGTTGCCTCATATACATAAGGCGACTTGTTAGGTGCTTTGTTGATTTTAATCCCAACTTAACAAGTCGCCTAATAAATATGAGGCGACTCGATAGGTTTATAAGTCGCACCTTATGTATAGGTGACTCTAAAAGTCCGACTTATTAGGGGTTTTTTGTAGTATTGCCTCCTCCCCTATATGGATAACTATTACGAGGGTAATAATTCCTCCATCTCTCTCTTTTCCTCATGTCATAACTACCTTAATTCATTTATAAATATAGTATCTCCCTACAAGGCTACAATAACACTTTTAATCACTACTGTTTTTCTAATTTGACTTTTACCCACCAATCCAATCATGGTCTTGCCTATAAATTTACCCCGATTACACCTCATTCCTAGCTAGCTTCGATCAAATTTAATGTTTATTATGCTCCATAATTTGGTGGAAGATATAACTAATTGACCGTAAGCTTATAATTGATGAAGAAATTATCATTACTAAGGGCCTGTTCTCTTCCGTTGAAATTCAGTTCAGTTCAGTTCAGCTCTTATGTCTAATGATATTGCTAATGATATAAAGCCAAATTTCATTCTTTTAAGCTCTTATTACAACGACGACAACAACAAATAATAATAATAATAATCATGAATAAATAAATAATAATAATAATAATAACAATAATACTAATAATAATAATCAATAATTAATTATAATAATAATAATAATTAATAATAATAATAATAATAATATACACATAGGTATAGTAATATATAATCAAAGAGCACTAATCCGTAGTTAAAAATTACTAATTAATAAGTTCAGTTCAATTCAGTTCAGCTCAGTTCAGTTCAGTTCAGTTCAGTTGATTTCAGTCAATCAGAACAGGCCCTAAATCTACCCTATTCATACTTATCTTGTCACTGTTAATAAAAGCTATATAGTACATATATATAGTGTTAAATTGATGGAAAGAGAAGGTATTAATATAAACCTTTGAACATGAAATTATAGATGTGGGGGTGAGGATTTTGGGGTAGCTAATTAATTAGTATTGTCCAACAAAAACATAAATATTTGGGTGGGAAGACGTCTCCAGTGATAATAACATGAACATCTTTTTTTTGCTTAATATAGTATTATATATCTGTTGGATATTAATTGTTGAGAGTACTACAATTATAACATATATGATACATTGTAATTATTAAGGTACATAAATACAATTCATTAGTGTGTGTATGCTTTTCAATTTCTTAATTCTAAATTGTTAAGATACAATAGATTATAAGCTGTGATTAGGTTATCCTTGTTAAGATACAATAGATTATAAGCTGTGATTAGGTTATCCATAAAATGTATAAATTATAAAAAATTTTAGAGATAGATAAACTCCAAAATTCTAGATTTGAGGGAAGATTATCCGTAAAGTGTAATTAATGTTATATCTTCCCCTTTTTTTTTTTTTCCAATTTTAGCTCCTTATATGTAGCCTTAAGGGCTGTGTATAGCATTTTTCTTATTATATTTATATTTTTGTTAATTTAAGTAGATCTATGATAATTAGTAAAAACTAGCGAAATGGAGAGAATAGTGAGTCATGCCACAAAACACGATGATAATCTATATTTTTTTTCATACACTGCATCTGCATATATAATACGAAGTATTATTGTTGAGGGAATAAGGTTTAGGCAGTGGCGAAGCCACATTGTCCTAATAGGGGTCTTTTGACCCCATTTGAATTTGCTAAATAGAAATTATGAAGTGTAAAATTTTGAAATTTGTCATATTTTCTATCAAAATTTGATCCTAAATTCCTTTTTTTTAAGAGAATTTGATCCTAAATTCCTAATAGTATTTAAACAAATGTATTTTGACCCCACTTGATTATATTTCTAGATTCGCCACTGGATTTAGGCAGTATGCATTCTTATTGATGAGGGTTTATAGGCTCATTGTGATAATGTGATATTGTGGTATGCACAACTAGCATGTTTTGAAATATCCAATTTTGAGAGTGTCCAATTTGTTTGGTCTATTGTAACTATATATATTAATGGTGAAAAATTTGAACAAAATAACAAAAATTTGAAAACTAAAATTTTGAAAATGAAATTTATAAACTTAAAATTTGAAATATAAAAACAAAATCTTAAGTCATTTTTAGGTGAAATAATTTTAGAGAATTAAAATATTTTTTTTTATAAAGAACATTATATAGTCATATAAAGAAGCTCATAAAAAGTACACAGAACAATCATTATTATAATTAAAATTTTTATTAAATTGGTGAAAAAATATGAAAAGAATATTTTTTTTAAAAGAAAGGGAACGAAATATAGTATTTTGGATAATAAGTTTTTGAAAATGAAATTAAAATTTTAAATTTTTTAAATTTGAAATTCAAAACAACTGCGTTATAATTCACATGGTACACATGGGTGTATGAACCACGCATTATTGCTTTTGAGTTAATAGATACTTCGTACAATTATTGCATGTGAGACATTTAAGAATCCATGTTTGTTGCCCCAAAAATAAAAATTGCGTGTGCCATTATATATATTTCTTTGACGTCTTTTTTGATTTTTGAATAGTTCAAAACCCAAATGCCATCACTTAATCAACTGTTAATAAACAAAACCCCATCAAAAATGTACTATTGCAATAGTCTTATTACTTTTCTTCTCTAAACAATACATTTGTGAACACTTAATTGATATTTAATATGGAATTAAATGGTCATGATGCATTGATTTTAATGTATTTGAGATTAAAAAAGAAATCTTAACTTGTTCATGAATAACACCTTTTTATATCAAACTGACATCATGTATCACATTAACGGAATAATGGTCCGTGTGATGATCAATAATATACTTGTACTAAATTTACTATCGCCTAGACCATTCAAAATTGACTATTTTACACGACTGCGTAGAACAATATATTTATCATTGCTCAATTCAATATCAACAACAGAGTATTTTATATTTTCCCTATTTTTAAATGCATTCGGTATCTTTTCCAAAAAAAATAATGCATTCAGTATTGTGACTTTCATGTGAAAGTCAAAATGTATTAAATATTGTAAAATAAAAAGATAAGGAAATTATTCAAAAAAAAAAAAAAAAAAGGAAATACAAGTATAATGAAAAATGAAAAATGTTAATCCCACATCCTAAGCTTTATGACTATTTGCCTATTTGGTATTTTGGTGTCATACCAAAATCTACAGCTATAGTCTAGCAACTCAATAAAACAAAGAAAATTTTATTAGAAATTCATAGAATGTTGTAGAATAAAGATAAGGAAATACAAGTTTAATGAAATATATTAATCATGAATCATAAGCTTTATGTGTATTTAGTATCATACCAACATCTATAACTATTTTCTAGCAAATCAATAAAACAAAGGAAATTTTATTAGGAAATTCACGTACGTCATTATGTCTATTTGGTATAAGTACTTGTTAATTTTGATTTTTATTAGATGTCGAATGCATTTTATATATTTATAAATTGATTATTAACTAGAGAGTGATTGTCACCTTTGATTTAATCTAACATTGTCTTATTGATCCCGCGATTGTTCGAGCCTCATACTCCGATTTACCCTTCCCCGCCACCCTCAAAGCATCGAACTTGGATATATTCTTGAGACATGACCCAATAAAAGACCCATCGTGGACCTAAAAAATGTTAATTGCAAACTGAAGGAGGAGGGAAAGAAAATTAAAGGGAGAAAAGGACTTGTCCTTAGAAGAGGAAAAACAAACACACAAAAAAGTGGGGTACAAATTATAATTCTAATAAAATTAAGGGGCCAAGTGTGGGTTATGAGAGGCAGTTGGATGAAAAGGAATAATTGCATAACATGTTTTTTTATAAGCATGCATAAATATGCCAACCCAAAAAAAAAAAAAAAAAAAAAAGCCATTCTTAAACAACAATGTTAATATTCCTTAAAATAAAGTATTATTATATTTGTGATGGGGTGTTTTGCAGAAAGAACTAAAAATGGATCATTAAAATTGCTTTTTAGAGTTCAAAATTATGAATTTATGTTTTCTTTTTACACAAGTAGTATAGTGGTTGTTCAGAAACTTAGCCATCCAATTCAAATGCAATCATAACAACAAAATCAACCTCATAATTCACTTTCCTTTTATTTCTTCTTCAAAACTCACCCCCACATCAACTCACTATCACACCATCATTTTCAGTGTGCTTGTACACCTTTTTTTAATTAGTTAGCAAACGGTGAAATGTATAAATCAAAGTTACCAAAAATATAAAAATAAAGAAAAAGAATTGTTGTAAAACCAATAGATTTGGCCTAGAATTAGTAACAACAAAGGTTTAACCTAGGCAATAGATTTATTTTAGTTCTAGTTAAAGAAAACTCATTTATTTATGAAAAGGACATGTGGTCATTATAATGGTAGACACCTATTTACTGGATGTAGATCTATCAAATTAACCGATCAAATCAGAGTCTCTATTAATCTCAAGTTCGTGCTATTAGGATCAAGTGATTTCAAACAGATTAAAAGATACTTTTTTCTGTGTTTAATGAAGGGTTCTTATTAAAGACTTAAAGAATACGGTTTCAAGCTAAGTTAACACATCAATCAAGAGATTCGAAGACACCTAATCAATTAATATTGTTTAGTGTGATATATTTAAAAGAGTCAACAAACTATATGACATATAGCCTCCAATACAACCCAATTTAATTAATTTGGTGCGAACTTATCTAAATATTTCTTAACTTATATTATCTGAACTATTTATACTGTAACATAGCATATGCATAGGTGGATCACAACTTATTTTCACCCTAGCAATATATGTCTTTTTAAACTTATTATCCAATCCTATTTTGTTTCAAATAAAGTTTTATTATATGAACTAATTTTGTTTGAACTAATAATATAAGAAACTGATTTAATTTGTTTGATATAAGCCAAAACAAACCAAACAAAAAGGGCCCTAGTCCTTCATATCCAGATCTAATTGTACCAAAGATGTCTAAGTTCAACTACACAACAATTAATCCATACTACTTCGAATACTTTAATGATTGAAGATATTTTTTATGAAATTCTCGCTTGGATCTCATAAATTACTTAATTAATGATTACCAAAAAAAAAAAAAAAAAAAAAAAAAAAAAAGAAGGAAGCAGAGCATACATAAAACCTATGTTATACGAGTTAGGCCCTATATACTCTTCACCTTAAGAAAAAAAAATTAATAGATAATAAAGTCAGCATAGTAAAAAAAAAAATTTCAGTTCAGTAAATTAATTTTAAATCAGTAAAAAATAGTAACTTTAAGGAATAAATATAATAGAGAACAGTAACTTTAAGAAACAATTAACTATAAGCTCATGTTCACTTTACCTTATTATTGCTGAACTGAAATTATTTTTGTTGAACTTAAATTAATTTTATTGAAATGAAATTAATTTTATTGATTCTCTGTTATACTTCTTTGAAGTTACTAAATTTTACTGAACTTATTTTTTACTGAATATTATTTTTAAGATGAAGTGAATAAGGCCTAATAGAGAATTACTACAATTAACAATTCAATAATAATAATTTTTAAGTTCAACTAATTTTAGGAGAATAAGATAATAGGGCGTTAGTTATAAACTTTCATCTAAATTTTATTGATTCTCTGTTATACTTCTTTGAAGTTACTAAATTTTACTGAACTTATTTTTTACTGAATATTATTTTTAAGATGAAGTGAACAAGACCTAATAGAGAATTACTAAAATTAACAATTCAATAATAATAATTTTAAGTCCAGCTAAAATTAGGTGAATAAGAGAATAGGGCCTTAGTTGTAAAATTTCATCTAAAAACTCCAAAAAAAAAAAAAAAAATCCATGCATATATTAATGATTAATCACATATGTCTGAAATTTTTTTGGTTTTATGTTAATAGTCATCCAACTAAGTTCCTACTCATCCTAGTATGATTAGCTATCAAATTAAACCAAGTGCTCAACTTGATTAACGTATGACATGACATGCTTGTATGATGAGCCATCACCAATACATACCCTAATGGCTAGTGCTCACACCATATAACCAATTTACGGTTGCCATGTGTCCGAGAGAGACCAAGACCTAAATGACTAATAAAGTATATAGTAAATGTAATGCATATCTGATATGTTGCATGGCCTATAAATAGTATAGTCCTACATGCTTGATATTGATATACAACTATTCCTATGTTTCAAAAAATAAAAAGAACATATACAACTACTCTTATAGGCCAGCAATCTCAAATAACATACAAAAGGGCTACTATACCTTAAATATCGGATAAGGTATTCATGACTTCATCCCTAATGCCATATTGTTCATCTTTAAGGTATAATAAGTCATCCACCTAGCATCCTATACCATTGTCTCCAATAATACAAACAGAAATGAAAAAAAAAAAGTCTTTTTTTCAATTTCTTTTGTGTTTGTTGTCAACACAAAAGAAATTGAACTATTAATAGGTGCATTTTCAATGTTGATTAAACATACATAATCACTCCATTTGACAGATACACTATTTTATGTATAAATTTACTATATGCGTTTTTGTATAATTAGCAAATACGTACTTAGACAAAGGTAATATTTGAACATATGAATTATTGACACTTATCCACAAATATATTGCACAATAACTTAGTTTAAGGATCAATCATCCACTTTTAACAATCATTTCCTATTTTTTTTCTAAATGGAACAAGCTTAATTAGATATTAATTGGGAATGAAAATATATATTCAATCATGAATGGAACTTCAAAAAAGTTAATGTAATTTGATTGGATTTGATACCATTGAAGTATAGCTAAATTCAATCAAGCCTTTAATAACCTTTCAATTGTGACATGATATTTCCTATCATTGTCAATTGAAAAACATTTTTGAATCAAATTTCTTTTGCCTAATCAAATAAAGCCACGAAAGCTAGAAACAAGCTTTGCCATCTAGCTAGACCATTGTCCTTACCCCGCAAAATGTGCAATCCAAAGACACCAAGAATCACAATTAAGAAGAAATTTTTAAGATACAATTTTTTCTACAAAAGGCAACAAAAGAGAACAAATGGTGTACTTTTGGTTACAAAAAGAGTTAGAAGAAAATGTTAATAATAACTAGCTATTGTCCTTTTCCATCCAAATAAAAAATAAAAATTAAAAAAAAAATAAAAAACATTTTTTGGACCACTTTCTTTTTGGTGATGAATTTCTGCAAGTAGATGTAAAACAAGCAACAACTATAAAGAAGCAACAACTACTACTATAGTACATGGTCCTCAACTAAAAAAAATTTATGTGTTATATATTTCATATGTCCCACTAAAATGGAGTTTGACTAATGGCTACCCATGCATTTGTATACGGAACTGATGAGTTCTTCAGTAGAGGATAGCGAACGTTTAGAGATAAGATGAGAGTCTCCTTTCATAACCTTGCATTATCTCTATCCACCCACCATTTAGAATGGTTTCGTAGCAAGTAGCATGGCATTTAAATTTTATAATAACGCGCTGTTTGTAGAAACATGTACTGTACAATTATGTGGGTGTCAGTTTAGTGGGTAATGTTTTGAGACATGTGTGATATTTGATGTGCCTCTACTCATCATTATCTTGTGTGACTCTTTGAGTCTTTGTCTAATAAAACACGAGATAGGAAGCAAAATTATAATTATTCTTTTAATTGAATACTTCGTATATTTGATCTCAATTGATTAAACTGTAAATTCCACGTTTTAATTAGTTTTTGCCCTATAATTAGTATTTTAGTCTAACTTGCGAACCATGCAATTAAGAGTAACTTGGACATTCCTTTTTGTATGTGTGTGTGTGTTTGTGATTTCCATTACCTACTTCAATCTATTACAAATTAGATGATTAATACAAGAGAAATTTGAAAAGAATATGGAGCTAATTAGCTAGCTATAGTTTGAGATTGATGAGTATATATCGTTTGTTTATGAGCTTTGGTTCATGGATTGACCTAATAAGCTTCTACGTAATGTAATAACTGAGTTTTGATGCCTTAAAAGCGAATTAGCTAGCCAGCATTTTGCAACAAAATTGAATTGTTGTAACTTGTAAGCTTGGTTATTAGAGTATTTAATAAGTTTAGGCATGTATATATTTTTGGTGCCCTTCAAAGCTTAAAGTTAGAGCACATCCCATCGAATAAAAAAAAAAAAAAAAAAAAAAAAAAACCTAAACTTTGTTCCCTAGCTTGGCCAATTGCTTTAGAACACGACTAGAACTAATTAAAGAGTGAATGTTATCATGCATGATTAATTAGATCCATGTCTGAAAGTAACAATATGTAAAGCTAGGCCAACATCTCGAGGGCCATATATAAAGCTAGCTATATACAACATGACTCTTATATTGTTGAGCCCATGAGCAAGTGTCTTAAATTAAAGAGAATAAAAATTTTGGAAAATGTATTTCACATTAAAGAACACAAGAAAGTTGTGTCCACCTTAGGCTAAAGGGTTATTCCCCTCATTATCATATGATTTTGAGATGGAACCTCCTTAAACGTATAAAGTGGACACTTGTGACGGATATGGCCCAGACCCGTTTATCATATATAACATTTTGACGGGTCGGGTTACATTTCAACATTAAGTATTTTTAAACCAAAGAAATACATGTTACAAAACTAAAAATATAGACAAAATGTTAGCTTTTACGTGATTCGATAAGAAAGCTTTATGTGCCAGGTCGATGCCCATATTGTTGATAAAATGTAAGGATAACATTTTGGCTTGACAATGTTGAATACGGTCATGTAATCCCTTTTGATGATTCAGGATACTTAGACATACAATATAAAACACTTATTTATATAATAGTGCACTCTTAATAATTTTGTTTATAAAAAGAAAATTATGTTATCAATGAATTGAAATTATTTTTATTGATATCAAACTTAAACTAATTAACTTATTAAAACTCATTTACTGGTTATCTAATTTTTTAAAATAAATTTTTTTAAATAAAAACACCACATAAAATCTAAATTTAAAATAATAAAAAGAGATACATACCTGAATTCCACCACACAAAATTAGGCTTATAAGGTCAAACTCGACCATGAAAACTCTAGATCTAAAGTTTTCATGGTTGAATTTGACTTGAAAACCTTGTTCATCCATACCGCTATTTTAACCAGAGAAGAGATGAGAGAAAGGAAAGGCGGAGAAAAAGGGAGAAGAAAAAGAGAGTAAAGAATAGCAGGGCGGAGAAGGGAAGGAAAGGGAGGACCAAGAAGGGAGAAAAGGGAGAAAGGGAGGATCGAGAGAGAGAAATGAGATTAGGGTTTTTATTTTTTAATTTTTTTTACGAATTTCGTCGGAAATTACAATATATTATTTGTCGAAAATTTCAGCTGGATAATTAAATTCTGTACGTTCCAACGGATACAATCCATAGGATTTTCTGATAGATTTAAATTCCGTCAAAAATTTCCGAAGGATTTGCGACGGAAAACCTTAAACTTGTCGGAAATTTCTGGTGACGTTTAAATCTGTCAAAAATATCATATTTCACCGACAGAATATACTAAAACAAAGGACACTCAAGCTACAACTTGCTTGACACGTGTCATCACTCTGTGGTTAAAAACTTTCCTCGTTTAATTTTCCACCCTAAATATATCAACTAAATTGAAGATTATATGGAATGAGAAAATATAAATATTATATACTCCAACAGTACTAGGAAAAGATTTATTATCGCATATTATAGAATAATATATCCAATTACTTTTTCTTTTTTTTTTGAAAGATTATATCAAACTTATTTTAGTCAAGTTTATATTACAGTTTAGTAAAAGATATTATTGATTTCATATTAAATGTAGATTATCACTCATATATCACTAAAAATATTATTTAAGAATATTAGTCAACTAAATCTTTTCAAACACTTAAAGAGGGTGATATGAAGTATAATATATAAGTAAAACCTTTGAATCTTTGATACATGGTACGTGAATTCGGTCATACTGTATTAACCTTTTCAGAGTTTTTTTTTTTTTTTTAATTGAATTTGGTTCAAAGGAGTCAAAATTGTTCATAAGTTTCGGAGAACTATACTTAATACAATTTTTTTTAGTTTTTTTTTTATTTTATTTTAGTCATCTAAAATATAATTAAGAAGCTACATATATGTAAAAATTGATCTTAATGCAATATTTTTGAAAAAAAAATAAAAAATACTTCGTAACTTATATTGATTTTATGTGATACAATAATTGTCTTAAATCAAGCGGTGTGTAAATAAACTCAAAAATCTCACCTTTGAAAAAATTCAATCATCCTCTAGCATTTTTGCTTTGATTTTCTGATCTAACGTTTCTAAGAAAAATAATAGGAGCTGATATAATTTATCTGAGGGGAATTTTTTCATGTGGCTGGACACACTGTGTGGCGGGGGTTACTTGAGTTACTTGGTCATGGGTTACTTGAGTTACTTGCTCAAGGGTTACTCGAGTTACTCCTGACCGAGTAACACCTGACCGAGTTACCCCTGACCGAACCCCTCAAGTAACCCCTGACCGAGTAACCCCTTGAGTAAACCCTTGACCGAACTTCTCAAGTAACCCATGACCGAGTAACTCGAGTAAATCTTGATCGAGTAACTCAAGTAACCTCTGGCCGAGTAACTCAAGTAACCCTGGCCACACGGTGGTGTGGCCAGCCACATATCAAAATTTGTGTTTATGTGATGAAATAGCTCAAAAATTAAGAAAAAAAAAATCAAGATATGTAATTTCTATCTAAAAACATTCAATAACATATTTCAATTTAAATTCTCAATTCAATACTGAGAAATTTTAAAGAGAAAAAAGTTATCTTACCTAAAATCGGATCGAGATTTTCATTACGCAAATAAAGGGAAACGAAATAGTAAAGGAACTAAGGGACATTTTTTTTTTTTGTCTTTAGATGCACTCAGTAGGACATAAGCTTGCTATACATATATAACGGCACTACTAGAAAAAGGGTCATTTCCGACGGAAAAATTCTGTCGGAACCACCCCGATATCCGTCGGAAAACCAGTTTCCGACGGAATTCCGTCGTAACCGGTTGTCGGAAAACCTTTCGTAGGAAATCTGTCTTTTTCCGACGAAAATTCCGTCGGAAACACTTTTCCGACAGAATTTCCGACGGAATTTTCCATCGAAAGGGGTTTTACAGCACCAAGAAAATCCGTCGGAAATTTCCGACGGATACAATTCGGCCGGAAATTTCCGACGGAAATTCCGTCGGAAACTGTTTTTAAGGAATTAAAAAAAACGCTGCGCCACCACGGCACGGCGTATCATCCACCACCAACCACCAAATAAACCCTTACCCCTACATCAGACCACCACCACTACCACCAGCCCCTAACTAACCCCCCACCACCACCAGACCCTAACTAACCCCCCACCACCACCCCACACCACCAGCCCCCTAACCCGTATCACTAGCCCCCCTAACCCGCCCTGTACCACCACCCACACCACCAAAACCCATACCCTCCTAACCCTAACCCACACAAACGAGCCCAGATCTACCACCCCACCTAAGCAAACCACCCCACCACCCACCTCAAACAACCACCGCCACCACCACCACCAAAACAAACTACTACAACCCAAAAATTAAACAAAAAAAAAGAAAAAAATTAAAATCCCAACCCAACACCCAGAAACCCGAAAAACTCCCAACCCACCTCACCCTAAAACCGACCCACCCTCCTTAACGACCCAGATCTGACCAAAAACCAAACCACCATGGCACCAAACCACCACACAAGCCACCACAACAACATCGAACAGCCAAAAACCGAAAATATTATTAAAAAAAAAAAAACCAAAAAAAAATTAAAGACTCGAAAAACATACCTTATTAACTGAAACTGGCTTTGAATGCTTGAATTTGGTTTAAATAGGTCAAATTCGACCATAAAAAGTGTAGATCTACACTTTTCATGGTCGAATTTGACCAAAAAACCATTAATTTGGCCATGGAAAACACCAAGTATGAGAAGAGAAATGAGGAAAGAGATGAAAGAAGAGGAAGATGGTGGATATAAAGAGATGGAGGAGGAGAGAGGAGGCGTTGAGTCTGAAATTGGAGAAGAGAAGGGGCGGAGGAAGAGAGAGAAGGGAGGAAGAGAGAGAAGGGCAGAATTGAAATGAAGGAGGCAGCGAGGATTTTCTCGCTTTAGGGTTTTATCAGAGGCTTAATTTTTTTTTTTATATATATAATAATATTCCGACGGAAAATTCCGTCGGAAACTTCCGACGGATTTTAATTCCGTCGGAAACTTCTGACGGATTTTAATTCTGTCGGAAATTTAACTTTCCGACGAAATTTTCTATCGGAAAGCATATATTTTCCGACAGATTTATTTTCTGTCGTAAATTTCCGACGGATTTCTGACGGAATGTTAGAATCCGTCATAAATAAACGACGGAATAAAAATCCGTTGTTATTTCCGACGGAATTTCGTGTCCGTCGGAAGCATTCCTTCGGAAATCAGCCTTTTTCTAGTAGTGCGGGAAAAGCCAGCTTATATTTGGACATATCTAGCAATTAGGGGTGTAAATGAGCTGATACATTAGTGATCAACTACTCGCGAACAAGCTCGGTCAAAGCTTGGTCAAAACTCGTTTGTTAAGCTAACAAACAAGCTTTAACAAAAATCTTAAGGTCGTCAAATAGATGAACAAAACTCGAACAAAGTTATGTTCAACTCGGTAGCGTTGATGAACAACTCGTTTAAATACATTATAAGTTTTTTACAACCAGTTAAAACTTGGAAAATTTATAAATTTTTTTTATTCATACATATTTGTTAAAAGTACTAATTATTTCATTATGTAAAGGCATGAAGAAAGAATATAAATATCTTATATAAAATTAAATGGATTTGTTAAAATTAGAAAGAAATCATATTTTTAATGATAAATTTGGGTTCGCTTATTAATTCAAGCCCGATATAGACCCGTTCAAGCTCGAACTTAAACTCGACAAGCAAACGAGTATGTTCATGAACAAAGCTCGAACAAGCCATATTTTTGACATGCCCAACTCGAACAAGATTTTAAAAAGCTTGTTCAGCCTCGAGATAGTTCGAACACAAATAATTCTTATCAAGCTTAACTCGAACAGACTAAAACTCAGCTCGGTCCAGATCATTTGCAGCCCTACTAGCAATAAAATCCATTTTTTTTAGAAAAAAAAATGCTTAATGTTTATAATTTTTTTTTAATGTAGATTGTACAGTCTCTATTAAATCGATAAATTTATTTATACATGATGGTAACTTTTATTTATCATAGGTGTAACTTTTGATTATTTTAGATCAAATAACGAACTTTAATTACTATGTGCAATATTTATTGTTTTCCCAATTTATTTAAAAGTTTGTGACCACATTTTGGGTTGGAGTGTCAAGGAGAGTAAATTTTTTTTTGACACATGTTTTAGTATGTTGATGAAACTAAAAGTAAATGTAGGGTAACATATGAGATATATAAATGAGAATGAGTCATTCTAATCTAAAAGGTAAAATATGTAATGGTCATAAACCTTTTTTACATCTCTATTTCTAAATTATTTTACTCAACATTGAATTAAATTTATGACATGTGGTACCGTGATAAGATGGGTACACATTATTGTAATGAATAATTCGTTAACGTAAACGATTTCACTATTATGCATTAAGCTTACTTTAGTTGATTTAGTGAGATTTGATATTTGAATTTATAAAACGTGCAATTGCACGGGTACTATACTAGTTAGATACAAAAAAAAAAAAAAATGATAGAAGACATTTTTTCCATTTGTTGCCCTTTTGCGTTCTTAATTATTCTAAAACTTGTTAAATCTACACATTTAATTGATATTAAGATTCATATTCACACAATTATGCATATATGAATTGAATTAGGTCTTTATTTTATTTGGTTACTCACTAAAAAATGGGAAATAAAGAAGACATTTTTGCCTTTTTTTTTTGATTTTTTTTTATTGACGCCATTTTGACCTCTTTTATTCTAAAAAGTACTAAAACTTGTTAAATATTTAAGAATGGAAAAGATAGAAGACCTTCCTTTTTTTTGCGCTTTTGTGATTTTTTTTTTTTTTTTTTTTTTGTTGAAAGAACGTAAAGTGCCATTCATTGGTTATTTTTTGGTGTTTAAAGAGCCACGATGGCGGGGTGAGAATCGATCCCAGGATCTCCTGGAACCGGGAGGGAGCTCTAACCACTTGAGCTATCCCTCACTCTCCCATTCATTGGTTATTCGCTTTTAGTATAAGTTAATAGATAGAATATATATATATATATTCTGTCTGCAAAAAAAAAGGAAAGAAAGTATGCATTGTTGGCTTTTTTTGACCTCTTTTTGTATATGTACTTTTAAATCAGTATATTTCCTTTCACCTTAAAGAAAATTACGTTAAAATCACATATAATGCACAGTTGTTAAGTATTTTTGACAATAATATTACAACTTATAAATTATGTAAAAGATATGCAGAAATATTTCATTAAGATATAGATGGTGGTTTACTTAATGATTTTCCAAAAAAAAAAAAAAAAAAAATGAAAAAAAAATTTTCACAAGATAATGACAAGTATCATTGGTTATTCGCTTTTAGTTAATTGATGTTTTTTTTTTGTTTTTTTTTTTTTTTTTAATAATGTGCTAAGCTGCTAACCTGATTCATCCTTGTGTGCTTTCATGTTTTATATTTAATTTGCATATATACCTAAAAGGCTAAAACCATTTAAGCTCTAAATAAGACCATTTGTAGTTAATCACTTGTCTTCTCTCACTAGTAACCTAATCAAAGAAAAAAGTTGAATATCCCTGATGTTTATGTACCTTGTTTGAATTTCAAGAACAAACACCATTTGCATCATATATGATCTACTAATGATGATTCAATCAACAATTCTTAATTAATAATCCCTTCTAATTGGCTTGTTAATTGTTGTAAAGAGGAGATGCAATCATAATTACATTGATAAACACCAATGGCTTTTTTGCTTCTAGTGATTGCCTATATAGTTTTGTAAAGGTATTATTAATTATCTATCTAGTTACTTTAAATTATGGTGGGAGCAATTACTAATGCAATTTAATCAACTAATTAATAAATAATCTCATGCATAAAGTTTAATGAAAATTCCAGGTACTAGGATTTAATGAGTAAAATTAAAGATGAAGAGTGCAACATTAATCTTAGAAGATTATAATATTCTAAATGGAGACTTGATTCACGACTCTTAACACTAATTTAAGGCCTCAAAGAGTGATAGAAAATCTTTATAGTAGTTAACATTTATAAGTGATCAATATTGTATAATACAGTACACTTAATTTTCCTCAAAAAAAATACAGTACACTTAATTATACATTTATTTCCCTTCTACATATTTGCGATGATCATTGTTGTAGCAGGTAGCACAATCTTTATAAACAACGCATATGAGTGTCCCAGATCGCCAAAAAAAAATAATAATAAATAAAATTGAGAGTTAAACATCTTATTTAAATTAAGACAAACTCCTTTTTATTTTTAAGTAAATAAGATGAAGAGCTCTACTGAAACAAAACATCTCACATGTTTAACGAGCTAAACTCTGTAGGTCAACACTTGAAAAGTTGAGAGTAGAGGAGGGGAAGTAAGGGAATCCCCCTACTCCCATACAATCAATTAACAAAAGTAGTTGGTGGGTGAGGTTGCAAGGTGAATTGACTAAATTCCTTACTAATTCCACTAAGCTTGCTTGGTAGACTCCTCCTATTGTTAGATAATTTTGAATGTATATATATGGAATTTGACTTGAACTTATTAGATACTTGTATCTAGGATTATTCACCAGACCAAATCGAAGATCGTAAATTTAAATTGTAAGAATTGGAGACTGGCTCTGTTAAATTAGGATCGGACCCAAACCGGACTAGAAAAGTCGATCCAAAATCCAAATCGAACCAGTGCAGGCTATTTTTAGGATTTCTTTTGAAAATTACAAATTTTTAATAATACTATGGAAAAAAAAATTAAGGAAAAACAATTTGTTAATGACTTTTTTATAGTTCTAATACAAATAAGCTCATCAAATTAATATTTTTCTAACTTTTTAAGAATAATACTAATCATTTTAAAAAATCTTATGCATAATTTTAAGCAAGATACTGGTCCGGTCCAAGACCAATCTTATAGGTTTTTGACCGGACATACCGAAGACTGGAAAAATTGATTTATCGACCCAGTATTATACTTCGTATATGATCTTCGATAAATAAACTCTTTACCTTCTTTTTATCATTATTATTATATTTTTTATACCATTTCTAAAACTCAATTATAAATGAGTTTTTTTTTTATGACTTGTATGAAAATAACCCAATTTTATAGACAAGAGGCCCCATGCATGCAAATTGTACTATACAACTTACCATTAGCTTAGCTTCCTTAGACCCCACCATTTAACCTCTTTCCCTTCCACCACCACGCCAACTCCACATACATACATAGTCTCCTCTACTCCCTCTTTCTTTCACATTTGCTCCCTTTCATCCCTTCTTCTCTTCCAACCCCCTCTTTTTTCCTCTCTTCTTCAACTACTTCAACCTTCACCTTTCTCTTCTCAAATAATAACAACCCTTTAAACCCAAACAAATCAAAAATCCAAAAGATTATTCAATATAATCCACTCCCTTAATAACAATGGAAAACGCGGTAGCAACACCAACAACACCCACAACAACTACTACAACTACAACAAGTTCCCTAGATCAAACTCATGATTTCATGAACGTTGACTCCTTCTCTCAACTCCCCTTCATTCGGCCCGCTCCCACCAAGCTTTCCTCCTCCTCCTCCGCCTCCGGTATCCGCCTCTTCGGCATAGACTTCTCCTCCTCCTCCACCACCGCCACCGACAACTCCGACTCCGGAGACAGCAGCAATCTCGAAACCTCTAAAGACATAAACAATAACATAAACTCTCTCAATACTTCTACTAATAACAAGGAAGCCAACAACATCAACAACAACAATAATAATACTAGTAGTGAAAGTGGTAGAAAATTTGAATGCCACTATTGTTGTAGAAACTTCCCTACTTCCCAAGCCTTAGGAGGCCACCAAAATGCTCACAAGCGCGAACGGCAACACGCTAAGCGTGCCCACCTTCAGTCCGCCATGATGACGGTGGACCCCACGCACCACCACCACCACTTCTACAGCTTAGCTAACAACTACTCAAATCGCGCTAACAACTCTTACTACCCTACAACACTCTCATCAAACATAACCACCACAAACAACCCTAGATACGCCTACCACCACCACCAACCACCGCATCATCCGCCTACGATAAACGGAAGTCCACTCGCCGTGTGGCGAATCCCTTCCGCAGTCCATTCGCATTCGTCCCTCCATCAAAGTAATCATCATATTCACCATAGCAGTTACGCCTCGAGTGGAATTCATCGTGACCGTCCATTGCACCACCACCCTTTGATCGGCGGAACTCATCATTCTCCGGGGTTTAGTAGTAGCATTGATAGTAATTCAGCTGCTTCTTTAAAAGGTGGTACGAATAATGTTAATATGAACATGAATATGAATATGAACATGAGTTTGGTGAATTCTTCTAGTCATCAAAATCAAGTACGGCGCAACAGTAGTGATCAAGTGAGTTTAGATCTTCATTTGTAATATTAATTAGTAAATTTTCAGTTTACTTATTTTTATATACTTACTTATTTATGTCATTTAATTTGTTAATTTAGTTAGTCATTGCATAAGCTTAGCTCAATCAATTAACTGATAATTTGACCACCAGTTAGGGCTTAATGAAAAATGAGTGTGTTATTATTTTGCGCTGCTAAATTGCGAATGATGAGATTAATTAGTTAATTAATTAATGCTTCTTCAAAGCTTGAGTCTTTTGTTCCCTCAAAAAAAAAAAAAAAAAAAAAGCTTGACTCTTTTGTTTTTTTGAAGTTAATTGTTAATGTAAATAAGATTGAAATTTCTAATTTTGTTTTCTTCTAATTAGGTTAATAAGATTGAAATTTCTAAGTTTTTTTTTTTTTTTTTTTTTTTTTTTTTTTTTTTTTTTTTTTAATGAATACTTTCAATTAAGCTACTTCAATTTGTCGTCTCATTGGAGAATTTCAACTAATGGTTTGATCACGTACTTCATATATTCAGATTTAGTTGTCATATTACTACTAATCAGCTTATACTAGCAACCAGCTATTTCGACTTAATTTCCTCATAATTAGCATTAGGTTAGACAAATTGTTAGACATAAACTAAAAAAAAAAATAAACATTTCTTAATGTCCTCCATATGTAATCAAATGACATTGTTCACATTATACAAATAAGCTAGTTTCAAGCACTTCAAACTTTCAAAATTACATTGGCATGATATAATTCTCTCTTTCTCAAATCTTGTAATCAATAAAATATAAAAAGAAAAAAAAAAAAAAAAAAAAAAAAAAAAAAAAAGATAAGTGGGACAAAATTAAGGAATAAAAAAAAAAAAAAAAAGAGGCCTACAAACAAGTGTAGGTAGTAAGGAAGGGTAAGAAGTAGGCTCCAATGGAAAAATCATGTGAAGAAGTAAATACACACGTGTGGGGGCAGTCAAATAATAAAATGGTGTAAGTTTAAAGTGAGTTGGTTCAGACATCAGAGAGCTGATGAGGTGGTGCGGTGGTCTGGGAGGCTCCTGCTTCATTGCATTGCAAAAGTGGCACATATTTCAGGTGATGGATACATACTGTATTAGATAAGCCCAGCTCTGCCATTTTTTAAAGTGTCTGTCAATCTAAACAAGTTTTAATTGTACTTTCTTATGGACACACAAACTCCACATTGGGATTTGATTATTAGTAGTCTATTAAATTATATTATATTATATACTACAAAGTAAATTGGGGTGCATTTTTCTTTTTATTTTTGATTAAATAAAACATTTTGTTTTCTTTCAATAATTTTCAAGCTTATTAGGTTATTACGTTGCGAAATTGAAAATAAGTCTAAGAAAACAGTTCCTTAAAGTTACTTTTAGATAATTGTTTTTTTTAGGTTGCAACATGTTTATTTAGAATGTGTGATTAAACATGTAATTAAGCTAAAGTAAATATGATAACCAAAAATCGGAATGTGGTTTGATAATTATTTTTGGTGAAAATAGTCACACTGAGAAAATTGATGAACATCATATTTGATCTCATGTCTATACGTATAACAGTTAAACAAAATAACCAAAAAGGAAAAAAAACATGTCGAAAAGCTCTAACCACTTGAGCTTTTCCTCACTCTCAAGTATCACCCTAATTAAAAGATGTAAAAAAAAAACAGTCTAACTCTAAAAATGATAATACATCAAATGTGGACGTATTCGAATCCTGGTCGATGAACTGAGAATTCAATATAATCCATCAGAGCTATGATCCTATATAGTGAAAAAAATGTATATCTCTTACGGTTAGGATTAACTGATAATGTCTTCTCAGTTATAGTGAAAAAAATACTATCGGAAGGAGAAATGATTATTAAGAAAACCTCATATAAATTAAAACAAATTAAAGCTATAAAAAAAATTGTGCCTTTCCACCAGTAGAAACTGATAAAATTCCCCACAAAATTATAAATACAATAATTTTATTTATTTATTTATTTTACAAAATAAATACAATAATGAATGTTAGGGATTGAGAGAAAAACACGGTAATTTTACAAACCAAGACTAAAAAATATTATTTACTGAATAAAAATTTTATTTTGATTTTTTTTTTTTTTTTTTGGAAAAGCATTTTATTTTGATTCAAACATACTCGTATTATTATTTCTATAGTGAAGATAAGAGAACACGTAATTAATGACACTATTTAATACTCCCGAGATATCCCAAAAAGTACTATGGTTTTATGGGAGAAGAATACTACGAGTATGAGAATATAGTTAATGAAGATTGAAAAATACTGTATATGAAAATGGTGAGTATACCATAAGGTGCAATGTGTTCGTCTCAGTTTCAATTATTTGGACTGCTTTGATTTTAATTGAGTTTATTTAAACTTATTTGAACCTATTTGAACTTTTTAAAATTTATTAGTAGTATATGATAGCCTTATCAACCCTTATTAAAGATTTTATTTTACCCTAAACTTATTTTATATGAACTTATTTGAACTTATTATCTAATACTTATGTATATTCGTGAGATAAATATAATAAATAAGGTAAATTGGACAGAACTTTGTCTTCTTTGGGGAAAATTAAAGAATGCATAGTAGGATTGGAAGATATTGTTGATTAAAATTGAATATAAAAAAAAAAATTTGGTAGTGGATGATACAACCCAAATGAGAAATTATGTTTTTTCAACAATAAATTGAGCTTTTAAAGACAAGAATTATGAAATAAGTTAGGCATTAGGGACGTAGGGAGTACAAATTCTTGTGATATAGAGTCTTAAATTTTTAGCTTGGCGTGTTGGAATGGCTACAACTAATCACCTTATTTATTCGACAATTCAAAAGATGATTGGTTATTTGCTGCTACTGATTATTCTTAAACTTTTGGCATCATTTAAATAAAAAAATACAATTGAAGCTCCAAAAAAACAAATAATACAGTTGAAGAGAGGACAATTAATATCTAAAAATGCTCAACAATAATTAGAAAAATTAAGAGTTCACTCGTGTTTCAGCCTAATTATGAATAGATCATCGTATCCAATTTAGGGCTTCATTTTGTGTAAGGCAACATCTTGGGACATGCTTCATCATGTGTCACTCCTTCAAACATAAGATTTTCTTAATGTGAAAAAAAAAATAGGAAAATTAGGTTATTAAGGATTTAGATGAATCACTACATATTCATCATAATACATAATCTCTCTCTTTCTCTCTCTCTCTCTCATACGTTTATCTTCAATTAGCCTCTACTATGTACAACAATTAAACTTCATCTAAGCCACATGAATTACCACGCACATGTTTATAATTTTGACTATTTATTTTTTCATAAGTTTATGTATAGTATCAAACAAAACAAAATACATTGAGATGAATACTAATGCCATATAACAAAATCTTTTGCTTGAGTAGGTGGGACTTTAGTCAATACTATAAGGCATCACAATTAGTTCGCCTTATAAAACGAAATTATATAAGCAATTAAGAAGTATCATAATTCAGCTCCTCAAATCAAACTCTATTATATTACCTCATTTTCCTTTCCAAAACTCAAACGGGTTAATACTTCATTCATCATACCTTTATGATCATCGCTTTATTAATTATATCGTTTGAGAGAGGATATTTTCTCGTGGAATATTGCATCCCATTAAAGTTAATTTTGTACTTCTATTTACGTACAAAACAATGAAACAAGCAACCATCCCATTTCTTCTCTCAGTATCACATGTAATTAAACAAGTTTTTGCAAAATCAATCAATTGTTATAATCAAATATCCAAAATGCAAATAAACAAAATGACCTAGATATCAATCAAGTGAATTATTGTTAGTTGGGCGTTATATATCCCTCCCCTAGATTCTATCATTCTCTAATTGCAATTTTTGGACCGAAAAAGCTTTTATTATAATACCAATGTAAAAATGAGACATTTAATTGGTTGATATTTTTAACCTGTGATATCATATGTGGTAGTTATGGAAACAGACAATGTGAAAAATAAGATCATGAAAATCTAGAAATAGATTCACAATGGGGGACCTTGACAGATAAAAGTTGAGAATAGGCCCAACAACTTTGTTGTTGGTGTAAGCAAAAAAGAAGAGAGAGAAGGAAATGAAGTTAGACCTCATGACTCATATTTGTACCTAGTTGCAAACATGTAGACATTCATAATTCATTATTGTACCATAAACTTCAGAGAAAAAATAAATAAAGGGAATAGCAAAGATGTAGAATTATTTCACTATATTGAAGATGGTGGAACATATTTGTTGAACATTCAAAATCGTATTCCCTCTGTCTTAAGATTTTGGTCTCTCAGAAAACTCCAATTTTATAAAGGGAAATTAACTAACGCTCATAAAATCTTGATCTATCAGAAAACTCCAAATTTTTTATAAAGGGAAATTAATTAACTCTATTACATGCAACTAAAGTGAAGATATTGATATAACTACATTCTAAGACTGAGAAATCTAAATACGAGATCAACATCAAAATATATCTATATATTTTGTATAGCTCATATTGATAAATTGTTTAACCCATTTGATATAATAGTTTAGGGCTTATTTATATATACATATATAAATAAATAAGTACTAATGAGTGAGCATATTCTGATCCCCACCACCCCCTCTTCTAGCACATAAGTACATTGTTTGTGGAAAATTAGTTGCCAGCCATAATCACATTGTTTCAACGCTTCATAGTTAGATTACTTTGTTAAACATCATTTTACAAAATACCTTAAATATAATGCAATCATTGTTATCATTTCAATGTCACATTTATCGACTATGTATTTTCAAAAGTAGTTGTGCTCAAAAACCATAATGATATTGCATTTTTTTCTACATACATGTGACTATATACGAATACGACGTATAAAAGTAATTCACTTCAAAAAGATCAAGCAAATTTTCATAAACCTTCCAAGTACACTTGAATACACTGGCATTAACATTAAACAACGTAGACAGATTGAAGTTTTAAAATTTTTACTATAGTATAAGAATTACATAATGCAAGGGAAAAAAAAAAACTTAAAAGATAAAATTGCATGTCTTCCTATTTTTAATCCATCTACTATGTTATGGTAAGAAGAACAAAAACAGCTCATAACCTAATAAACTGAATAGTTGATGTACCAACATCATTGAATGACCTTACTTACAAAATGCAGAGCAGAACACAGCAATTTATTATCATCTACACTAAAATTGTGTACTTGGACCGACCATTAATAGGCTAGCTTGATCTATCTTTTTCCTCTAAGGCCCTTATTAAATTCACAAGATGAAAAAAGTAACTGGGATAAATATTATGCTAACTACAGTTTCAATCCAATTAATTGGGTGCATGATCATAGGTTATGCAAATGAAACATTCCCGAAAAGAAAGAGTTATTCTCTCCGTCTACAAATAATTATTGTAAATCAATTCAGATTACGCTATCAACACGACTTTTAAGTCCAATTAAATATACTTACATTATTACTATTAAATTACTTGGTTAGGAAACTTGATTTGACATAATAACTAACCTTTATTTTGCTTAATACTTGTGTTTTTATCATTTACTTCAAGTGTCTTAAATTGAGAAGAGATGTAAGTAGTTGATTTTAATACTCGAGTTGAAAAGGAGTACAATAATGTGGTAGGAGTATTAAAATAAAATGACAGAAAAAGTCAACAATAATAATAATAAGCATTATGTGCTGATCTTAGCAAATTTAATTATGTAAGTACATAGTTTTAACGTATTTTGAGAGGCCACGCCAGTCAACTTCTGTTAGCATCTATTGGCTGTTTCATCTTTTACAAACCAAAGTTGTAAATAAATCTACATTTTCGTGAATTTTTCAAAACAACCGACAACATTTATTTTGACTAACGGAATTGCCAAATGCCAAAATTTTTACATATATACTATGAGTATATGTAGCAATGTATTTACTCCGTTTTTAATAGTTACAACACATACCTTTTTACGGTATTTAAGAAAAGTAGGGTTCACATGGTTTAATATACTTTAAAATGGGGTGAGAAGTTGTTAAAAGTGTAATTTAGTGGGTCATGTACTTTAAATAAGAAAAATAGTACGAGTATAACTTTTTCTCAAAATAACTTTTTAATTATAGAGTGTTGCAATTATTGTGACATTTCCATTTTAAAAAAGTGTTCCAACTATCAAAAAAACGGAGGAAGTATATACTCCCTTATTTCCTTTTGTTTACTTCATAGAAATATATGTTCACTTTATTAAGTTTTGTTTGGTAAATTTGATGAGAGATAACGTTAGTGATGTCAAAAGTAAATTAGTGACGTGATCCTCATAACTTATTAATGGTATGTAGAAATTTCAAAGAGATAACCAAAAGAAGAAATTAAAATGGAGCAAACTTGAAAGGATAAAGAGAGAAACAATTTCCATCCTATCCTTTGTGCAAAGTTGTCATCTCCAAATTACCACTCTAATTTACTAGTTTGATATTCTCCATGTTCAACTAATGAGTTTTTATGATCAAATGGACAAATTTTATGTTTGATTAATAACATTTTTATATGTTCAAATAGCCAAAATACTTTTGGTTGCTTTGACAGCCAAAATTTAAAAATAAATAAATAAAATAAAATAAAATATATAATAAATAAATAAAACTAATCTTGTTAATTTTTTACCTTTGGTTTTTACATCGTTAAATTAACATTCTTACACTTTAGTCCCTAACTAGTCAATACTTTTTTACATCTAAAGCTTCACAAATGAGCATATTATCAAATAAAAATATATATAAAAATAAAATCATCATAGTCATGCACAATTGCACATGATTAAATTAAAATTGTCCTCTCTCTAAAAATATAAATAAATAAAATTGTCCTTATATATGAATTAATAATACAACCTCATTCAAGAGTTATGAAAGGTTCTTATCATTGAAGCTTATAGTAGCACGTACTTCTTTTTCTTTCGTTTTATTAGTTAACGCAACATAAGGTAGAAAATGACCAATTTCATCCCATCAAGATTGGTAGCGACGTGGATACCATATAAGCAACAATTGTTAGTTGCATTAATAAACTCTAGAAATAGACTCGACTATTATACAAAAGTTCAAATTATAATTGTGTAAACGTACATCTCTCTACTCTTTATCAATTCTACATTAAATGGTTCCCAACAAATTATATAAAAAAGTACATAGTAGCAAAAATCTCAGTTAATTCAACCAATATTGATATATGCTACAACTAAATTACAACATATGTAAGGGTTTGTTCTATTTAGATTATTTTCAGTTCAGTTTAATTCCAAAAAGTTAAGTTAAGTTAAGTTCAGTTCTTAATTTCCTTCTCTCATAAAATATTCAGTTTAGTTCAGTTTAGTTTTATTCAGTTCCAATAAGTTCAGTTCAGTTCAGCTCAGTCCAATCAATCAGAACGGACCCTAAGTAGTAAACTGAACGCCAAATGACTAATATATTAACCAAATAATTAACACTCAATAAAACAATTGAACGCGTCATTCATCTATCTTATCACCAACCCTAATTCAACCTATGTATACCACACTTATTTTACATACATGACATTTTTATCAACTAATTAGTCGTTAAGTCATTAACATACTTGAGTCTTTTTTTAGCTATATACATTTGGCAACTTTGGTCCAGCTTTCTATAACACGTTAACTCAATAATTCTTTACACAACTAAAAATGTGCAAGCTAAGACATCAATGATGTAAAAATAGCTGGAAAGTGTTTTGGCATGTATCACGAAAATAGTACTTGGTAGGTAAAGAGGAGCTTTTGTTTCAAACTAGGTTGAGAAAAAAAAACATTCTTCCTATAATTAAATTTATGTGGCAAATTTGCATAACTTATTTTATTTTTTATTTTAATTTTTATGTTACAAAAAATAAAAATGGACATTTAAAGAACATTTTACACTTTAAAGCAAAATTACAACCAATAATAATTAAGTAGCTTACGTGAAAGGATTTATTTTGTGTCTTTTCATAATATAAGAAGGAAAATGGGGGATTAAACTTAGGTTTTTGGGTGTTTGTTTTTAAGCATAAAAATGGTAAGTATAAGAATAAAGCATTAATTGAGTGTGGCAGAACATCCATAAAGATTCCTATTTTACAGAGACTATCAATTAAACTATAGTACTATACTTAAAAGGAAAATTTTCCACTTCAGAATTCAGTGATGAATATCTAGTAGAGTTTACTTTTTAGGGTTATTTTGTAGGACTCTATCTATATCTTGACAAGAACTGTTACTTGCCTCTTTTGAGCTTTTTTGTTCACATGCCACTCCTCGGCAGGCAATGTATTCAAGAGATAAGTTCATGATGTTGTACCTAGAGCTGTCATTTCAGGTCGGGTCACGTACAATTCATGTTATCTCCAGATAATTAATCTATTTAAATTTAAAATTATAACTTCGACTTCAATTCGTTTGGTTTCAGGTTAAGTTATGTCACGCAATTAATCCATTTGGATTTAAGTATACTTTGATTTTAATCGATTTGATTTTGGTTCAAGTTAGTTTTTTTTTTTCAATCATTGTTAGCTGGGTCGAATTTAATTCAATTCATTTTTATATTAGTAAAATTAATGGTTCAAGTATAAACTCAAGGTGAGTTTGTGTTATGATCAGCTTATCTTGTTTTCTTCTTCGGGACATTATAAGTTTAGTAGGGTTATTCCAAGTACATATCATGTAAAGATGACATCGTCTCACAATTAAAATCTATTCAAGTTAGTTCCAATAAAATTTAGGATACATTGAGTGATTGCTTTTAAAAAAGTCAACAAAGTATATTGTGTTAATTTCCTCAAAAAAAAAAACAAAAAACAAAAAACAAACAAAAAAACAAGAGTATATTGTGTTAAAATCTTGACCTTATATTGAACATAAAGTTCAAGTGTTAAAATACATTGGGTGATAAATTTTTCATGGGTCGTAATAATCATGATTAATTGAATCAAGTTTTGATTGTTTAATGGCCACTGAAATTCTAATTGAACCCTATATTCTGTTAACGTTTGGTCAAAATTCAAGTTCAGGGCTTGATCTAGCAAGTACTTCGATTTGGTCTGATTCTAATCATCTATTTTCTGCATTTTAAAAACTACAAAGAGTAGTGGTGTAGACGAGTTTTAAACCCAAGTCTTGGGTACCACCGTACCAGCCACGAGACTTTGACCGACTACAAAAACATTTCAAAATTAATATTGAGGTAGAGTAGTAATCTTATTTCAAGTTGGCTTCTCATATCATATTTTGCTTCAAATAACCTAATTTTATAGCCCGGTAAACAAGTAAACAACCTACCTATTATAGAGAATTTTTCTAGATTTATTTATTTATTATTATTTTTTTTAATATGATAAGAATCTAAACTACATATCACCCAATCACAATGACATAAGAACGCACAAAGGTGAAAGTTAAATCCTAAAAATTACTTGAAAATATCACGAATGTAATGAAAATACATCACAATATTCAAATAACTCTCATTTATTTATAGTACATTGTTATTTCCTTCACTTTTGAGCTCACTCCATGAGTTCATCTATACTAATTGCTCCACAAATGAAAAAACACACACACACCACAATTTATAAAATATAGATTATTTTACATGCCTAAGAAAAGGGCTAAAGTACCCTGCCAATATCATAATCTAAATAAACCCGAAAATAGATGACTTGATTTGGTGTGTACCGTACTAACCCAACTAGAAATAATGTACTCTATAACTTACACTGATTATTACCTAATTACAGTATGATTGAACGTGAAACGCCTTGAAACAAAATCTAATGAATGACTCATCATCTAAAAATGACCCAAAATTCTTAATCCAAACCAATTTTAATGAATGACTCATCATCTAAAAATGACCCAAAATTCTTAATCCAAACCAATTTTCCACATCTTGGTGGACACTTATCTTCCGCAACAAAACAATAATTCTATCATTGTCCAACACATATACGTATAGTTCATAAAGACACGATTACTTGAAGATGAGCTATCGATATTATGAACATGGGGTGTTAAGTACTCACAAGTACTAGTATATTTATAATAGAAAGGGAAAAATATTTAATTGTAAAGGGTTCAGCTGATACCCATGCTAGTTTTAAGAAATATCCATGCATCTAAATAGAGTAAGTCAAAATATTCATATACCATATTGATTTACGAAACTTAAACATGTTTCTCAAATCCAACTAAAATTTCATAAATTCAATCATGAATCGACTAACTATAATATTTTTATTTTTTTTGACGGGTACTAACTATAATATTGAAGATATGTAGTAGTTTTAAGAAATTACATAATTATTGCCAAAAAAACCAATAAATGCAAATAATCTAGCTGCCACATATTCGAATTCCAATACATAGATCACCCCATGGACCACTCTTTGGACTATGCTTCTGCCCACACACAATGAGCTAACTTCTGAAAAATGGCTCCTCCATTTAATATTTCTTCGAAATTTTATTTTTTAAAAAAAGAAAAAAATATTGAAAGTGATTTCTTATTATGCCAGACTCCCAAAATATTTCAAATATATTTAATTTAATTATTTAATGGAAAAAATGTGTTCTATGACACAAGATAATTTTGAGAAAGCTAGCAAAACCTGGAATTTAAGTTGAATAAAAGCTCAAAGCAATCTAAGGAAAATAAAATGTGTACTATGAGTCTATGCCTAAAAAATGTGACAGAGAAATTAAAAAATATGGGTAAAAAATTCTTGAGAAAAGGTCAACAATGCCTGTTTGATAATCATCCCAATATATGTAAAAAAAGAAAAAGAAAATGTACTTCGTAATATACAAGAGTACAAATAATTCAATGGATTAGTACTTGAGCAATACACAATGACTTATCAACCATGTAATTAGTCCTTCACCTTACGAATATAATCTTTTCGAATCAATCTCTTACCTCACACGGGTGACCCTCATGGTTAACCAAACATTTTCCTTAAAAATTATCATTGCAAAATTCGTATTTTTATTATTTTTACTAAATTTGACTATATACTTTACAAATAAACGATGTATAACATAAAATAATTTTCATCATGTTTTGTATAAATACTCGATTCATTTCTGAAAATTCAACTCGCTTAATGTCGACTTTTGTTTATTGAAATGCATGGACAAAGTGCATGGGTGTAGGGAAAAAATAGGTGAGTAAAGTAAAAGAGATGGAATAAAAAGATGAGTGGGTGTAAGAAAAAAAAAAAGTAGATACGGCGATAACTAAAGAACGGATGAACCCGTACTTTCACTCGAAATAAAAGTAAGAAGGTAAAAAACCACCAAACCAGAGCAATAAAAGTTTGAACTTTGAAAAAAGGAGAGAGAAAAAAACAAAAACCAAGAATTTACTGAAGCCTAATTCAGGAGGAAGCTCTGTAAGAGTAACACAGAAGAGGGTTAAAACTAAAACATGAACCACTGCCCTATATGTACACAACCAAGGAACTGTCTGATTTCACAGAGAGAGAGAATTAAAAGAACCCATGACTGACAGAGCCATAACACATTGCATCATCCAACCATATTATAAAAATGGGTCCAACCCATATTTAATGCATCTCAGTAAGGGAGCATTTGTTCATGCAAGAATATGTGTGTATATATATAAAAGTGTACTATATAGTAGCAAGTATATGTGTTAGTATATGACAATTAAAGGAACAATAAAGACATTTGAAGAGAAAGAGAAACCACATTATCATCATATCATAGGACCACTTCCTAAAACACAAAGACACTGTAGAATTTAAGTATACTTGACCCCACTAACCCCTATAAAAAGTTGCTAACGAGGTTGACAGTTTATACAGTATGCTCATGTCTTGCTAACATACGCCACAGGGTTGGGGTTGCTAGATCACTGTCACATAACTTGGCAATCAGGTCGTTTGGATCAAGTTCGGGTTAAGTCATTTTGGATAAGATCATAAAATACAACTAGGGGTGTCTATTCAGGTTTTGGATTGGTTCAACCCTGGGGGATTGATAGGTCGGGTCGAGTACTCAACACCTTGGATCATTCCGGGTCAAGTGATTATCGGGTATGGGTCAATTTTGTCAGGTCGACCATCACATAACCCAACCAAAAACTCCTCCCTTCTTCCTCCTGTAACTGTCAATTTCTTGGGGAGTGACTTTGGCATTCACTTACTAATAAATGCCACCAAATTTGTAGACCATATTGTTAGATCAGTAGGACCATCTTTGGCTGACTCTTCTTTGGGTAACTTTCTGCTATGAAGTTATATTTATGAATGGATCTTACACATTCACATGTATCTGGGGACCACATTTGGGATGTCATTGTTCTTTCAGAGAAAATGACCATAATTCAGAAAGAGTATTTCAACAGAATTTAGCCTTTAAGTGAAAAATGTCCCTCTAATCTTAATAAAAACTACAGTTGTTGCTAGCCATACTGATGTAGATCTCAGCTAGATTTCAAGAATTCTGTAACAATGAAGTACAATGATGGAGATATCTTCAAACAAGATCTTCTCTAATCACTTCAATATGTCCTTAGGCATCTGTCTTCATCTATTCAATTCATTATTGATTAGGACCCTCTACATCTAATCAATAAGTATTTGTTGGTTTGATCAAGTTGTTAAGTATAGAAAACGACTATGATGCTTACTTGTGAGAATTATATTGAAGTGAGTAATCACTTAAAGATCACGTTTCTTAGTACACTTCGTATCCAACCCTTAAACAATAATTACGTGTCATTTGATAAGCATAGTACTACAACATACCAAGGTAGCTTGGTTTAGTGGTATAATTCCTACATTATGACCTTGAGATCATAGATTTGAATCCTATCAATAAAGATCTCCAGAGTTAGAACTTCTCTCGTCCTCGTCCTCGTCCTCGTCCCCGTCCTCCTCACCTCTCAAGGGTCTAAAGTGTAAATCTAAACTCAATTAGCACATGAGGGGTCCAACCTATAATAATTATTCTACATCATACCATCCCCAAAACAATGTTATTGAATGATTTTCTTACATGTACATCACATTAAATTTCTAACCAGAAAAAATACTCAGAAGAGTACAACAGTTAAAATCAATAATAATAGCTCAATCAATTCAGAGCTTACCTATTGTACTAGTATTAGTTCTCATATAACGATTTCTAAAAATGGAGACAGAAATAGGAAAAAGCAACGAGTTCATATATTTCTAAAATAAAATTCCAAATATTTTATAACAAAAATAAAATAATAAGACATGAAATACTTATTTCCAAATTCAAGGAACAAAATTATATTTTGAAATTCTCTTATACAACTTGGGAGCATTAAATGGGCAGTCGCAATAGGTGCGATTTGTCCTCATCATTTATCCAAGTATTTATTAGAAATAATATGAAGAATATCCATCATACAAATACTAGACTTATAAAGAAAATTGTCGGTTCTTTGTCACACCTAATAATATTATATGATCCACATAATATTTTGGCAAATCAATTGAGACACATCAAAGTACTCAAGACCACACAGTACAAGATAATATCAATTTTGAACCAAAAACACACAAAAATATCTAGTTGAGAAGTGGCAAGTAGACAAGTGAAGTTGACATCAAAACAGTTGGAAAGAAAAACCTCAAACCTTTACTTCAACTAGCAATGATTTGTGGAAAAAGAAGTTTCCTACGAAGAATTTCAAAGATAAATCTTAACCAAACTCGAAAACTAAAGCTTCCTTTAAAGTTGTAACTTTTTAGTGAACAACACAATCAAGCTAAGACGGCAACAAACTTTGACTATAAACATTTAGGGTTGCAACAGTTCGACAAACATATTTCTAGTAAGGAAACAGAAAATTTTGACGTTGAGTTTCAGTTAGTCAAGATCCTGAGTTCCTGACCTTCTACAGCTTATAGTTCACGCTAACATGATTTCTGGACTAAACCTATTTTATCAAAGAATTGAGAAAGGAGTCTTATTTTTTACTATGATCCCAACATGATCAATTATGGATTATTGGAGGAAGACACCAATAAAAAGAAAGTAAAGAGTGGAAAAGGCAGATTTTACAGAGATTTTGGTTTGAAGAAAATCAATTGGGATGTTGAATATAGAAGAGCAGTAGAAAATGTTACTCACACTCAGGTACCCGTGTCCAAAAAATTCTGCTGCATAGAGGAAAAAAATCATGATTTTGGCCCAAATCGAAGTATTTTCGTTGAGAATCCGACATGGGTACATGAGATAAAATAAAGAGTCCGAGTAACATTGAATATCATCGAAATGTCTCCCTTTGTCACACAACAATACAACATGATTGATGTATCCCCTAATCTATACCTTTCTTTCTCCCTTTTAACCAATAAATCGTTTCCTTTTGTTTTGTAGGATACCACCTTCTTCAAGAATTATGACATGGGGTTTTAATCTCTTTTGGCCCGTCACCAAATGTCCCAATTGCACAGCAAATTACCGGGCCTATGGAAATCAGACATGATTTGAGGCCCTAACACAAACAGATTTGGGCCCAGCCTAACTATTCTAAGTGGTTACAAGTCCCACATTTCTTCTTTTTCGAATAATTTCGGAGCAAGAAAGGTTGGACTATAGTTATTAACTATTCCTCCCACAAAATAATGTGGGTTATGTGGGCTCAATGAACCACCATTTAAGTAAAATACAAGCCGATTGCTTATAAGCTACTACTAAAACTACACTCAAAAGCAAGGCAAAATATCTACTGCAAGTTGCAAAGAAATTGGAAAATGAAATAACATTGGCTGTGCAAAGATCAACAAATTAAATGTCAGATCACTCAAATATCTCTATCTATTATGAAAGATTTAAATATCTTCAACTATACAGATAACTCGGCTACAACTGCCGCAAAAATCAAGTATAATCCACTTTTCCTAACTATATATAGATAAAATGGTTGGATGTATTCCTAGCTAGTAATGTGACAACTAAATCCAGAAAAGGTGGAAGTTGAACTTTAAAAGAGAGGGGAGGGGAGGGGGGAAGTAACGAAAAATCCAGAAAAATTTCAATTTTCTATATATATGCTTACGGAAAGTGGCCATAAATGTTAACCTGGTACAAGCAAAGCAGCAGCTGTGTCACCCATGTTGTCTTACACGCATCATCATCATCAGAGTTTCTCTTGCTGCGAGGTTGACATATGTGCCTCTTCAATGTGTCTAGTAAGTAGAGAGATCCCATAGTGTGAAGCGCTTGAGGCAGCATAATATGATGTCACAGTAAGCTGGGTAAATTTAGGAAGAGCATAACCTGCACATTTGCTACCTTGATCAACTTATTTCACAGACATACATTACGTAACGAAAGATTGAAAATAGCAAGAGTTTTGATTCATGTAAGCACATTACTTGCCAACCTAATCGAACTTCACTGAATCAATCAAGTACCATGAATAATTTTTTAAAAATCAAAGAAAGAAAAAGAAAGAGAGAAAGAAAGTTAATCTGCCTGCAGAGCAAGAAATAGTGTGAAAAGAGCAAAATGCAAACCCTAAAAAAGCATGAAATGTAGGAAAGCTAAATGTGTCCCTCTCCCTCATCTCCTTTATATTACTTCCTAATAATATCTCCTTCCTGCAGTGAATTGCTATATCATCCATTCAAAGAAGACCTCTGTTCCAATAAATAACCCGAATCCCATCTTACCCTTTTAATTTAAAAACTGTGGCTTCCTTCTCCCTGCAGTGAATTGCTACATCATCCTTAACAAAACTAAAATTTCACACTCTAATGCTAGATCCATAAAAGATATTTCCTTCTAGTTCGCTTTGAAAGGACAAAATGTGCCTAGTTATTTTTTTTTTTTATATTTCCTCTGTAAATTGCTTTGAAGTTTTTAAATGGTTTCAAAGTGAGTTCTGGAACATTTGCTCTTAAACATATACATTGTACCTCAAGAAGTCAAGAATGTTTCAGAGCGAAAGAAAATTTGCCAAGAAATCCCACCAGAGACTAGATTCTAGTTGTATAAAAGTTTTGATTGACTACTTGTCTTACTCAGATAAGCCTTTCGTCAATAAAAGGGTTTAGTGGGTAGAGGAGTTACATGTATACTTTGTTCCTGTGAAGAATAGTTTCCCTAGATGCTTCACTACTATCACTAGAAAAGAATGAAGTGACTACTTATTCACAATAGACAGAAAACGGAGGTAACTTTGTAAACATTTGACTGATTCCATTAGAACTGAAGCTGAAAGTTTGCTAGTAGATATAAGTTCAACCATGAGAGCGAACACAAAGAGAGAAAAAAAATCCGGTCTACCCTGGATAATTAGTGAAAATCAAGTTCCTGTTTCAGTAACAATATTATATCAAGCTGGCATGGTGGCATGGAAATACATATTGATTAAGAAATTTTTTCTTTGCCCGAGAATCAGATTAATGAATATAGAACTAACATAAAGACAAACACCCCCATTACCTCCTAATTTTACTCTTTCAACCCACATCCTAATCCCACCTGCAGTCTGCCTCCTGTTCATCAGCACACATTGAACCCATATCGCCTTCCCAGCTCCACCAATTACACTGAATGTTGGAATAGGAGTCTAAACCAATGGTTCTCATTAAGCTAAATCGGGAATTAGATTCATTAAGTTAATGACATCAAGAGTTGAGACTGGTGCACCCATCACTGAAATTTTTTGTGATGTCCATTTTCTTTAAAATTATGTTTGGATATGAAACTCCGGAGGGAAAGTGAGGGATGCATTTTATATTAGCGGTCCAGTTTTCTTCCAATTTAATAAACTAAATTCCTCGATTGTTGGACAGATTTAGAAGAAAAATAAAAGGTCACTCTTTCCCTCCCTTTCTCTTCCCTCTTTATCCTTCCCATCCCTTTCCCTAGACTGTGGTTGTCCAGACATAGTGTAACTGGATTCCAAATTTAGTTAACTTTCTGGCTAAGCTAACGCAAGAAGGATACATCAATTTAACTGATGTACACAATACAGGAAAACCAAAACAAAAATAGGGCATCCAAACCGAAAATTTTAGTTTTGGGTAGGTTATTTTAGTCTGTTTAATTCAAGTTTAGTTTTAGTTTTGCAAATTTCTGGCACACTACCTACCCCAATATATAATATACATCTAGAAACTTAACATTAACAGTTATAGTGGCTCGGTGGTAAAACACCTTTAGGAGATATTTTTGTCCATATAGATCCTGACTTCCTGAGTTTAATAGTCAGCATTGCATCTTATTATCTTAGATCTCAAAACCTTACAGATAGCACTGCCAACTATACAACACTATCAACGTATAATAATTGTTCCATTAATCATCATCATTACTAGTTTTGAGCCTTTAACATTTGTAAATCTCATTTCTAAAAAGTGTTTACCCATTGATTATCCTTCAACATAATCAGTAACCAGAGCTATTTTTAGGATGGGCTTGTAATTATTGATGTTTAATACTCCCCCGTTTTTTAATACTTGCTCCACTTTCCTTTTCCGGCTGTATTTAAATACTTGCTTCATTTCCTTATTTGGAAAGCTTTTACAATATTTAATTCCTTTCTCTAACCTAGCGGAACCAACATATTCTCTCTCTCCTCTAATTCTCTCCACTACTTTTGTTTTTTACATTTTTTTATTTTTCCACCAACCCCACTACCTCCATATTTTTATTACTTTCTCCAATTTCTCCTAAAACTTCGCGCATGGAGAAATGGAGCAAGTATTTAACAACGGAGGGAGTACAATACTACTTGAACTTAGCAGAAAAAAAAAAAAAAAAGTCTGATTACCCACTTTATACCAAATGTTGAGTTAAGTCAAGGCTCAAATTATTTATAACCTGATACAACCGGGTAACCAAAGTATTGTACTACTCCCTCCGTGTTTTAATAAGTGTTATACTTTGACCGGCACATAGTTTTAAGCAATATAATTGACTTAAATAAAATAAGAGGTAAGTGGGGTAGTTGGTGTGTTAAAAAAATTGTAAAAAAAAGATAATGGGGTTGATAGTTTATCGAAAAGTAATGAATGTGAGAGGAAAGAAATAATAAAAAAAAAAGTAGTAGTGGGTTTAGGTGGAGACCATGAGAGGAGAGGGATAATATATTTAAATATAGCTTTTTAACAAACAAAAAAAAAAAAAAAAAAAAAAGTGTAATACTTATTAAAACACGACAGCAATTAGTAAGTGCAACACTTATTAAAATACGGAGGGAGTACCTCTGTTTCTTATTTTGTGCAACTTTTGCCATTTCGAGATGTTATACATTATGTGCAACAAAAAAAACTTTTCCTTTATAGTAAATTTTTATAAGTCAATTTACCAACAACCTCATTAAATGACATGTTATTAACTTATTAGCCAAACTTATTTATCCTTCAACATAAACCGAACCCACATCCTCTCTCCTCCATCACAACCACATCCACCACCCACACCACATTTTCTTTCCCCTCTCTCTCAAGCCACCCTCACCACCACATTTCTCTCTTCTCTTACAACCACCACACCACCACCACCATATTTTTTTCTCCACTCACAACCACACCACCACTGTCGAGTTAGCGCCACTTCATCCTCCCTTATAAAAGTGGTCACCTTATACTGCCCACCATCAGCTTTCTCCTCTCCTTATCTTGTTCAAAAATACCATTAAATCTTAAAGTTAGAGGTTTTTATGGTCAAATTTGAGGGTGGTTGAATGGTGATGGTTTTGGAAAGCGGGAGGGTGGTTGGTGTTTGGTTCTGGGAGAGGGTGAGTGTATGGTGTGCTTTTGGGGAGCGGGAGGGTGGGTGGTGGTGCTTTTGGAGATAGGGTGGGTGGTATTGGTGATTTACTAGGTGGATGCTGGTGGTGGCAGGGTGGTGTTGAGAAAGTGTTGGGGTTAGTGTTAATGCTGGTTGAATGGGTGAAGTTCATGGTGGCAAGTAGTGTTGGTGCTAATTGCCCTTGATTTATTTATTATCCTTACGAGATATCTTTTTCTCTTTACCACAAATCACATAACCCTTGTTTTGAATAAAAACATTAAGAGATTAGGTGTTAGGGAAATGTATCACTAATTTTGTTGCACAAAATAAGGAACGAAGGTAGTAATAACAGTACTGTGGTTAAAAATTGCTTATTTTACATTGAAACACAAAAGGAGAGGCAACAATGGGTAATTAAGAAATTTCCTCAAAACTTAAGGAAAATAAAAGCTAATTATGTTTGGATAATAATAGTGAAGGGAAAAGGAGTGAAGGAGAAAGAGGGAAAGGGAGGTGAGGGAGGGAGAGGGTGACCTTCCATTTTCCTACTAAATCTCTCCAATAATGGAGGGATTTAATTTATTAAAAGGGGAAGGAAGATGGATCCTTCCAATTCTCTTCTCTTCCCCCTTTTAGAAGATATCCAAACAAAGGATAATGCACCTCCCTTTCTCTTCTCTTCCTTTCCATCCATTTCTCTCTATCCTAACTATTATCATAACTTTTTACTATTATCATAACTTTTTACTTTTAAACCGAGGCCTTTTTAGTTGAAGGGATTTGGCTAGAAAATAATTGAATGGAAAAGGTTTTAACTATGAGCCCATGTTTGGTTTGATAAATGACATGAGAATTCAAAGGAAAGGAAAGGAACTAACTAGGAGGGACGCCCCTACACTATTATTTTAGCTTTCTGTTCCTCCCAAAGTTGAAGGACTCGAAAGAGAAAAATAAAAGCTGTAAATCAAAGTTCTTTCCCTTCCCTTTTTATTCTTTCCTTGACCAAAAATTTGGAAAATATTCTCCTTCCTTTCCCTTCTCTTCCTTTCTTTTCCCCTCCCTTCCTTTCTCTTCTTTTCCTTTACTACTGTTGAATCAAATTAATCATCAAAAACCTATAGTATCTAAATTAATTTAGCTTGAGTAATTTGCTACTCTTACAACTCAAATTAGGACAGATACAACCAAATACAAGCAGTTGAAATTTTAGTTTCTTTATTAATTTGAGAGGGGAGGGGGAGAATAGATAAACTCTTAAACCAAAAGCTATCACTCTCTCTCAGCTCTAACTCGCTGACCTTGCCATAAGATTGCCAATAACCAAGGATCCACACAAGCCAAACCTTAGTCACACAGCCATAATCAGAGACCCTTAATGCTACATCATGCCAAATGAGATCCAAGATGTACGTATTTTCCGTAACCAATGCCATTTATACTATTTGAGCCAACATTTGGTTTAGTAAAGAGCCTGATGAGCAACGAGTGGATTAGTCAGTTGACACTGGAAGGAACACCGCCAATGCATTAATAAAGCTCCACATGTGTGGTCATAAAAATAGTCAAAGGTCATTAGACCAGATTGACAGACATTATAAGACCTTGACAATGAGGCTTTGTGAGAGACCAGTCATGCTGTGATGATGTAGAGTGACTGGTGAGGGTAGTTAGAACTTAGAGATTCAGAATTTCTTTACTAAGCTCGATCAAAACTATTGAGGCAAAATCGTAAAAACCAGCCCTTTGCCTTCTGGCCTCAACTCATTGTTTGATAGTAGCGAATCTAGTGATCTAACCATCAATGACATCAAACAAATTGATTCCTCGATTTACTTAGACTGAACAAACAACAAAAATTTAAAGTTGATTCCAATATCTCTAAGCAGTGAGTAATATAGGAGTTTATTGACAAATTTCTACCAATTTGCAAATAATTTGAATGAGGGAAATGGCAATTTTTTCTGAAGGATCTTGTTTACACAACAGATCATAAATGCAACTTCCTAAGGACTTGCAGCAACTATCATGCACAAACAATCAACCTACAGCTAGACCCTAAAATATAATAATAAATAGACATGCTACAGTAAGATATAAATCAAAACTTACCACCAAAGGCAGCACATGCAGCTGAAGACAAAAGTAAGGGTGGAAGCTGCAGCAGGTACAGAAATTACAGTAAGATTAAGCTAAAATAAGATTTACAGAAATGAAGGTCAGTAAATATTATGATAAATTTACAATTGCCTGTGCATGGATTGGACTTACCCCAACAACAAATGGAAGCCACTTGGGTCCTTTAATATACTTCTGGACGAAAGGTATACCTAAGAATATGTATCATTAGACTATAGATACTTCTTTTGACTGAAAGTAAGGTAAAAGAAGAATTACCAGTGTTGAAAACATGAGTAGCACTTAGCATTCCTCCAATCCCACAGCCGGCCTACATAACAGTCCATGAATATACATTAGATAAATGGGATGGAGAAAATTTAGAGACGAAGCCTAGGGGGAAAATGGAAAGTAAAAGCAGAACGATGTGAAAGCCTTGATCCCAACGCAAACACTATTGTAATTCTGTAAATGAAAACAAATCTTAATATAGCCTATAAGGAAAAGATTTAGTCCTCCAATTGTGTAAAAGATTGGACAAAGAATGCCAATCTTATAAACAAAAAACACTAAAACAACAACAAAGCCTTAGTCCCAAAATGATTTAGGATCTGCTAACATGAATCGTCATAAAGAACCGTACAATATTGAAAAAAGGACATAACAAGATAATCAATTGAAAGAGTTTGAAAAAAGGTGTGTAAAGTGAGAAAAAGAAAGAGCGTCCAAGTAAAATTAAGAGAGTTTTAAACGGGAATCAAGAATTTTTAAGCAGTGGTAAATATGTGTGAGTAAAAAATAAAAATAAAAAAGAAAAAAAAAAAACATTTAGGTTTGAGAAAGCTTTACCAAAGGAGATCAATACAATTCATAAAACACGAATTGGCATAAACAAAAAAACACTATAAAAATAAAATACCAAGCAACTTGAGTAAAGAGGAGAACCATCTCAATATCTTGTAATGGTTTACAATTGATTGTAGAAATAATGGCAAAAAGTAACCATAAAGAGAAATCATCCACTCAGACTCCATAATCTAGAATATACAGCATCAAAGAGAGCAACTTCCAAAAAGGCCAGATGTTTGTTACCCATTCAATCTCTGACCTCAAATTGAACTTTCATGGGCTAGAAGCATAAGCACCTGCCACATCCATAAACGTTCCTATTTTATACTCCATACACCATTTTGCAGTTTCAGCTCTTTCAAAGCTGCAAAGTCAATAACCAATCACTAAGAAGTAAGAAGTTTTTAAACAACTTCTGAAAGCCAACTTCCTCCGTCTTCATTCAGTTCAACCACAAGGTCCAACCCTGTTAAGAGATCTCTCTTAATAGACTTTCTCATAAAATATCCTTAGACATCTCATAGTATTTTCTAATTTTATGAACCAAATAAAAGGGAATCCTTAAAAGGGGTGATGACAGGACTTCTTCCACTAAGCAAAAGACCCATATTACACCTATTCAATCTTCTATGAATTCACAAAACTAAATCATATAAAGCCACAAATAATATCCCATGATGGAGTCCTAAAAAAGAAATAAAGAAATTCTTGACCTCACAACTGTCCAAGACTAACTAAACGATATGCAAATTTGGGATGACAATCATGACATCTACAAGTTTCTAATAAATTTCTCGAGACAAGGCAATACAAACATAAGCTGCAAAAGGAACAAATGCCAACTACCGCAAGATAATTCAGTGTAAGAATTTACTTTATAATCACATTTATCAAGACATCACCACCAAGTGATGAGAAAAAGGAAAATGAATGGTCTATCTCTGGCAGTCTAACACTATCTTGTCTGTTGGCTGATTGTTAAAGCCAACAGCTGGGAAGAATAGAAACAGCCTACACCACCATCCACGTACACCTCCTCATACTTCATGATTTTATCAAAAAAGCTCCCTCATCATCAGCCCTCCTTATATCAGCAACCAACTATCTAGCATAAAAGCAGCAGCAATAATCTTTTGCATCTACTCACGCATTAAAAATCATTTCACAACATTGATAGGCCAAAATCTTAGACCAAATTTGCATGATATCAGGAGGCACAAATAATAAGATGACATTCTTGAATTTAACAAACTAAACTGTTTTCAAACCAAGACTCAAAGGAGGGATTTCCTAGTTTGATAGACAACACATACACTCGTATGCATACTTTAACAAGGACTCTCTTTCTCAAAAAATTTCTAACACATTATCAGAAATCACCTTTAGAAACACCAAACAAAAACCAAAGCTGCTTCAAGAGTACAAGACAGGGGCTTGATCAATAAATATAGATCATCTCATGTAAAAAAGGAGATTCCATAGAAAATATCCTCTACATATCTTATCAAAGTCATGTACACCTCAAGTCCTCAATTAACTCCTTTGTTAAACAAACAGAGGAATGTATTGGCTTTCAATTATTAATCTATGCCCATCCTCTCCACTCGACAAACTTTTAATGCATGGTCATCTTGATCTTCCAACCAACTCACTACAAGTAACTACTGCAATCACAAGCAGACCTCTCCGTCTTGATTATCAAATCCAGCCTTGTCATTTTTAAAATTTTTATTTTATTTTATTTTTTTTACATCCAGAATGAATGGCCTCTCCTGTCTAAACTAAGTGTTCCCAACCCATTTACACTCCAACCCTTTAATTTTTTTCAACAAAAATCAACATTCCAGAAAGCGTTGCAAAGTAGAACCCATTAAAGCCCATCAAACAGACCTTGAAATCAAGATGCAAAGTCTATATGTAGCCAAGACAAAGTGGAAGAACCCTAAGTAGGAACCAAGACAATGACAAATGAGCACACTTAGCTCTAACATGAAAAATATACATTGAATTAAAAAGCTCCAAATCCTCTAACTACTATAAACACATCCAATTAACACCTTGAGGGTTTCTATTTGTCTTTCACTCTCTCTCACCACCATAGAAGAAATCACATTACATTTTAACACATTAGGCACAAAGTTATGAATTCTCGGCAAAGACCTGTCCTTCACAGGGAAGTGCTGTACAATGCCGCCTAAGATCATCTTTATTAACACCATATACATCACATATGAAATCAGAAACATTATAATGTACTCATGACTTCACCAAAATTAAAAAAACATAAACAATTAAGTTCCATTCAAAAAATTAACAAGATTCAAAGTTGGTCTACAATTTCTGAGAGCAATAGGAACTGCAAGAAATAGATTGTATAGACAGCTCGCTTACTATGTTCAGGCATACACAAACAGAAATAAAGAAGACAGAAATCATACCACAGTTGTAGCATCGTGCAACACAGGAGTAATTGTCCATTCACCACTCCTCTGAATCAACAAGAAACCCAATAAGGCAAATAGTCAGCATAGCAAGAAAGTTCCTTGTGACAAATTGTCGAACTGTTAATATGCATACCAAAATGCAGCGAAAAAAGAAAAAAGGTCAAAGAGAAAGCACACAGAATAATCAAATTGAGAGAATATACAGAATCAGAGTCGAGGAGAGAGAGACAACGAGGGCAGCGCGGGGTGCCGAGGCCAGGATTAATGGTGGGAACATGGTGATACGCATTTCCAGTTCGAAGCTTCTCCTCATACACTTCTCGTGTCCCCATCTCTCCACTTGCCCTGATGATTTCGCTGTGTGTTTTTTTATGTACCAATACTCCAAAGCTTCAATTGATTCTCGTACTTAAACTTCTCTTTCTTTGCAATCACGGTGAACTAGGAAAGGAAAAAAGAAAAAAAAAGATAAAGAAGAGCATGGCTTTTTGAAGTTAGTGAGAATATCAAAGTATTGTTTACGTTAAGAAAACAACGGCACGAACAATTTAAACAAATACAGCGTAAAAAAAAAGAAGTGATCACTAAAAAATATTTTAAAAAAAATAAAAATATAACAACTATATTTTCATCATATACCTCTAACTTTTGCAATTACTCATCATAAACCCTTAGGGTGCATTTGGTTGGGGTATTCATCATAGGGAATGGGAATCAAATGCTTGATTCCCTTTGTTGTTGTTTGTTTGGCATTTGTTTCCATTCCCTTTACCCTCTACCAATTACCCCCCCCCCCCGACTTTTCCATTCTCTTTCCTTAGCCACCACAACACCACCAAATCCAAACCAGCCACCGCATCCTACCCTATCCCCACCACCCAGCCACCATCGCCGCACCTCCACCGTCCCTCACCAGATTTCCCCCGCCCATCGCCGGAGCTTCCCCGTCCCTCGCCAGAGATCCCCTCCCACGAAAAACTCCCCCACTCCCCAAAAAAACCCTAAAAACTCACCTCCCCTTCCCCGTAAAACAGCCAAACGGCCTTCCTCTCACCCCTCGAAACCCTGGCAGCTAGGGTTTTGAGGGTGGGAGGTGGGCCAACCGGCTGTTTTACGGGGAAGTAGTGATTTTTTAGGATTTTTGCGGGAGTGGGGAAGTTTTTCGGGGGAGGGGATTTTCGGCGAGGACTGGGGAGCTCCGGCGATAGGAGGCAAGAGGCGAGGAAGGGGCGGCGAGTGGTGTGGTGGCTGGAGAAGGTAGATAATAGGTCTTGTGTGGTGGTGGAAGTGGTAGTTTGTTTCCCTTTGTTATTCAAAACAAACAACATAACAAATTTTGCGGTTTTCCATTGAATTCCTTTTCTTTCCCTTTGTTCATTCCATTCCAATTACCCCGTGTGAACCAAACGGTCCCTTAATGTTTGCCTTCAAAAAAAAAAAAAAAATATATATATATATACCTTAATGTTTAGATTCACCATGTAACCCTAAGAAATTATTTTTACAAATACATCAAATTAACCTTGATGACCAACGTTCGTCAACTCCATTAGCTTCTCACACCAAACATCGATACACTACCACCAAGCGCCAGTCATCTAACCAAAATCTCACTAGTTATTTGTCAAGAAACATCACTCAAACACCATCATTTCAGCTGAAACAATCAATGGAAAAATATTGTCTTCGAACTTTGGAAATTGTGCAGAAGTTTGGCCAGAGGACAGAATTAATGTCGGAAATGGAGTCCCAAAGGTCAGCATGCAGATCAACTAAAAGCAGATTTGTCATCCACAAACCTAGCCCTGCCATCTTTCTTTCTCTATCTGAAGGAACCCCTATCGCCCACATCAACATTCCACTTCTGCTGACCACTAGTTCAAACCTTACCTATATATTTAAACCCCCTACCTAACACTCCTCCATCTCCATGTATCCTCTATCTTCCCAAATTCTATAACACCCTGACTCTAGAACTTGGTACTTTTTAACAAATTAATAATTGAGAACAAAAGCATTTGCAATTCTTTATTAAATAGAGCACGAAAGGTATCAGTGTGGAGCACAAATGTTGTAGCCTGTTGATCTTTGTAGCTTGCCAAATCAACATTACTCACATGGAACAAGCAACGTCTTTTAAAAGTGGGCTCCTCTTTTTATGCGTGTTTCTAGTTTCTTGCATTTTTCTGATAATTAATGAAATGATACAACAGGCTTTGTCGCTTTGATTATAAGAACATCAATAGCTACTGCCTACTTCAATTCCAAAATTAAGTCATCGGTTTTTTTTTTTCCTCAACGTTTGTTAATTTTTTTAAAAAAAAAGATAGATTTAGTTCTATAAATAGCAATGGAATAGTACAAATGAGCCACAAAACTCCCAATCATCTCTAACTCTTAAAATAGTTCTTACAAATTACGAGTATAAAAGAAACTACATCCGTTTCTTATTATTTGCAACAAAAGGGTATTATTTATGAGACACAAAAATTCCTTTGTTGCATAGAATGCACTTTATTGAGCAAAAACACCTACATTACCATTAAGCACTATTCACAATGACAAGGTCCTCAAACATTGGGGTTAGCATTGTCTGGAAGGAATACTACTCAAAGTCTTAAATAAATGAGGCCATGATTTCACCCTTTCATATAAGCAACAAATCTAAAAACTATTCTTCCTTAGTTTCCTTAAATTTGCAACAATTTTGCCCTATTCATATACTAACTTAGACAAGATAAGCATTACTAATACTACCTCTATTTCATATTATTTGCAACGAATAGACATTTCTACTCACACTTTGTGTCAAATCATTGCAAATAATATTAAACGGAGGTAGTATATAGAAAATTAAATGCTATTATGGTAAAATTGTTGTAATTTTAAGGGATGTAAAAATTACTAGTTCCCACTTGCCATTATAAGTTCAGAAATATAATTGTTTTGATTAAGAACATAATAGTTAGAATTTAAACCAAAATTAATGATTAATTCACTAGCCAACATTGTGATTTATACCACTTTATACAATCCTCCAATTTCTCCACTTACCAAATCTGAAATCCAATCGACTCACCCAAATATCCACAATTGATCAATTGTTATTATTGTTCTTAACTCAAATAAAAACCCATCAAATTCAAGATGTTAGTTGGATTATTAACCAGAAATCTATTCAGAAGCTAAAACATTAATTAACCACTCAATTATCTAACTTAATCACCAAAATAAATTCTGAAATTAATTATTTAATCATATCAATCTCCAATTGATCAATAGACGACACAACTAATTTATTTCAATCAGCAGTTCGACATTAAACCAGTACAAAAAAATTCAAGCGAAGCCATACCAACCAATTTTGTGTCTAATTAGCAATTACAACATCATTTATACATAAGTTACAAGAATCAAATTAGGGCAAACTAACCTCCTTAATTGCAGGAACTCGTTGCTGCTGCTGCTAGTTAACACGGATGGGAGGCGGTGTTGAAAGGTGGTGGCCGGCGTCGAGGGTGGTGGCGTTGAGGGGGTGCGCACCACAGCCGGAGTGGAATACGAGCGTTTTTTTTAAAAAAAATGTACGAGCTTTTTTTATTTTGGGAGTACACTTTTGCTAGAAAGCAGCTTGGCAGTTACTCGTATGATTTTCGGGTCCGAATTCTCTATCCCACTCATATGTCTCATTCCATGTTCCATTCGTTTTGATTGGTCTACGTCACTTTAAATATCAATATTAATATTAAAAAAATTTAATAGCAAATTAAATTAAATAAATTTTACATAATTTATATTTTAGTTCTTATCTTTTTTTTTGTTTCTCCTTTACACAATTACGTTTAATTCAATTGCATCATTTTTTTCCTGTATACTACCTCTATAACTCTAGAAGAACCCTAATTTTTTTTTTAAAGTTACCTCAATTTATTCTTTCTCTAATTGCATCCATAAATACTAAAGCACTACAATTCACTTTAATGGATACTCCACGAGAAGTATTGACAAGCGATTTCGACAATTTACCATACGAGGTATGATTCTTATTGAATTACGTATCTATGAAATACTATATGCATATGTTTTGTTTGTTTTTGGTCAATAGGGTAGCTATTAGAGCGCATATTGATAATTACTATTAGTATAAGCCATAGCATTGTCAAAATTATACTGCGTATATAGTTGTTTAGGTTTTGGATGATTGTATTTTTATTGATTTTTATATGCAATTTTTGGTGGTACAGAATTGTCATTTTGATAAAGAAATTGGGTCATTACAAACTAGTCGTAGATTATCTTTTGAGGAGCATGAGCAATTGAATGATAATGATGATGTGGTCAATAACTCTAAAAACAACTTTGAAGATAATAAAGTTGAAGAAGATAATTTTCTGCCAAATATGAATGAAATTCACTCAAAGCTGCCCAATGAAGCCATTCCAATGATAGGGATGGAGTTTGCATCAGAGAATATAGCTTATGATTTCTACAACAGATATTCTTGAGCTATTGGATTCGGAATTCGGTTAAGTAAATTTCATAGAGATGACAACACTGGTACTATTCTAGATAGGATCATTTGTTGTTCTTTTGAAGGTTCAAGGGGAAAAGATAAAAGGGCCCCTTATGTGAAGAAACATCGAGCTTTGACACGAGTTGGATGCTCTGCAATGATAAAAGTAAGCTCCCGAATTAATGGACGATTTCGTATCATTAAATTCGAACCACAACATAATCATGTTCTGTCAACACCATCAAAGACTCATCTATTTCGCTCACATAGAAGTATCAACTCATCTCAAGCTAGTGAACTTGATATGGCATGCTCTTCTGGCATTACACCAAAAGCAAGTATGGAGTTGATGAGTAGAAGGGCAGGTGAGAGAGATAATCTTGGTTTTCTGCGTGTAGATTGTAATAATTATTTGAGGAAGAAAAGAGAGAAAGAAATGAAAGTTGGAGATACCGGCGGGGTTTTAGAGTACTTGCAACGCAAGCAAACTGATGATCCAAAGTTTTTTTATGCCATACAAGTTGATGTGGATGATCTCATCACAAATATTTTTTGGGCTGATGCAAGAATGATGTCTGACTATGACAATTTTGGTGATGTAGTATGTTTTGATACAACTTACAAAAAACATAAAGATGGTCGTCCATTTGCTATGTTTGTTGGAGTTAATCATCATAAACAAACCATATATTTGGGGCAGCTTTATTGTATGATGAGACAACAGAAACTTTCAATTGGCTATTTGACACATTTGTGAAGGCAATGCATGGAAAGAAGCCTAAAACTATTCTGACCGATCAAGATCAAGCAATGGCAAATGCATTACAGGAGTTGCAGCTCAAAGTGAAGATACTTACAAATGGGCTTTAGATGTACACCAAAAGTCATTAGCAGAAGTAGAAGCACGTCTAAAGAAATTGATATGTGGAGAAGAGGATGATAATGAGGAAGAGAGTTTAGATTGTGAAGAAAATGTTAATGTAGAGCTGCAATGTGATACCTCAACAGTGAAAGGAATAAAAATGAGAGGCAGTAGTCATGGGAGTAGGGGGCGTGGAAGAGGTAATGGCTCCAATAATGGTTCTACTCGTTGCAAGAGTTCCTTAGAAAAAGGTCATACTCGCAAAAAACATTGCACAAACGATCAGGTATTTGGATTATACATATAGTCTTACAACTACTACGTATTACCCTGCAATATTTTTTCTTATTGATAATTACTAATATTCAAGCTAATGTATAACAGGTCAGCAAAACAACTTTGAAGGCAATCAAGTTGATTACAGGTTGTAAGATTTGTTGATTGCCACATGTAACCACATTTTATGAATGTAATTAGTCTAGGGCCCCTTAGTGAAATTTGATATGTGGTTATGCCATCTTTTGTGTGTAATTAAACTAATGGCATGTAAGGCAATCATGTAGGGACTGTTGATGTTTAATCTGATTCTATGTGTGTGTGTTCCTTTTTTTTTTAAAGCATTTCCATCATAAGGCAATTTTTTTTCAGTACATGGGTCATGGTTTGTTACCTCAAACATGAAATGATACACATTTAATGGAGCAAAATCAAACACATGAACCATTCAGTCATTTGAGTCCCTTCATCATCTGGAAGTCTAGACTAAACTGATCTCTCAACTAAGTATCACTGAGATCAGTCAACCATAAGAGGACTGACATGCATTTACAATGACCTCCCCAAATCAGTGAAACACATGCATAAAAGACAACATTCATCATTCATCAATCAACCATCTCCATATTCATCAACATTCATGAACCACAAAAGGCAACCTTATTCACAATGAGAAACATAAAAGCCAACCATATCCACAGTATCACCAGAAAAACCCAACCTTATTCACAACAAAAACCACAAAAGGCAACCATATTCACAATTTGAAACAGAAATGGGTTGGTTATCCACAATATCACAAAAAAACCAACCATATGCACAACAAATCCCACAAGAGGCAACCATACTCACAATGTGAAACAAAATAGCCATCCATAGACACAATATCAAATAAAAAAGCCAACCATATTCAAATATCAACCAAAATAGCCCAACATATCCACAATATCAACCAAAATAGCCAACCATATCCACAATATCAACCAAAAAAAGAAGAAGATCCATATTCACAATATCAACCAGAATAGCCAACCATATTCAAAATAGGAGTAACCATATTCATCACAACTAGGACTCATAGAAACATGATCAAATTGTAGCAAAAGATAGGCCAATAAGCAACACATGTATTGAAGAAAATAACAACCAGAACTAGCATAGATTTCAAGCAAAAAAGGGACTCATATAATCAGAAACAAAAATTAAATAAGGGTTCAGAAAATTATACGCTGCCCATTCACTGAGAAGGGTGAAATTTCCGATCAAGATACTTCAGAAAGTCGAGGTAAGATGGACCGAATTGGTCCTCATCATCCACAATCCCAGATCTGATCCTTTTGTTGCCATCTTTTGCTTCTTCAGAAGGGAAGATCATTTTGGTTGGGTATGTTTCATTGTAAAACCGTAGCACTCCTCCTCTTCAACACCCTTTCCCTTTTCTTTTACCCCACTCTTTCCCCCTTTCTTCGTGTCCTTCCCCTTTCCCCCGTGTTTTCCCCCTCCCTTTCCAGCTGAACCCCCCTCCTTCCCATTGTCCCTTTCATCAGCATCACAGATTTTCACCCCCTTCCCACCTATCCTCCGTACAGTTGTAGCTCTACCTAACTTCCGTGGTTTAAAGTTGGGTCTTGTCGATTTAACAATTGGAACCCTAGAATGGTAGTTCTCTTCCAAATCCACCACAGGATCTTCACCTTTTGCCATCTGAATAGAATTAAGGACCCTTCCCAAACACTCGAAAGAATGGTCAGACAACACCTCCCTAGCTTCACCAGATCTGTAAAATTGAAAAAGCCAAGGCAAATCATCCTGAAGATAGGCAATAAGCTCATCAAGAACCTCACGTTCGTCTTCATCATCACAAGCGAAAAAAGCATCGTGTGAAGGGGTCAAATCATCCATTTTTAGGGACTCAAGTGTAGAAATTCGAGTAGATCTGCGAAATTTCTAAAAAAAAAAGGAAAAAGGGTTGCTTCCGGTCAGATCTGATCGGAAAATCAGCGGGTTGACAATCGAATGGAAGAGTGAGATTGCTGGAAGAGAGAGATGGATGGAAGAGAGAGAAAGAGGGGCATAAGGTTTTGGATAGGGTTTCTGGGTTCATGAGATGAGTGAAGAAGATGAATGATGAAGGTGGGAGTTGATTTAATGTGAATTGATTCAATTAAATGTGGGTAGTTGGGAGGGTTGTGTTCTGATTTTGGTGGGAGTCATTTGATAAATTAACTAAGGAATAGATTCTAATCAAATCTGTAAATTTGTGTTAATTGTGTTTTACGAAAAATAAGTAAGGGCAGAATTGTAATTTGACAGACAAAATTTTACTATATTAGGAAATTTTCACTTTGTTGCACTTAATGTGTAGCTTCCTTATTTGGCAAATGTTGCACTAAACATGTAACGGAGGTAGTATTTTTACTGAACTGAAATTATTTGTACTTAATATTATTTTTTAAGGTGAAATGAACAGGGTTTTAGTCAAAGTTCACATTGACATACTGTATACTACGTATATTGGTCAAAATTGGGCACTAAAAATGTAAAGGCAGTATCATGATATTCCTAGGCCTTGTTCTCCTCCAATTTAAAAATAAAATTCAATAAAAATTGTGAGCTTATACAGGGCCGATTTTGGGCCTATGCAAAACACATTACCCCAAAAACAAAGGGGCCCAATTATAAAGTTGATGAATGGGCAGAAAGATTTGATTAATAGAGATAATGATACTGTAATAGAGTTGTTAAAAAAAAAATATTAATTAATAGAGGCATAATTGGCAACTGTAAAGGATTGTTAGTAGCTTTGATTTATTTCTTTTGGTCATCTATTGTTACAGATGTTTGCCTTTTTTAAGGCTTAATATCAATAAAGCCTTCAAAAGGGAGCATCGCAAGCCTCACAAAGTGTTCCTTTGAATAAGACACTGCCCCATTTGCCTTATGTTGTAACATCTTCTAAATACTAGTAATCATGTTATATCTTGAAGGCTTGAAACTATAGAATTGTCATAGTGGTTGCTTAGTTCGTCCCTTTGTTCTTTAGCCAATTAAAAGGGATTTAACCCCATTATTTGGGTTAGGAAAGGGATCGTTGGCAACCTTTACCCTTGGCGAAAGGAATAGTCATCATTGTCAACGATAATGTATAGACAAACTCATATATTTAAGATTATATATATATATATTATAAAAAATAAAAAAAAAAAAAACTCGTTTCTATAGATTTTTGCCCAATTTAGCTTGAAGTTTCATTTTATCATTCACTTTCTGAGTTCAAATATCAAAAGTTCGAATCCAAAATCCGAATAACATGATCAAATTATTCCACATTCAAAGGTTAATTAATAAAAGTTTGCAACCACTTCAGTAAAACAAAATTGTAACCAACATCAATCAAACTACATATTGAAGGAAAAAAAAACACTAATTAATGTTGAACATAAACATCATATTCAACAACACTAGCACCACTTTTGTCCAACATTGTAACAGTTTTAGCTTGTGCATACCCCGTTGCAAACCTAAACACACCACTTCCACCAACAACACCCATTTCTCTTACTTTATTCATCACTTGATTTCTCCCTAACACACTTAGAGTACTTCCATTATATTCACCCTCTACAAACACCAAGTTCATTACCATCAACAATCCCGGTTGTTGTTGGTCCGCGAACCCGTACATTCCTTGCGCGTACCCCACGATTTTCGAGTCTTTTTCGGGCCCTTCGGTCAAAGGATCATCAATCATAACAAGCGCGCCAAAACCACTTGAGGTTTTGTCCGTGTTAGGGGCTTGGGCGATACGTAGCGCAGTCTGGTTAGACCCTTGGACGTAGTCGTGGAAGTAAAAGTGAAGATGGGTTAAGTTTTGTTGTTGTTTAAGACCCATTTCTTCTTTTGTTATGGATTTTGAGAATGCATGATTCTGTGGGATGAAGAAACTTAGGACTAGTAGGAAAGAAAAGAAGGAAATTGTGGGAATAGACATATTTTGGACAACAAATGATGCTTAATTTTGGTTAGTACATAAGAAGTAAGTTGTAATAATGTGCATATGCTTTATTATATAGCTGAATTATTGAACATTCGAGGAGTTGTTGAACTTCCAGCTACTTGGCAAAAGATACAAGAAAAGTGGTCCATTAATTGGTGCTGCTCCACTAGTTTATTTGGGGTTGTAAAATTCTTTGGTGGTCCATCCACTGGGGTTAAGGGTGTGTGCCCTGGAAAACTAGTTTTTGACTATGGACGATCAAATTGGTAAAAAAATTGATGTTACTTAAAAGTTAAAACTATGCATAAATTGGATTATTTTTATGTCATTTTTTATTTTCATCCATCATCATTACTAATTCTTTGAAAGATTACTACTACCTCTACTAATTTTTAGTTGCAACTTTGGGGTATTATATGTGAAATATAAAATATTTCAAAGTTGCAACTAATAGTTAACGGGAGTAATACTAAGTAATAAATGTGTAATAAGGTAGTATATTTAGGCGTATGTGATACATAAACTATAATAACGAGTAGGAAAATAATAATAATAATAATAATAATAATAATAATCAATTTTACCTAATAATTTTTGTAAATCAAAGTCTAACTAATAAAATAAAAAAGTCTAACTTATAGAATTGACAAATCCATTTGACCACCGCATGAAGTTTGAAAAGTTTTTGATGGAAAATAGCCTTAACTTTAGGAGTTAAAAACCTAACTAATAACAACAATTGAATTTCCATGAACATTTGAATTGTGTGAATGAAAGAAGTAACATAGCTATTCGACTCTAAAATGGTGCTCCAACAAATGAACCTAGTTGCTTTTTCTTCTTTTTTTTAATTTTTGTATTACTCTCTCCGTCCCCGATTGATAGTCACTTTTGAAGAAAATTCACGGGAATTAAGAAAAATTAAAGAAAGTACATTGAAAAAGTTTATTTACATTGGGTATGCAAAAAAGTAGAGTTAAAGTATATGGGAAAGTAAAATTTATATGAGAAAGTAAAATTTATATGAGAAAGTTAAATTTGCACAAATTTTTTTGCATATGTTAGAAAATTTTGATAAAAAATACTATTAATGTTACTTGAAAAAAACAAATGTGACTTACATTTTAAGTCACTAAAAATGGCAAAAGTTACTATCATTCGGGGACGAAGGGAGTATTATTTTAAGAAACAAATAAACTTAGTTGTGAATGAAAAGAATAATCTGAATTGTATAAAATCATCAAGGAATAAAAAAAAATCGACATAATCTACCTATAACTAGGGGTGTAAGTAATTCGGATAAAAACCGAACCAAACCGCAAACCGAACCGAATAAGCAATTCGGTTTGGATTATTTTATAATTCGGTTCGGTTTGGATTGAAAATTTTTCAAAATATGGATTATGGATTGGATTCGGTTTTGGGTTTTTAAAAACCGAAAACCGAATAAGAAACCGAATTTCGGCCCAAAAGAGCATAAGCCCAGTTCATCCCTTAGCCAGCCTCCCTACTGACCTTTATACTACGTAATCTATAAGCTAAAAAAACCTAATTGCCTTTCTCTCTCCTCTCTTTCACTCCGCCTCTTTCATCCCCCTTTCTTAGTTTCTTTCTCTCTCCTCCTACTCTTAGATCCATTTGTTTTCCCCTTTTCTCAAGCTCAAATTTATCAACTATTAATCCTCTTTCTACATCTTACAAGTTTAGCCTATATTTTTCTTCGATTTCTTTTTCAACCGGAACTTCTCAAAGCCAGCCACGACAACCGCCTCGTTGCCGTCAAGGGTTTTTTTCAAGAATGTTTTTGAAGAAACCGTGGGTGAAACGCTTCAAAGTTGTTGATTTTAATTAATTATGCTATAATTTATAATTTAATCTTTTTATTTTGTTCATGATGTATTTTATTTTTCATATGAAATTGAATTTATGCCTTGTTAAGTTAATTTGTAATTAAATTCATATGAAATTGCAATAATTTTAATTAAAAAATCATAGATCTACTAGAGTAGTCCAAATATATTTCGGTTTATGGATTGGATTCGGTTTCTGGGTTGAAAATTCGGTTCGGTTTGGATTGGAATAAAGTTCTATTCGGTTTGGATTTGGATTGAAAAATCTAAAACCGAATTTTTTCGGTTTGGATTCGGTTTGGTGTATAATCCAAACCGAAATCCGAACTTTCACCCCTACCTATAACTTACCTTACAATCACGACAACACGTACCCAATAATCCAAAATAAAGCTACATCTACATGAACTTCGACTTTAATCATTTGGAACATGTGTAAGGGCCTGTTCACTTCGGCTTAATTTTAGTTTAGGTCAGTTCAGTTCAGCTCCAATTAGTTCAATTCAGTTCAGATCCAATTAGTTCAATTCAACTCAGTTCAGTTCAGCTCCGTCCTAATTTCCTTCTCTCATAAAATATTCATTTCAGCTCTATTCAGTTTGATTCAGTTCAGTTCAGTTCAACTACAATCAGTTCAGTTCAGCTCCAATCAATTTAGTTCAGTTCAGCTCAATTCAGTAAATGTGAACAGACCCTTAGTCAACCCTTACAATTCAATGGTCTAAATTTCTATTGCAAAAAGGTCTCCAATTCTATATTACCTTCCTGTTGAAATTAAATAATTTATCATCAAAACGTGTTTTTTCACCCCGAATTACACTTAATTGTATTAGTACAAACATTATGGAGATTTGGGAAGGAAAGTGGAGGGTAGTGAGAGAGAGTGGAGTTGAGTGACAAACGCCATTTTTGGGGAGGACAGAGAAACAAGGATTCATGGAGATTTTCGGCGTGTTCGGCGCTAGCGTTTGAGTAGCTTTTAGGTAGCTTTTAGTGGTTTGACTTGGTCAAACCACTACTTAACAAAAAATGTGAGTGTTTGGCAAAGTAGTGGTTAGGGTAGCTTTTAGTGGTGGAGGTAGCTTTTATGAAAAGTTACAAATATTAGCTTTTGAAAGTAGAGGTAGCTTTTGAAGTAGCTGTTGAAAATTTAATCTATAGTTTTAAATATAAAATATTGATTTTTACATGTAACAGCTAGACGACCGCTACTTTACCAAACACTTATACCTAAATTATCTATCCTCACAGCTACAGCTTGTTGACAGCTAAAAACTACCTTCACAGCTAACAGCTACTTTCACAGCTATATTTTGCCGAACACGCTCTCAATCTAAGATCGGCCAACAAACTCTTAGAAGCCAAACAAGTTCCCCAATCCATACTATCATTTTATACGATTAATTTTTTATTGGACCATCAAAATTTAACTTCATATTTATCATAAGAATAATCTAGATTATCATGCTTAATGTTAATAAAAGTGAGTTTCATATACATCACCAACTAAAAAAAGTAAGGAGTGGCGACAGCTTGGAGTTCAGCATGCGCCACTGTACTTACTCACACAATAAATCAGTACGCACAAATACTACAAAAATGCACCACTCAATTCCATTCATCAAATATAAAATCAAATAAAAAAAATTAAATAAAAATGATGTATATAAACATTACAAAAATGCACCACTCAATTCCATTCATCAAATATAAAATCAAATAAAAAAAATAAAATAAAAATGATGTATATAAACATTTAATACATTTTAGAAAATGATATGATGGAATATATATCTAAGGAATCATATTTAAACACGTATTAGTGTCAGTGATTAGTTATTTTCGATTTTTTCTTTTTCAGCTTCTTATCATTTGGAGTAACATTTTCTTTTAAGAAAAATAGTCTACTTTTTTGTTCTAAATCTTTGTAAATAGATATTAGTATACCATCTTGTATTTTAAATTATTACATTATTTATTAAAAATAATAATACGTAGTACTAATTTTTTTTAAAAAAAAATTAAAAAATCCATGCCCGATTTATATGGTGTTGTAAAATTCTTTGTTGGTCCATTTTTTGAGGTCAGTGGTGCCACCGTGCCAATGTTCACTTTAAAAAAGAAGAAAAAAAGAATTGAAGAAGGAAAAATTAGGTTTTATTTTTTTGGTGAAAAGGAAATATTAAGATGCACGCGTATCAAAAATCATATTAAAAATGTCCAATTGATATTACAGGTGGTAATCCATTTGACCGAATGTGATTTTTTAGAGATTTTGGTAGAAAACAGACGTACCTTAAGGGGTCAAGGACCCAAGTCACCTAACAACAATTGAATTTTCATTAAGTCATTAATGTTTGAATTGTGTGAACGAAAAGCCTAACTTTGCTGTCACATGGTGTTCTAACAAATAAACCAAATTACAAAATTAGTACAGTACTTGATATAATAATCCTTTACATTGATAATGATTGTATTTGAAACTTTTCACACGATTGAAAATTTGAAAGTATTTTTGTCAACAAATTTAGGGTCCGTTTGGCATCGCTGTGATTTTCTGTTTTTTGGTTTTTTGTTTTTTAAAAGTATATTACATATGTTACATAATGGATCAAAAAATATTTAAACTTATTAAAATCATGATAATTTTGAAAACTGACAACAAAAAAGTGAAAACACCTTTTTCTTGTTTCCTGTTTTTGGTTTTAAGTTTTTTATTATTAACTTTAAAAGTTTAATTAGACCATCAATAATTAATTACAAGTGTATGTGTAAAGATATTACTCTGTAATTTGGATCTTTAATCTTTCATCAAAGAAAAATTAATCAAACATTAAATATAATTTGAGAATTAGAGAGTCAAAACCGACAAATGTTCAATACAGGTGAGATATAGTGATATACTTCGTAGAAGTTAGGGGTGAAAGTAATTCGGATTAAAATCGAACTGAACCGAAAACCAAACCGAATTAGTTATTTGGTCTGGATTTTATTGAATTTGGATTGGATCGGATTCAAAAAATTAAAAAATATGGATTACGGATTGGATTCGGTTTGGGGTTTAAAAAAACCGAAAACCGAATTACAAATTGAATTTCGACCTAATACTGTGCATTTTTTTTTTTTCAAATTATCCAACCTTTTTACCCTTTCATATATAAACTGTAAAAAAAAAAAAAAAAAAAAAAAAAAAAAAAAAAAAAAAACCTAATTCTCAATCCTCCTTCCTAAATATCTTACTCTCTCACAAAAAATATAGTTAAATTAACAAGATATGATTGTAGAAATTTTCTGGGTAAACTCCGAATTTCAGGTTTGAATGCTGCAAACGAAGGGAACAATTTCGCCTGGATTGGATTCTAATTTGAAAAACCAAAAAAATTCGGTTTGGATTCGATTGGATTTAATCTTAATTCGGTTTGGTTTCGGATTGATATTTTCGAAACCGAATTAATTCGAATTGGATTTGGTTTTGGCTAAAATCCAAACCGCAAACCGAACTTTCACCCACTACTAGAAATAGGCTAAATAGCGACGGATAGTTTCTGACGGACCAAGTATTCCGTCGTAAACTTCAGAAATTTATGACGGAATTGAGTTCGTCGTTAGATAACGATGGAAAATAGTTGTTCCGACGACTTTTCCGTCGCAATATTTCCGACGGAAATTTATTCCGTCATAAATTATATGTTCCGACGGAATTTTCCGTCGAAAATAAAGTTGCGACGGAAAATTCCGTCGGAAAATATACATTACGACGGATTATTTACGTCGCAAATAATCAGTTTTTTAAAAAAGGGAAACCCAAAATAACTTGACCAAAAAAAAAGAAGGGGGAAAGAACGGGGAAACAACATGACCTAGAGAGGAAATAGAAGGAGAGAGAAAGAGAGAGGGAAAGAGGAAGAAAGGGGTTCCGCCGCACTTCGCACCACCACAACCGCACCTCCGACGAAGACTCACACCACCGCCGTGAAGGAGGACGAGAAAGAGAAGGCGGAAGAAAGAGAAGGCGAAAGAGAAAGAGAAAGAGAAAGGGAAAGAGAAGGCGGAAGAGAGAGAAGGCGGAAGAGAGAGAAGGCGGCGCTGCTGGTGTTGCTGGGCGATTCTCCCTTGACGGCGGTGCTGGTTGTTGCCGGCGCCGCATCTAGGTGAGTTTTGTTTGTTTTTTTTTTTTTTCCTTTTTTTTTTTAAATTTCCATTCAAATCTGACTTACCCCTCACCACCACAACCGCAGCCTCCGTCCTCCTACCTTCCCTCGCCGTGGCTGAAGCTCATCAGGCTTGTAGTGTGGTGAAAATTCTGGTTAGTTGTTCTTTCCCCCATTTTTTTTTCAATTTAATTTTGTTTAATAATAAACCCTTATTTATTTAATTAATTTATTAAATATTTTGTAGGATTTATACACTTAGATGGTTTAATCCTCAAAAAGAAGTGCAGATCTAACGGTTAGTCACATTATAAACCCTAATATAATGTATGTATGTTAGTTTTAGTTTGGTTTTGTTTAACATAACTTACTTTAGTTATGTTTATTCTAATATAATGTGTTTTAGTGTAGTTTAGTTTACTTTTTTTTTTGTAAGTATGTTAGTTTAGTTTTATATAATAAAACGGTAGTTTGTTTTGGTTTGGTTTAGTTAAATATGATATGTTAGTTTACTTTTGATATGGTGTGATTTGGTTTAATTGTGATATAATGTCTAATATTATGTATGTTAGTTTATGGTATATATTTATAAATAAATCATTTACATAATCATATGCCTAGATACCCGTTCAAGGCATACACATTAGGAGTATGTCTTGAATAGTCCCCGGTTGGGACTGTCCTTGTACGTTTATTGTCACTTAGGTGGTGAATGTGTTCCATTTTTTTATTCTAAGGAATATCCTTGCTCGTCATTTCTCTACAATGTTCTCTGGGTACATATATAGGTGTATATAATCGCCTACATCGTGTACTTGGAGAACGGTAGGGAAATACTGCCGGATTTTCCATAGAATCGAAAACTTGGCATACATTCACTAGTGACATTAAACGTCCAAGGATGGGTTAGGTTGGAGTGATAAGGACCCTCGGAAATCATTTCATTTCTCATTTGCATTTTCATAATATTCTGTTAGATATTGATTATATAGTGTGGTTTATGGCTAATAAAGTATACATATGCGTGAGTTGTGTAGAAGTTGTAACCATGAAACGAAGAGAACGTAGCTGGATGTATGTAAGGAAGATTGGGAATTCTGTTAATCCAGCATTCGAGAAAGGGGTAAACGAATTCCTTAAATACGTCAAAGATCATCCCGAGAGTAGCAACCCAAATGAAGTTAGGTGTCCATGTGCTAAATGTAAGAACAAACGACTATGGGATGCAGAAACGGTTGAACTTCATTTGTATCGCAACGGTTTTGTACCTAATTACTATGAGTGGATGTGTCATGGGGAAGGGTTTCCAGGAACTCCTAAAGCGCAATCAAATGATTATCGTGAAATGGTTTTGGATGCATTTGGTCAGTCTCAAGATCATGGGCATTCCGAAGAGGCTAGTGGTTCATCAGATGAGGAGCCAAATGCACAAGCTAAACATTTTTTTGATTTGTTGAAGGCTTCTGAACAACCATTTTACGATGGGAGTTCATTGTCTGTGTTAGAGATGGCTTCTAGAATTACCAGCCTGAAGTGCGAGTATAATTTTCTGCACCGATGTGTCGACGGGTTTGCTAGTTTGGTTAATGAAGCAATTCCTAACAACAACAATATTGGCAAGACATTCTATGAGGTGAAGAAAATTGTTAAGGGATTAGAGTTGCCTCATGAAAAGATTCATGCATGCCCGAAAGGATGTATGTTGTTTTGGAAGGATGATGCCGAGTTATCTACATGTAGGGTGTGTGGTAGTGACCGATACAAGGAGACTTCTAAAGGTAGCTTAGTGCCTTTGAATGTTCTATTTTATTTCCATATCACACCTAGGTTGCAAAGGCTATTTGCAACTAAAAACATTTCGGGGGAAATGACATGGCATGCGAAAAATCCTCGAGTTCAAGGCACAATGGCTCACCCTAGCGATAGTGAAGCTTGGAAACACCTTGATAGCTGCTTTCCTGACTTTGCCTCCGAACCTCGTAATGTTTGTCTTGGCCTATGTACAGATGGCTTTGCTCCACATGGTCAGTTTGGGGGACAATATTCTTGTTGGCTTGTTATTTTGACCCCTTATAACTTGCCCCCCTCAATGTGTATGAAAAGACAATTCATGTTTCTTTCATTGCTCGTTCCTGGTCCTAAAAACCCTAAGGGAAACTTAGATGTTTACATGCAACCGGTCATAGACGAGTTGAAACAATTGTGGGAAGTTGGCGCAAATACTTTTGATATTTCAAGAAAACAGAATTTTAATCTACGAGCATCCATCTTATGGACCGTTAGTGACTTTCCGGCTTATGGTATGTTGTCTGGTTGGACCACATCTGGTAAGAAGGCTTGTCCATATTGCATGGAAAAAAGCAAAGCATTTTGGCTCGAACATGGTGGAAAAGTTTCTTGGTTTGATTGCCATCGCTAGTTCCTTCCGACAGATCACCCTTTTCGAAATAGTAAAACTGCATTCTGTAAAAACAAAAAGGTTCACCACCTCACATCATGACAGGAGAGGAACTTTGGGAATGTGTAAAAGACCTTCCAAAGGCAACAGATGGAGCCGAGGCACTCAAACGTCTTAAAAAAGCCAAAAAAGGATGGTTCAAGCAAAGCACTCTCTGGGAGCTTCCATATTGGAAGCATCTGCTCGTTCGTCACAACTTAGATGTCATGCATGTTGAAAAGAATTTCTTTGATCAGCTGATTCACACTATAATGGATGTGAAAAAGCTATCTTGTGACACGCCTTTAGCAAGGAATTACATTGCCAAATATTGTAAACGGCCTCAGCTTCATCTTCAAGAGGATGATAGAGGAAAAGAATTCATGCCAAAGGCTCCTTTCGCTCTTGACAAGGCTCGGAGGAAGGTTCTGTGTGAATGGGTTAAACAACTGCGGTTTCCTGACGGATACGCCTCCAATTTGAGTAGATGCGTTGATTTGCAAGCATGTAAGCTTCACGGAATGAAAAGCCATGATTGTCATGTGTTCATGGAGAGGTTGTTGCCCACCGCTTTGAAAGAATTGCTTCCTAACCATGTGTGGAATGCAATTACAGAGATAAGCCAATTCTTTCGCGATTTGTGTTGCTACAAAATGACAGTTACTGACATGGAGCGATTGGAAAAAAAACATAACTGAGATCCTTTGCAAGCTTGAGAAGATTTTCCCTCCTGCATTCTTCAACTCCATGGAGCATTTACCAATTCATTTGCCTTATGAGGTAAAGTTATGTGGACCTGTCCAGTATCGGTGGATGTATCCTTTCGAAAGGTAAATCAAAGGCCATTTCTCAATTCTTTCTTACATCCCATTCAGTGTCATAACCTACTTATACTTCTCAATTGCAGGTTCCTGAATCACTTGAAACGAAAAATTGGTAACAAGGCTCGAGTTGAAGGTTCCATATGCAACGCCTATCTCACTGAAGAGATAGCAAACTTTTGCTCCAATTACTTTCAGTCTTCAGTTGACACAAAAACACGAGATCTAGGTCGAAATGTGAATGCCGATGTGGATTCTATGGTTGACAATGATGAAATTCCAGAGTTGTTCACCGTGGATACTGGTCGAGTGTCAAATGTGGGTAAAACTCGGTTTTTAGATGACAAGGAACTCGAATGTGCTGATTTGTTCGTTTTAAGAAATATTGGCATACTCGGTGAATATGAAAGGTAAGTAATTGAACGATAGTTTTCAAAAATCCTTATAATTAAAATAATTGAAACAATGATATGACACTCGTCGTTAATCTACTAGGGAGTTTGAGGACTACATTCTTCATACACGATCTGATTTGCGTAGAGAAGATGTCATGGAGAAATGCGAGGGTGAATTCCCTAATTGGTTTCACCAAAAGGTTATAATACTACTCTAACAACACTTATCGATTAACTTGTGATTGTACACTACATTTCAATGCGTTCTAATGTTGACAATTCAATTCGAACCGGTTGTAGGTGGTTGAACAAAAACCAAGTTCCGATGTGTTGCGAGCACTGTCGATGAGGCCTTTCAAGCGTGTTCGGACTTGGAACCAGATATTCGTCGGTGGATTTAATTTCCATACACAGTCCTATGGGAAACACAAATCTACCATGAATTATGGTGTGTGTGTGTCCAGTGAGGACGGTGGAGAGTATTTCAGCATTTTAGACGATATTATTGAACTTGTCTACACCGGTCCCGAAAGAGAGTACAAGACTATTTTGTTCAAGTGTAATTGGATGGATTGTGGTAGAGGAATGAACATACATGAACAATACAAGCTCATTGACGTAAATCATACTAAGAAATATCCCAAGTATGATCCATTTGTCTTATCTTACCAAGTTTCTCAAGTGTACTACGCATCATACCCTAGCCTTAAACGAGATCGAGTTCAATGGTGGGCTGTGTTTAAAACACAAGCAAGGTCGGTGGTTGATGCTCCAGTGGACTTAGAGTTTTTGCAGGCACCTTCACCACAAGTTCATGCAACACTTTGTCCTCCGAATGATATTCCAGACTATGATCTAGATATTGATGACGATGATGACGATGGCTTCATTATCTCCAGTGAAGAAGATGAAGATTCTAGCATTGACTCTAGTGAAAGTGACGATGATGAGGACATCGATGTATTTTTAGATGACACTAGTGACAGTGATAATAGTAGTGATAAGAGTAATGAAGGGGAGACTATGTAGTTACTATGTAATTTTAGTAGTTTAAAGATGACTGGGTCTTGTAATGTTTCATTTCTTTTTTTATTACTTTATATTTGTCTTTGTAACATGATTCCAATGTTTCATTACTATTTTTGTTAAATTTAATTTAATTAGTAACATGGCTCTAAAATTGCATTACTTTTTTTGGCTAACTTTAAGTTAATTAGAAACATTGTTCTAATTGTCCTTGTATTTGAAACTGTTTCAGGTGGTCATGGCGGGAGGAAAAAAAGGGGAAACATCGAAGAAGACAAAGGGGAAGGGCATTACTCAGGTTGTTGTGCACGACGATGATGAAGATTCCATGGAGGAAGAGGAAGCACACGATTTGGGGGCGTCTCGAGAAATCATCACTCGGAGACATATTCAGCCACAACATCACCAGCATCAAGGGCAACAACGTAACTCGAGGGGCAACAACTTGAGGGGGAACAAGAAGAAGAACCTAATGATTTGCTGGAGTTAGACCCTACCACACTTTGGTACGGTTGTGGTTGTATTGAAATATTTGCTACTTTAATTTCTAACATGTTTTGCTCACTTGTTGTTCATAATCTACTAACATTAGTATCTCTACTTTATTACAGGTTTGATGCAAAAAAGGTGAAGAACGTAATCTCCGACACGCTCACCGGTTACTATCGAGAGCCTTGGAGAAATTACGGAGAGGTTGATGAAGGATCAAGAGAACACTTCTGGAATTTGTTCAGCGTATGATAACCTACACCTAGCATAATATACGTTGTATAGGCTATATTGATGGAGTTTAGTTTCTAATATAACTTTTTTTTATGTATTGCAGAAAAAATTCAAATGGGCACCTTAGTTGAACGATCATGTGAAGCGAACCTTCGAAGACAAGTTTGCAAATCGCCTACGTGACACGTTCTACAACATCACAAAGAAGATGAATGGAGCCAAACCACGATGGCTTAATGAGGATGTGCACAAGAAGATGCTGCATATTGTTGCCCATGATCCAACATATAAGCAGCGGTCGGAACAAAACAAGAAGAACAGAAGGGGCGGATCCATGGATAATGTCGTTGAACTAACCCACTTTCAAGGTTCCATGTCAGCTGTGCAACATGCAAAAAAGATGGTAAGCTTACTAAAATGTCATTTCATTAATGAAGTCAATTGTGTATTATTAAAATAGTTTAATGACATGTTGCCACAAGTTTTCTTCCATGTACTTATAAAGGCGGAAAAAAATCAAGGCCAGATTCCAAATGCCCCTGACCTTTTCAAGAAGACACACTTCAAGGATGTTCCCGAGCAAAGGCAAGTGGCTGCCAACACCAAGGCCAAGAGGATTGCGGTAAAAACTTCATTATATCTTTCATTACTCTTATACAAAAGTTTGTTGAATTTGAATGAGTAGGGTTCCTAAAATGTGTTAAGTGCTAGTTTCATTTGATTTCAAGCCATAGTCACCTAATATTATGTATTATTGGCATGTTAGAAGAAAGAACGAAGTCATTTCATTAAAATGGTAGAAAATGGGCAAAGTAGAAGCCACATAGGCCAAAATTGGTTGAATTTGGATGAATAGGGTTCCTAAAATGTGTTAAGTGCTAGTTTCATTTGATTTCAAGCCATAGTCACCTTATACTATGTATTATTGGCATTTTAGAAGAAAGAACGAAGTCATTTCATTAAAATGGTAGGAAATGGGAAAACTAGAAGCCACATAGGCCAAAATTGGTTGAATTTGGATGAATAGGGTTCCTAAAATGTGTTAAGTGCTAGTTTCATTTGATTTCAAGCCATAGTCACCTTATACTATGTATTATTGGCATGTTAGAAGAAAGAACGAAGTCATTTCATTAAAATGGTAGGAAATGGGCAAACTAGAAGCCACATAGGCCAAAATTGGTTGAATTTGGATGAATAGGGTTCCTAAAATGTGTTAAGTGCTAGTTTCATTTGATTTCAAGCCATAGTCACCTTATACTATGTATTATTGGCATGTTAGAAGAAAGAACGAAGTCATTTCATTAAAATGGTAGGAAATGGGCAAACTAGAAGCCACATAGGCCAAAATTGGTTGAATTTGGATGAATAGGGTTCCTAAAATTTGTTAAGTGCTAGTTTCATTTGATTTCAAGCCATAGTCACCTTATACTATGTATTATTGGCATGTTAGAAGAAAGAACGAAGTCATTTCATTAAAATGGTAGGAAATGGGCAAACTAGAAGCCACATAGGCCAAAATTGGTTGAATTTGGATGAATAGGGTTCCTAAAATGTGTTAAGTGCTAGTTTCATTTGATTTCAAGCCATTGTCACCTTATACTTTGTATTATTGGCATGTTAGAAGAAAGAACGAAGTCATTTCATTAAAATGGTAGAAAATGGGCAAAGTAGAACCGTTACCTTATGTGGCTACATTTGCTTGAATGTTAGCTGCTCGTGTTTTAAAACTTTGTTGGCTACATTTGCTTGAATGTTGACTAGAACAATTTTTTTATCATGTATATTTTGTAGGAGACCTACCAGAAGAAGCTTGAAGAAGCTTGGAGTCAAGGGATTCAGAAGAGCCCTAATGAGTTGTATTGGGAGACGGTGGGGGGGGGGCGCAATAAGAAGGGTCGTGTGAAGGGACTTGGCCAAAGTGCAGAGTTGTACTATGGCAACCGAATGGGTCGAGTTTCCAGTTCTTCACAACAATACACTCCATCCATCATTTCTCAGATGCAAGATCAGATGGAACATAGGGTGCAAGCTCTCCAAACTCAAATGGAAGCTGAGATGCAAAGCCAAATTGAAGCCAAAATGGCTGAAATGGAGAGGAGATACAAGGAGAGTATGGATGAGATGATGAGTCGTTTCACCAACAACAGCACATGTTCGACCATTCCTCCTCAGCCTCGAGACCCTAGGGATGACCCAGGTAGTGGCGGAGCAGGCCAGGGTACCCCGGCGATTGTTTAGCTTAGCTTCACTCTACTCTACCATAGCTTTTGTTTAGTTTTAGTTGGATATTATATTACTTTGGATTATCTATTGTTGTAGGACATTAATCATATATATATTAATGTAAATATGAAAATTTTAAATTTTTTGGGTGGTTTATTAATTTTTTTTGTAGCAGAAAACAGGTGTAGGCTGTTCAGGTTTATCAAATATTTTTTTTAATCGGGAAAAAAAAAAATTAAAATCTGGAATAGAAATTTGCGACGGAAATAGTGGTCGCAAATTTTGCGACGAAAATTATCCGTCGGAAGTAAACAAAGTTGCGACGGTTTTTTCCGTCATAAAATAGCGACGGAAATTATTTCCGTCGGAATATTTGCGACGGAATAATCCGTCGGAAACTTACTTTTGCGACGGATTGTTCTGTCGCAAATAATACTTTTCCGTCGCCATATCACTATTGCGACAGATAATTTCGTCGCAAATCTCCATTCACGACGGATTAATTTCCGTCGGAAACTTGCGACGGAATCAAGCCTCCCCCCAAAATTCCAGTCCGACAGACTTTTGTCCGTCGCAATTTCCGTCGTAACACTCTGTTGCGACGGAAATTCCGTCGAAAAAGTGCTAATTTGCGACGAAGGTTATTGCGACGACTACTTCCGACGGAATTCCGTCGGAACCGTGTTTTCCGACGGAATTTGACTTGATTCCGACGGAAAATTTCTGTCGCTATTTTGCTGTTTTCTTGTAGTGACCCCTAATAGAAGTAAAGAACACACTACACATGGCCACTTTTCTCCACCCTCTCTCTTCTCTCCTCTCAAAACCAAGTCTCTATTAAGGAATTTTGAAGTGGTTTCCATTGATTTTTAATGATGGAAACTAGAAAGTCCTTTATTGTTGTCATTTTGTGGATCAACGCCAACAATCTCAATTATGGTCGATTTTCCTTAAAAAGTCGTTACTAATCAACTATCGATTAACTCGCTAAGGTTATCCTACAGCCCCTATATCTTAACCAGTTTGACCGGTTAGTACTGCCACTTATGTTTTGTTTTCATTAAACTTAGTAAAAAAAAAAAAAAAAAAAATAGTCCTTCACCAGTCTAAACTCAATCTTGTTCTCTAAACCTTTAAACAATAATATGTAGTAAAACAAACCTCTAAGAATTCAACATGTGGCAATTTTTAATTGATTTATCCCGTCATAACAATCTAGATGTTATTTTAAGGACCCTCAAAGTTGGGACGACATGACGACCATGAGTTAATCGATAATTGAAACCTTTTTAAAAAGAACAGTGTCCATAATTAAGACTAGTAGAGTAGTAGAGTCAATTTTTCCTTTTCTTTAGTTTTGTTTATTTTTTTCTCCTCTTATTATGGGAGATTTTTCTTGCTTTTAAAATCTTAGCTAGGATTACAAATATGATGCATCATTGTAAAAGAGATTTATGAAACGTTCTTTCAAAAATGAATCTGATGATTCAATTTAGATGGAGAAACTACTCCCTCCATCCCATAATACTTGGGACGTTGAAGTGGACACGTAGTTTAAGGAAATTATAAAGTGGCCTGGGTTCATTTAATATATTTTTTATAAAAGATTTTCTTTTGCAATTTTATAATGCAATAAAACGAGTGAGGTAACTAAGGAGAGAGAAAATGTGAGATTTTTTTTTATTAGTGCTTCCATTTGATATTTAGTAACGTATCAAGTATTGTGGGATAGACGAAAATAGGAAGTGTGTCAACTAATATGGGTAGCACAAACTTTTAAAAAAATCGGGTGTACAATAATTATTGTACATCCATTTTAAATATCTCTTAAAGTGATCAAAAGTTACCCTTGAAATGAATAAAAGTTACCCTAATATATATAAAAGTTACCCAATACAAATAAAAATAATCTATGCTTTATTGGACATTTTAAATGACTAAAATTCAATTATTAGTGATTGAAAGTAATTTTATTACCCTTATAAAAGTTTTCTTGTTGCATTTATAAAAAAAAATCATATTATATTCAAAGTTACCCAAAAAAGGGCAAAAAGTTACCCTAAATTGGCATAAAGTTACCCCTGCTACAAATTATCTCATATCTACTACAAATTATTGAATTATCTCTCCTAATAATTTTTTTTTTTTTTGGTGTTTAGAGAGCCACAAAAGGCGGGGGGTGAGAATCGATCCCAAGATCTCCTGAAATTGGGAGGGAAGCTCTAACCACTTCGCTAACCCTCACTCTCATCTCTCCTAATAATATGATTATATATTCTAGCAATTATGCGAGAAATGTACGTTTCACTACATAATGCCGCAAGATCTCCACAATATAAATAGTGGTTTTGATGAAGGAAATATTTTTATTTGATTCTAGAGTATTTGTTAAATGGTTTGTGTGTGTGCGCGTGTGTGTGCGTGTGTGTGATAAAGAGGATTCAATACCCTCATTTTGGGGGTAATTGTTACACTAAGGGGAGGGTGGGTAACTATTAATGAGGGTAATTACTCCTCCATCTCTCTCTATTCATCTTGGCACAACTAGCTTATTTCATTTGTAAGTATCATGTCTCTTACAACAACACCTCTAATTACTTTTGTTTTTTCAAGTTTGACTTTTATTACCCCCTTAATGTATTACTCCCAATCCAAGCATACTGTTATCTTTGGTAAATTGAAGCGTTCTAGGCACATACCTAATTATTTTTTGGTTTGAATTCCAAGAGTGGTATTATCTTGGGTCAACAAAAGCATTATTCTAGAAACATACCTGGTTTTTTTTTTATTTATATTATATATATATATATATATATATATATATATATATATATATATATATGGGATCCGATGAGAATAGCTTCATATGTGAGAATTCATACTTATATGAGAACTGATTTAAAATTTAGAACATGTGAATAAAAATTTAGAACATGCGAGTTAAAATTTAGAACATGTGACTCAAGTTAAAATTTTGAACATAGGAGTAATAATTTAGAACATTTATGTGAGTAATAAGTTTAGAACATCTGATTTAAGAATTAGAACAAGAGATTAAAAATTTATAAAATTTGATTTATGAAATTTTAAACATAGTAGCAAAATTTAGAACATCTGATTTAAGATTATGAACATGTGAATAAAAATTTAGAACATCTGATTTAAGATTATAAACATGTGAATAAAAATTTAGAACAAACTAATATAAAATATAGAAAGTGTGAGTAAAGTATTTAGAACATACAAGTAAAAAAATAGAACATATGCTTTGAAATCTGGAACATATAATTAAAATTCTTAGAACACACGTTTTAAGATTTAGAACAAGTTATTTAAAATTTATGACATCAAACTTAGCTAATTTATGGTTTAGAACATGTGAGTACTAAATTAGAAAATTTGATTTAATTTAGAACACCTAAAAAAAAGTTTAGAACATCAGATTTAAAATTTAGAACATATGAGTAAAAATTTAGAACATAAAGAGTGTTCTCACATATGAAAAATTCTCACGAGAGCCTTCCCCTATATACATATATATAGGGCCTGTTCTAATTTACTGAATTGATTATAGCTGAACTGAACTGATTTGAATTGAATAGAGTTGAACTAAACTGAAATGAAATTAAGCTGAAGAGAACATGCCCTTAGTAGTTAGTACTCCATAACTAAATTCCCCAATTAAAGAGTCTCTTAATATAAAGGTGCATTTTCTCACCTAAACTTATCATATTAACCCTGATTACCTCTAACTTTGAGATTTTCATGTTATATGTGTATACCTGATTGGACTTAGGGCCTGTTCTTATACGTTTATTTTCAGTTCAGTTCAGTTCAGTTTAGTTCAGCTCAGCTCCTAATTTCCTTCTCTTATAAAATATTCATTTCAATTCAGTTAATGAGAATAGACCCTTAATCACTTATTTTCTGTAAGGGTGAACGAAACACACACAAAGATTTTATGGAGCTGAAAAGGAAAGGAAAGACTTTGAGATGAAAAGATTGGTGAACAACTGAATACTACCAAGAATGGATTCCATACGAATAGCCTACTTGAGTAAGAAAGTGGCAAAAAATTAATCATTCCACCAAATCATCAACCATAATCTCAAAACCAAAACACAAAGTCTAAAATATCTATATCAATAGCTAAAGAAGATCACATATTATACTATCTTACATAAAAATCTTACAAACAAATTCTAAGAAAATTAAACTAATGAGAAACATAAACATTATATTCAACAATAGTAGCCCCATTTGGATCCAACATAGTAATAGTCTTAGCTTGAGCATAACCACTAGCAAACCTAAACACACCACTTCCACCAATTACCGCCAATTCCCTAACTTGCTCCATCACCGGATTCCTCCCCATCACGCTCAACGTACTCCCGTTATACGATCCACTCGAAAACACGAAATTCATCGTCATAAGTAACGCAAACTCTTGTTGGTCCGCGAAAGCATACATCCCTTGTGCATGACCTACAACATTCGAGTCATCCTCCGGCCCTTCGGTCAACGGATCATCGATCATGACTAGCGCGCCAAATGTGCTAGGCGATGTGTCCGTCGTGTTGGCTTGGGCGATACGTATAGCCGTTTGTTTCGGCCCTTGGACGTAGTCATGGAAGTAGAATTTGATATGGGTTATGTCATTTGATTGTTGTTTTTTTATGGTTCTTGAGAAGGTGGCTTGAGTAATTGGGGAGGAAAATAAGATTATTGTGAATATACTCAAGATGATATTACATGAGAATAATATGGACATTTTTTGTGCCATTTTTGCATTAACTTTGGTTTGACAATAATTATATTCAACGGATTATATATTATAGGTAGGATTGATTTTATTTTTTATTAGGTGGGTTGGTGAGCTAGTGAGAAAGAAAGGAAGGAAAAATTGACATTTGCATAAGTTGTTGAGCCTCTAGCTAAAAAGGAAGAAATTCTAGAAAGTTTGAATTGAAATTTCTAATTAATTAATTTCTTAAGTCGAAGTTTTCATAGATAATTTTCTAAACATGAACTTTATGCTTTTTGAGAAACAAACTATGAACGTTCATACATAAAATTAAAGTAAGGTGTGTATATTAGCGTAACCGTGGGGTTCAGAACACAGACACATCAACTATTACTTGAAGAAGTAGGGACAACTAAACAAATTAATGTTGCTTTTAAAAGTTAACTTGTTTTCTTTTTCTTTATGTAAATGTCAAATTAGCAATATTCAAACAGTTGTCAATATTATGGGATAGTAGATGCTTTGAATAACACAAACATGTATACAAGAGTACAAAGAGTATAGAACTAATGCCCTTTGTAATTATTCAAGTGATTTAATAAATTAGATTAGTTGTGTTTGTTTAAACTCATGTAAAAAAATAGATGTGGCGTTTGTCAAAATTTGAGAAACTTTTGTGCCATGTAGGATGACTAAAATGAAATTGTTGTAAAGTTTTTCAACCCCACTAATTGGCAGTTGTTGCTTGTCCGAAAATTCCGCCATTCATTAAAATAATGAACACAGGGTATTTTTAAAAATTTGTGTTATTATATATCCTTATAAGCTGAATCAAACTAGAAATATTCATACGATAAAAGGTCCATACTTTCTTAATTATGTTTGCTTATGGTCAATTACATGCACTTGGTTTCGTATTAAAAAATAAATTAAAAAATTAAATATTTTAATTTAAAAGTAAATATTAAGATAAATTTAACAGGTTCTCACTTGATAGTGTTTTTTTATGTTCAGTCAAATCAAATTAAGGGAAATGTACCAAGGAAATATCATTTGTATGCAATTCGTTTAGCATCGTTGTGGTTTTCTGTTTTTTGGTTTTTTGGTTTTTAAAAGTATATTATATATGTCACATAATGAATCAAAAATTATTTAGACTTATTACAAGCATGATATATAATTTTGAAAACGACAACAGAAAAGTGGAAAAACCTTTTTCTTGTATCCTGTTTTTGGTTTTTGGCTATCAAAAAAACAAAAAATTGAAAACCAAAAATGATGCCAAACAAGCCCTGACGAAAAACCAAATACTCGCAGTCATTGGCTATAATTATTGTGACACATCTATTCAACAGAGACTTCATAAATCATAACCATGGAGTCTTAAGGTAATCGTTAGGAGAATGTACTTATCCTACTAAGTTATCACCTCTCATAGGTCAGCTACTACGTCCAGCTATATATATATATATATATATATATATAGGTCAACACTTAAGAGTAGAAAGGAAATGTAATTTAAGAAACTCTTCCCAAACATAATAACATATGTATATCTGGTGGAGTGGTGGACTCAAATTCATGACCTTTAATAACATGTGTGTGTGTGTGTGTTTTTTTTGGACAGAATATGAGGTGAGTTTCTTACCATGCATGCTTTGGCTATTTTAAAAATTCTCACTTGACTCTAACTGCGTCATAAATATAAATATAATTAAAATCACGATTAAATCAAAAAGCTTTGATCACATGATCGAACTAGAAATGATGAGTTGAAATTCATGGAATGAAGGAGCTATTTTATGCCAAAAAAAAAAGGAGCTACTCCGTTTTTGATATGGGTGCTTATCTACTACGGAGTATTATATTGTTAATTCGGGCACATGTTTTAATTAATGTCTATTTCAAACAAGCATATTCGTAGACACCCCTGTATAAATCGATATTTTTTTTCGGAAAAAGTTGGAACTTGCAAATCAATAATTTGAGGACCAATAAAATAAAGTTATGGATGAGGCAGCTTGAATGGACACCACATACTAGTATTGCTACTATATGCTTGAAGTTAAAAAGGTACACCAACTCTTTACCTAAGCATTCCACCCAAATATCTCACAATAATGCATAACTACGAATTCAACTTTTGCAAAACTCAAAAAATGTAGATGATAAAAATATTCCTTCTCATACAATTATACAAACATACAAATACTCTAAAGCAAACAAAAATCACATTACACCTCAAATCAAAAAATACATAAATACAAAAGAGGGATTATGAAGAAACTAAATGACACCATCTTAGAGAGAGTTGCTTGGCTAGATGAAGGTGTACCATCACTCGAGGTCGACCCGCCACCGGCTTGACCACTAACACTAGAAGCATGATTCACAAACACATTGAATAGTACAACCGCATCACCCGTCTTTTGATCGAACGTTTGAGTTTTAGCTTGAACGTAACCCTTAGCAAATCGAAACGTTCCGGTACCACCAACCACGGGCATTTCACGGACACTATCGTTCATAGCATCCCTTCCTAACACGCTTAGTGTACTTCCGTTATGTTCCCCTTCTAAGAAGTAAAAATTCATTACCATTAATAAAGCAGACTCTTGTTGGTCCGCAAACCCGTACATTCCTTGAGCACGACCTACTAATTTGGACGTGGGTTCGGGCCCTTCGGTTAAGGGATCATCCATCATGGCTAGGGCACCGAACATGGTTGGTGAGGTATCGGTAGACTTTGCCTTAGCAATTGGGATCGATGATGGGTTCGACCCACTAAGGGTGTCGTGGTAGTAGAAGGTGAGATGGGTTTGTTTGTCATCGTCTTTTATGCCAATTTCTTCTTTAGAAATTGTCCTAGAGAAAATTGCATGGTTTGTAGGTAGTAAGGCTAGGATTAGAAAAGAAATGAGAAAAATGGTGGGGATAGTGGATGATTTTGCCATAATTTTGGTGAAATAAAGTTTGGTTTTTATTTTTGGTTAGATGTTATATAGTTTTGAAGGACATAATATGTGGTATGGAACATGGTTTGGTTGGTGGGTTGTTATCAAAAGGAAAAGTAAAAGGGAAAAGAGACAATGATGGTTGTTATGTAGGTATATGCTGGTCATCTAAAAAGAATGTGTAGACTAATATGGAGTGGTTGGTAGCTAAACATAATTAACCAAGTTGGCTCATGGATAGCTTGACGCAATTGCTTTCTTCTATGTGAAAAACTATACATGTCAATCCTCATTTTGAATATGTTATACTATCAACTTTCGACCAAATTAAAAAATTTATGTGTGCTAGCGATCTCAAATTTAGGCTCTATTCACGACCGACTACATGAGGTCATGAGGCACAGGTAAATTAAATACTTTTACTTTATAGTCAACTCACTACTTTTAGAAAATGTTAATAAGAAGGGTTTTTTTTTTTTTTTTTTTTTTGACAAAGTAATAAGAAGGGTTATGTTGAATGACATGTTACATATGGTCGGCAATTACCTAGGAAATTGCTTTAGGAAATATGGAAAATATTTCATTAGTTGAAATGTTATGTCATTTGTCAAACATCTAAACTTCATTTTCTCTGGTCGTGTCCCAATTGTGAGAGTTATAGTTTCTAGAACTAAATTACTTGATGTGAATTTGAATGTTGAAGTTGTGATGAGGAAAATTAGTCTACAATAATTTATCAATTGACTTACTGTTAAAAATTTACCGATAGAAAGTTTTATTTCGGAGAATTAAAGGAGTAAGAGAAGATGGAGAAACTGATAATATTGCTCCCCGTAAATTTGCTCTTGTATGACACTCTTTATATGGCATGAGTGTTCAACTAGGAGTACAATAATTTCATACATATAGACAATATGAGTTCACAACGGTTGGACTCATATGTGCATTGCAATATCAAATCAATGATTGGCATTCACATTGTCTTCTAACACTTACATATTTATTGTTTAAATTCTTTCTTTATCTTTTGTTTACTAATATTTTTTTGAGGAAAAAGCAAATGACTTTTTTTAGAACAACCATAACAAAAAGAAAATGAAAATAAAAAGTTATTAGTGCATTTATTTGTTAGGCCCTGTTCTCTTCACCTTATAAAAATAATATTAAGTAAAAATAATTTCAGTTCTGTAAAAATATGTTAGTTCAGTTAAATTAATTTCAGTTCAGTAAAATTAATTTCAGTTCAGTAAAATTAACTTCAGTTCAGTAAAATTAACTTCAGTTCAGTAAAAATAAGTTCAGTTTAGTAAAATTCAGTTTTCTTAAAGAAGAATTATATCAGAAAATCAGTAAAAAAAATAATTTCAGTTCAGCAAAAATAATTTCAGTTCAGTAAAATTAATTTAAGTTCAATAAAAATAATTTAAGTTCAGCAAAAATAATTTCAACTTATTAAAAATAAGCTCAGTTCAGCAAAATTAAGGTGAAGAGAACGGGGCCTTATAGTACCACAAAGAACCAAACATTAAATTAGAATTTATACAAAAGATTTTTGATCAAAAATGTTGACTTTATATCAACGTTAAAGATAGTAATCATTTTAAGTTGTTTTTAGTTCAAATGATTATATTTTACTAATTTTTAGTTCATAAAATTAATAATTAATATCTTAGATAAGTTTCAATAAGTTCATACACTAAGGGTTTGGTCACATTTATTAAATTGAGCTGAACTGAACTGTTTATGAAAGAAGGAAATTAGAAACTGAACTAAACTGAAATTAAGCTGAAGTGAACAGGCCCTAAGTTTCAATATGCTAAATAGGTTTTATTTTTTGATTCATCAATTGCCCCCTTTTCTCTAAACCCTTGGTCTATAGCATATCCTCGTTTAATTAGGTTTTTGGCTATTGTGTTTCTCTATAAGGAGAAACAGGTATTACATATATATTAATACAATGCAAATTGGCCAGACTTATTAGTAAAATCATATACACAGACACATAATCCACAATATAACTAATGAATGATTCGAGGAGAATAAGGTTAATTACATATACAAAGTCAAAATATTGTATATTCTAGAACAAATGTTGTGCAATTGATCAAATATAGTGTCATACTTGCAAATGTGGTATATGTAAAAAATCAAAATACTTAAGAATAACCACGACAATGGTTACAAGTCTTATGATGAAGCTGGATTTAAAAAATTGGTTTTCCTTACCTACGTAATAATAGATAGGAAAAATTGCCCGGAATAATCCGACCTTTGGCTCATCCGCTCAAAATAATCTCACCTTTGGATTATTATTTAATAATCCGAGCTTTATATCCAATCCGCTCAAAATAGTCCCGGGTGACCAGTAACCGATTGAAGAGGTATTTTTTTTTTATTAAGTTTAATATACACGTGTCATAACTTGATTCGTCCAAAATAATAAAAAAAAAATAACAATAAAAAAAAGTAAAAGAATATACAAAAGTAAAAAAAAAAAAAAAAAAAAAAAAAAGCAGCCACCTAAGCCACACCACAACCACAACCACCACCATCCCCACCACAACCCAAACCCAAACCCAGATCCTAGAACTACCACCCTACCCAGACCGGAAATCACCGCTCCACCCAGACCCGAATCCCCCGCCGATTGAAACCGACTAATATCTCAACCCTACCCCAAAACCCTTTCGAAAATCAAAACCCACCACGCTTGATGAATTGAGGTCGCGCTACCTGAATTGCGTTCACATGGTGGGTTTCGATTTCCGAAAGGGTTTTGGGGTTGGGTTGGTTTATCAGTCGATTTCAGGCGGCTTGAATTGAGGTCGGGGAGGTGGGTTTTGGGAGAGAGGCTGAATTCAGTTGGGGGTTTGGTTGGTGGTTTCGTGAGGAAGGGAGGGTGACAGTGGTTTCGTGAGACGTGAGGGAGGGAGGCGGGGTTCAGGGAAGGGAAGGGAGTTTAGGCGCGCTGCCAGCGCCGATGGTCTGGGTGACCGGAGCCACTTGGCTGGGTGTCAGGGGTGACCGGAGCCACTTGGGCTGGTGGTGGTATTTAATTTTATTTATTTTAAAAAAACATTTTTTTTTAAATTTATTTTATTTTAATTTTTTTTTTTTGACAAATCATAGGGCGACACGTGTCAAGTAACTTGTTATTATAGGTTACATGACCGGTTGGGACCATTTTAAGCGGATTGGGTATAAAGGTCGGATTATTTAAAAATAATCAATAGGTGGGATTATTTTGAGCGGATGAGCCAAAGGTCGGATTATTCTGGGCAATTTTTCCAAATAGATACTTCCTCCGTTTTCTTATACTTGCAACAGTTTGACTTTTACACTATTCATGTACTCCACTTTGACTAGCTTTGACGATTTATAGCTAAGAAAAAATATAGTCATGTGTGATCTTGTTAGATTCGTCTTGTTTTATAGTATTTTAATATCTAACGTTTATAATTTTTACATATGGCTAATTAAAGATATAAACGATTGAAATAATGCATCGGCAAACGTGAAAAGAGAAGTGTTGCAAGTAAAAAAAAAAAACAGAGGAAGTATTAAACTTCCACCATCCTACTCACTCTTCTTTTTCTTCTTCTCTTCTCTTCACCAATTTCATCACATCTGGGAGAACATGATTGAAGATCTAAGAAGGTTTTTTTTCCCCCCTAATTATTTCATTAAATTTGGATGAGTAGTCCATTACAAAATTAAAGATGCTATGTTACCATTGTTATCTTTAATAATTATGGTCAAAATAATGACATAACAATGCAAGTATTCATGTCACATTATTAAAAAACCTACAAGCGAGCTATGTTAATCAGACACGGCTAAAATCGTGAAGTGTCCGTGTCGCGTATCCAGCCCTTCACTGTGCACTCAGACACTTCCATTAAGAGTGGAAAGGAAAAACAAAGGAGAAGCATGAAAGAAAACACAGACTTGTTCGAAGACCACCATTGATGATATAGAGAAATGGAGGGAAGAAGATTGCTATATATTAGGAGAATTAACTGAGGAAAGAATTAAATAAAAAAATAGGGCTGAAAGTAACGAAAATTAAAGTTTTTGTAATACATAATTTATTTATATAACTTTAAGTGACATATTAACATGTCCCCGTACCCATATCCAAATATCACAGAATCCCCGTGTCCTAAAATTTTGAAACTTTCCGGATTGGACACTTGGACACGTATCCGTATCGACACCCGCTCCCGAGTCCATGTAACATAGCTTACAAGTTCGTTAATGTATTAATCTCTTTACCCCCTTTTGTCTCAATATAGTTTGAACATGTTCCTTTTTAACCTGTCTCATACTAATTTCAACATTTTTTAAGGGTCTGTTCACATTTGTTGAACTGAGCTGAACTGAACTGATTGGAGCTGAACTGTATTGGACTGATTGGAGCAGAACTGAAATAAATATTTTATGAGATAGGAACTGAACTGAACTGATTGAAGCTGAACTGAACTGAAATTAAGTAAATGTGAACAGGCCCTTCAAATTGGGGGATCTCCTTATTTCTCGTTGATCGTGGAGCTAGATTGTCTAATATGTGAGAAATGTGTTCGTTAGGATTCTTCATCTCCTTATCAAAAAAAACATGTTATTAATTACAAGTACATATTAATAAATTCATGTATTCAATGTTGGTGTACGTATGTACTCCGTATATGATACAAAAGTCCTATGAAATATACTCCCTTCATTTTTAAATACTTGCTCCATTTCTCCATACGCGGAGTTTTAGGAGAAATTGGAGAAAGTAATAAAATATGAAGGTAGTGGGTAGTTAAGAATATAAAAAATTGTAAAATGTAAAAGTAGTAGAAAAATAGAAGGAGAGTAAATATTATGTTGGGTCCACTAAGTGTGAGAAATGAATTAAATTTTGTAAAAGCTTTCCAAAAGAAAAATTAAACAAGTATTTAAAAGCGGTCTGAAAAGAAAAATGGAGCAAGTATTTAAAAACGAAGGGAGTATTTTGCTATACTTGACGATTTGTACTACCTCCGTTACATATTATTTGCAACGATTTGACATAAAGTAAAGAGGAAAAAATGTCCAATCGTTGCAAATAATATGTAACGGAGGTAGTATTTAATTTTATAAGAATTGTCTAATCAAGAGGGAGATTTTAACTTCCCGAGAAGGTTCTATTTCACCCCATTTAATTATATCATGTCAATCAAACAATTTGTCATATACGAAATAATATACTTACTTTTTGTAAACTTTCAATTTTTCCACTATATACTACACTAGCAATCAATCCAGTACTATTTTTATTGAAATAATTGTTGTTAAATGAATTATATTTCTAGCAAAAAAGCAAAAGTTGTTATACTTCGATGATTCTGATTGAAGTATCAGTGGCGGATCCAGGATTTGTAAATTGGAGGTATAAAATGAATTTCGATAAAATAAATTTACAAAATAATGTGAATTGCAATATTTTTTCTAACTAAATTTTGAGTTAATAAATCATAAATCATTTTACTTTGTAATACTAATTGCGTGTACAATAAGTCTTATTATTGAGTAACTAAATATGTTTGTGGAAAAAAAAAGAGATTATCTAAGAGACCTGTTATTTGGAACAACAGGTCTCTTGATTGAATAATACTAATCTCCCGCTGGAAAAATTAAAATTAACACCTAAGAGGCTAAGAGACATGTTTTTTTAAGTAGGCGGTCTCTTTAATGTTACACAAAAAAGGCGGGCTGATATGTCACTTTGACTAACTACATAACAGAAGCTACGAGACCACCTATTTGATACAGGCGGTCTCTTTTCTTGCCAGACTTTTTTTTTTTTTGGCAGAATGGGGGTACATCTGTAACTCTATATACCCCCCTAGATCCGCCACTGGATCGAACTGAAAATGATGAATGGTTGTTTTACTGAGAAGTTAGCTGAACTAATAAACAATTTCTTTTTAGTTTTTATCACTAAGGCCTGCTCACTTTAACTTAATTTCAGTTTAGTTTAGCTCCAATCAGTTTAGTTCAATTCAGCTCCTAATTTTCTTCTCTTATAAATATTTTTTTCAGCTCAGTTTTGTTCAGTCAGTTCATTAACTATGAATAGGCCATGGGTCAAAAAAAAAAAAAAAAAGCTATGAATAGGCCCTAAATGTAAAGAAGATAAAGAGTACTAACAAAGGAGTATTGGGCTAGTGGCCACTGGCTATTATGGCTAATAGCATAATAATGTTATTAAGGTAGAGATTGGTCTTAACTTAAGTACTTAACAATTTTTGTAGGCATTTGGGATTGGATTTCTCCTTATATTCAAATCATTGGGCCTGTGTAGCACAGTACAAATATGGAAGAAGTGAAATGGTCCATGAAGCTCAGTGCCTCAGACTACGTTTTTTTTTTTTTTTTTTTTCTTTTTCTTTTTTTTTTTTTTTTGCAAAAACGTTCTATTTTTATAAATATAAAATATGGACTCTGTTTTTTTTGTCTGTTGATTTTTTTATATATAATATCTATTGAAATTAATGTGGTGATATTATTGAGTACAATCTCTTATGCTGTGATGTGTATGAAGTATGATCGTTTGTGGTTATTGAAAACTTCATCTGTGTGAACATTAGATAGTTGAGAGGTATGAGTGAAGAGGCAGCCCATGAATATTGTCAAAGTTGAAACAGCACAATTAGCTAATTGACAATGGTATGATCCGACTCAATCTTAACTGAAACAAAATCTAAATCAATTCAATTGGACATTTTGTTTGTCACCTTTAGCAAACACTATCAAATTAGAGGTGAACATGTCAAATTAGGCTAAACATCTTTTTTCTCATTGTCACTTAAAGTTGGACATGTATTGTGTTAGGGCGTAAAGGCAAAGCTAGCCTAGAGCAGTAGTCTAATTTAGTGTAGTATATTTGCAAGCATAATTTTTAATTTGAAGGGAGATTGTATACAAAGTTTTATTATGGATTCCCAATTTAGCACTTCTACTTCTAGCGAATTTGTCAAACTCATGTCAAAACTCAAAAGTAATCGATAATGATGGTAGACCATGGCTTGTGTAGTTGTGTAGTGTTTACCTAACCCAACCCAATGCCAATTCCAATTCTACATCATTAATCCATTTAAGTTGGTTACAAATATTAAAACCATCATATTTGTAATTATATTATAGTAATGATAGAAGATTATCCTTACTCATGTTCTTTCTTATATTAGAAAAAAAAGATGTCAATGCTATACTAAGGGCCTAAAGCCATTTCACTTCATCTAATTTTGCTGAACTGATTACTTTAATTAAAATTATAATTATTTTTTCGAACTCAAATTAATTTTCTAAACTGAAACTATATATACTGATTCTCTATTATATTTCTTTTTTAAAAAATAATGATTTTTACTAAGCTGAAATCATTTTTGTTGAATTAAAATTAATTTTACCAAATCAAAAATTATGTTGACGGAATATTATTTTTGCATGGTGAAATAAACGAGGCCTAATTATATTGTTTTTTTTTTAGTAGCATAATAATTGCGTTGCTGGTAAGTGGTAACACTGTAACATGATGATGAATGTTCTACTTAATTGATCCATATACCCAACCCAATAAAAAAAAAACCATTAACAAAGGCCCAATAGACCAGCACAAATAAAACACGGGCCGTGTTAGGGCCTCAACAGCAAGCAACAAAAATAGGGTTTTTTTATCCCCCACATCCTCACATATATAAGCAAATCCAAAGGCACATCAGTCTAAAACCCTAGCCTCCCCTTCATTTCTTCATCACCGTCACTTGTAGAGAGAGAGAGAAAAGATGCCGGCTGGACATGGTGCACGGGCAAGAACAAGGGATCTGTTCGCACGGCCGTTCAGGCGAAAGGGTGTGATCCCAATCTCAACTTACCTTCGTACTTTCCACATCGGTGAGTATGTTGATATCAAGGTTAATGGTGCCATTCACAAGGGTATGCCCCATAAGTTCTACCATGGTCGCACTGGCCGTGTCTGGAATATCACCAAGCGTGCTATTGGTGTTGAGGTCAACAAACAGGTATAATATCGTTTTTTTTTTCCGGGTTTTATGTGTTTGTTAATTTCTCTGATTTGAATTTTATTGATGTTTTTTCTTTTGTTCTATTTGAGTATTTGGTGGCTGGATTTTGTTAAAAAAATGATGAATTTTCTGGGTTTAATCAGTAATTTGGTTTGTTCTTAGTTTGATATGAAATATGAGAAATATTTGGATGATTTTGTCATGTTTATGGATGAACGATAGTTTGATTTATGAGAAATTATTCAAGTGATTATGATGGTATTGTATGCACATTTTAGATCTGTGGTATGTGAAATTTTACGAATTTTATGATATTATTTGATTTTCTTTTGTTATTTTGCGTTTGTCCAAGTAAAATATTATGTGATTATAAATGTGGTGAAAATTTGTGCCTTTCCATGGCGGCGGCGGCTGTAACTAGGTTTTTGGCTGGTTTAGTATTAGGGTTTGTAGTTGGTTTTCTCAGGTCATATTAATGAAATGGGTTGAGTTGTGTAGCATAATGAATTTCATTATATGATAAATTATGGGTAATTTTGGTAGGATATGTTAATTATCTTGGCGGACTTGATTTCTTTAGGGTTTACTTGGTACTGTATTTAGCTATTATCAACTAGGATGTGTGATTTCGAGGTTCAATAACATCGAGTGCAATGATATGATGCTTTCATTGTGTTTAATTAGGCAACACTTTAATTTGATAAATGGAGTCAAACCGAGTCCAAAGTTAAATTAGCCATAAACTAGGAACTACTTGTTCAGTTTAATGGTGCTAATCAGGCATAGCCTAACCCTTGTTAGGTTACGTGTTCGATGTTTTTGATTTTTATTATGCAAATTTCATCATCCTGATTTATTTGTGATTACTTATTGTTCTGTCATGGTTAATCTCTAGGTTGGTAACAGAATCATCCCCAAGAGGATTCATGTCCGCATTGAGCACATCCAGAGCTCACGTTGCCAGGAGGATCTTAAGCACAGGATAAAGAAGAATGATGAGCTCAAGGCTGCTGCTAAGGCCAGAGGTGAAGTTATCAGCACAAAGAGGCAACCTCAAGGTCCCAAGCCAGGATTTTTGGTCGAGGGTCAGACCATTGAGACGGTTACTCCTATCCCCTATGATGTTACCAACGATCTTAAGGGCGGTTACTAAGTCGTGTCTCTTAAGTTTTTGCTTATTATTTCGTTTTGGTTGTGTTTCTTTGGACAATTTAGACTGCTGCACAATCAACTTGTCAAATTTTGCTGCGTGAACCCATATTTGTTTTCTGTTTAGAAAGATGAATCAATGGTAATGTCTTTAGATACTGGTTTAGCAAATTTCTTGTGTTAACTTTAGTGCTTATGTGTTAATTTGCCTATGGATTTGCCTATGCGATTTGATCAGTTTGCTACTTTGCTTGCATATATTCGCATGGTTGCGTTAATGTTAGACATAATGTTAGACAAGTACTGGATGTCATGCCTAATACAGTAATAGTGAAGTGCAATGGCCATGTAACTGTGTATGGTCATATGCTGCAGATTATTATTGTGCCAATCAATGTAGCTTGTTTATATGGAGACTTTTTGCATAGGCCCGGTTAGGTTTTTTTATCACCTCTAGTATAACTTAATAGGACACCGAACACTTACGCGTTACCATTGGGCACATTGAAAACGCCGTAACATTTTTTTCTCTCAAATACTTCAAATGATGCGTTTTGACTAATGGGTTTGAATGATTGATCACAACTTGGTACTGTTCATCTGACATTCTCCTTAACCTTTTATAAATAATTGGTTTTGTAAATGATCAAGATGGGTTGGGCTTGTTGGCACGATTCGACCCTATTTAGGTTTTGAAAATAAGCATCCGGACTGACTCGAAATTATTATTCGGCAAATTATAAAAAGGGGGAGTTTTTTCCCGAGTTTTTAGAGAGCCACGTAGGATCTAATTTTCTTAGTGCGTCACGTAGGATTATAAATTTTAGTATTAGCCAATTTAATAAGAGATTATTATAATTTTTTATAATTAAATAATTCAAATGCCACGTAAGCAAAATTGGCAAATGAGATTTTTAAATTTAAATTAATTTAATATAAAATATTATCTTTAGATATTAGGAATTTTATCTAAATATATAACCAACTTTAGCACATAAACTTTAAAAAAAAAAAAAATTCAAACAAACCGTGCATTGCACGGGCTTTATCTAGTTTAAGTTATTTTTAGACTCGTCTAAAAAAGACTAAGAGAATCTCGTTAGGGTTGGTCTAAATTTAATGGATTTGAACACTTAAATTATATTTCAATTCAATTAATTATACCTGTCATTCAATTCACTTATCTTCCCCTAATCTCTCTTGAGCTCCTAATCCCTACCTTATAAAAAGTAGAAAGTTACTCTTATGAATAGTGTAATGCCAAGTATACCCTTTAAAATGTGTTTTTACATATATACCCTCATTAATGTATACAAGTTTTTTTAATGAATAGTATTGGACAATTATACCCTCTAAAATATTTAATTATGTACTTATTTGCTCTCATGCTTTAATGTTAGTTGTCTTGGACATTTATATACTCATAAACATAGTTGTTTACATATTTTTTTTTTGTCATTAACTCTGTCAACAACTAAATTTATGATTTTAAGACCAAGCCGAAAGAGTCTCTAGATTTGACTAGCTATGTGCGCGCATCGCGCGCGTTAGCTACCCTAGTATATAGATAAATACAAATTTTTCGTAGAGTTTTTTTTTACATCACCTAAGTTTCTTAAATCAATTTAGATACCTCTCAAAATTCTGTGTGGTCTCCTTGTTTTGCAACATTATGACTTCTTCTACTGATTTCAGCATTTGTGTATCACCCTGAATGGAGTTCCCAAGTTGAACTGGCCTAAAATCTCCTTTGAACGAGTATGTTTGAGATCTACCAATTCCCAAATCCGCTTACCATCGTAGGCACATAACCATAAAGAAGATGAGTCGTTATAAAAACAATTATAAATTTGATGATCACTAAAAATTTGGTATAAAGGTCTATCATCTCCTTCTAAGAAGTAGGTTTTTACGGGATTTGTTCTGATGTTTGATGTTTAGTGAGCTTAATTACTCTCTAAACAGGCAGGATTTAGTGAAATTAAGCACCACCACGAACGATGTCATGCGTCCGCCTGTAGGCTATAATGTAGAATATGCGTAGGATGCGGCCCTTAATTGCAATTTTTAAAAACACTTTCAAAGCCATAATAGCTACTAGCTAGTCTTTAGGTACTAGCTTTTTCCTTAACGTTTGTGAACCTGCCCCGATCTCACTCGGTTGTAAGAAAGCATTAGCTACACAGTACAAATTTTTAAAAACATATTTGGATCTTTTACCTCCCCCTAAATACCCCCAGGGGACTAGAAATACTAAAATCAAATATCGGGTTATTTCTTGACTTCAAAAAGGTAGAAGGTCAAGGCTACTACAATGAAGATGATGATTAGAAAATGAAAAATTTGAGGCAGTAAAGAAGTAAGACTTGAATTTAACAAGAAAAATGAATTTAACATGAAAAATAATTTGTGGTGTTTTGAAAATAACACCACAAATTTTACAAAAAATTGATTATAACACCACAAATTCTCAAACTTTAATTATAACACGACAAAAAAATCCAAAAATATTTTCCAGTCTTATAAAAAAAATATAATCTCATGGAAAAAGCTCTCAACCAAGGGTTATCTTCTGAAGAACGAGACTTAATTACTCGTTCATCTAAGAAACCAAAACGCAAAATCAATCATTTAATCTTTAACAATGATAACAATCCAGAAAAGGCTATGCAGCAGGGAAATAAGGTGGGACATTTCCCTCTTTTACAACATCAATCTACATCCTTTAGGGATATGGTAGCCATGGACAGCCATGGAGTTATTCAAGGAGTGCAACCAATCCTGGAGGATGAGGATGATACTTCTGATGATGATGAACCTCCGGAGGGAATGAAGGATGATCCAAAGTGTCCTATAATTCTGCTAACAAAGGAGGAGAAGAAACGTCTTAGGCAGCCATGGAAACATACCCTAATAATCAAAATGTTCAATAGCAAAATAGGGTACATGTCTCTAATGAAGAGGTTGAAGCGCAAATGGGAACTGAAAGGTGGCTTGGTGCTCACGGATTTGGGCCATGAGTACTTCATCGCTCGGTTCTCTAGCATGGATGACTACAATCATGTTCTGACTCAAGGACCTTGGATGCTTGATGATAATTACCTCACCATTCGAAAATGGGTTCCTAATTTTATTCCTGATGATGCACCAATGAGGTTTCTCACAGCCTGGGTTCGTATACCAAATCTCTCTGTAGAATATTTTGACAAAGAATTTCTACAGAAAGTGGGTGGGAAGATTGGTAAGGTCATAAGAGTTGATAACAACACTGCTATGGCTCAAAGAGGACAGTTTACTAGATTAAGTGTCGAACTTGATCTTACTAAACCCTTACTCTCGAAATTCTGGCTGAAAGGTAAAGTGTGGCAAGTGCAATATGAGGGCTTGCGTATGATCTGTTTCAAGTGCGGGAAAATTGGACATCAAGGAGACAAGTGTGAGTCAATGGCACATGCTGAGGAGGGGAGTAGCTTTGTTCCAGAAACTCCAAGTCCGATGAAAGCTGATGCTGTTCCTACTGTGGAGCAACAGGACTACGGTTCTTGGATGCAAGTCAAAAAGCCCCCACCTAGAAAAAGATCATCCAAACCAGACAAGGTGCAAGCAGTGGCAAGTGGTATAACCAAGGGGGTTAACCATGGTCAAGCCGTGGCAGCCAAGGAGTCAACTATTGCTAAGAATGGATCAAGATTTGCGATATTAGAGGAGCAAAAGGAGGATAATAATATGGAAACAGGGGATTTGAATAACAAAATTAATGATGATTTGGTAGTGAATCTTGGAGATAATTCTGCTGCAGTGGACAATATTATCAATTTGGAAAATATTCCCAAAATTGATAATATTAATTTACCCAAGACTCCTTTTTCTATGGGGAGATCGAATCAAAATCCCAAAATTGGTGGACAATTTATGGGAAATTTGAAAAATTGGCAAGAAGTTAGGAAGAAAGATTTATCTTTGTCAAAGAATATTTTAAAAGATAAATCAAATATTTTATCTTCAGGCCCCACTCCTAATCCGATCTTGCAAGCTAATTTAGGCAAAGAAAATAACCCGATTCCTATCGAAGCCAATATTGAAGCCAACCTCGAAGCAAACACAGAAGCCCTCTCTATCGAACCACAAACTGCCACCCCCGAGATACCAAATTTGTCACAAATTTCACCCCTAGCCACCCATGTCTCACCCACTGCCCAACCCAATTCAACTTCGGATTCCCCCGGAGAAGATACTATGCGTGAGTTTGCCAACGGACGAATCGTATCTATACATTCTCGACCCCCTGATTCGCACGATGGAGGTGGAGATTCATTCATGGTCGGTGTCGAATCTAATGACACCGGAACTAATGGTGATCTTGAGGTTACCATGGAAAGTTAATAAAGCTTTTAAGCATCTCTTAAGAGCTTTTGATGCTAAATTCCCTCAAGCAAACATTCTGATGAATAATAACCATAATATGATATCAAATTCCTTTCCTATCACGTGTATGGTTTGGAATGCTCAGGGTACTGGTAATAAAGAATTTCTCTCTGTTCTCAAGGAGATTGTTCGCATAAATAAACCAATTGTCCTTGCATTGGTTGAAACTCACATGGGAGGTGATCATGCTAATCGTGTTGCTACTATTCTTGGGTATAATGGACATACTCGTGTCGATGCTCAAGGATTTAGTGGAGGTATTTGGGTATATTGGAAGCCGGAGCTAGTTATGGTGGATCCGATTGAGCAAGCTAATCAATATATCACTATGCAAATTACTAAGGTTGGAGAAGAGCCTTGGTATTTTTCGGCAATTTATGCTAGCCCCGATCCTTCAAAAAGAACGGAGCTATGGGATGCACTCTCAGATTTTGCTAATCGACACAATAAGCCTTGGCTGTTAGCGGGTGACTTCAACGAAACTCGCTTTGATTGGGAAAGGAGTTCTAGTTGTCCTAATACTACTAGACGAAGTCAAAAGTTTAATGCTTGGGTGCATGAAAATAATTTGATAGAAATTGAATTTTCTGGCCCTGCTCATACGTGGGCTAGGGGAAATTCAACAGACACAAGGAGAAGTGCTAGGCTTGACCGAGCACTGTGCTCAGGAGAATGGAGTATGCGATTCGATAAGGCTCAAGTTCGACACTTACCTGCAATACAATCAGACCATTGTCCCTTATTTATCTCGCCAAATGGCTTTGCTCCCTTAGACTCACTTAATCGACCTTTTCGATTTCAAGCCGCTTGGCTTACTCATGAGAAGTTTGGTGATTTTATTCATGAAAAATGGGACAAAGCAGCCCCTTTAATGCCTCTGCTTGAGTCCTTGTCGAGGGAATTGCAAGATTGGAACAGAGAAGTTTTTCATAATATTTTCCGTGAGAAACGTTCTTTATTGGCAAGAATTGAAGGTATTCAAAAGAAGCTTGCGTTTGAAAGAAATTCGGGCTTGATCAAGTTGGAATCGAAACTTCGCAGGGACCTTGATACAGTGCTCAACCAAGAGGAACTCCTTTGGTATCAAAAATCAAGAGTTGAGTGGTTGAAGAACGGGGATCGCAAGACTACCTTTTTCCACCTAAGTACTATTGTTCGAAGGTGGAGAAATAATGTTGTGGCAATTAAAAATAGTGATGATCAGTGGATACATGACAAAGCAGAAGTCAAGGCTCTTGTTGTCAATTATTTCACTTCACTATTTACAGATGATGGTGATGAGGTAGAATGCAATATTCCAACAGGTGTAAGCACACCCATTTCTCATAATGATTGGTGCAAGCTGGTCCGTCCCTTCACTAAAAGTGACATTGACCTTGCCATCAATACGATGGGCTCTCTTAAAGCACCCGGACCCGACGGTTTTCAAGCTTTGTTCTACCAGAAAAATTGGGAATTAGTGGCACCCAATGTGTATACTATGGCTCTTGCAGCACTTGAAGGTAGAGGATTACCGGAGACCATCAACGAAACCTTTCTTGTTCTTCTTCCAAAAACAGAAAATCCGGAAATTCCTGCCCAATTTCGACCCATTGGTCTATGCAACGTAGCCTACAAGATCATCACCAAGGCTATAGTGAACCGCATCAAACCCGTGCTTCCCAAAATAATTGCAAATTCTCAAGCGAGTTTTGTGCCGGATAGACAAATCACCGACAATATTGTCATAGTGCAAGAGGTTCTCCATACAATGAAACGTAAGGAAGGAGGAAAGGGGTACATGACTATCAAAATAGATTTTGAGAAGGCATATGATCGCTTGAAATGGTCTTTCATTAAAGATACGTTGCTTGATATGAATTTCCCTCTCCTATTAGTTGAGGTCATAATGCAATGTGTGACCTCACCTTCTATGAGAGTGTTATGGAATGGTGAAAAATCAGATGTGTTTTATCCTTCGAGAGGAATTCGTCAAGGCGACCCTCTATCTCCATATTTATTTGTGCTATGTATGGAGCGCTTAAATCAAGTGATCGAGGAAGCCGTTTTCCTTAACAAGTGGAGACCAATTTTTGCAAGCCGTGGAGGTCCTGCCTTAACCAATCTGTTTTTTGCTGATGATTTGATATTATTTGCGGAAGCTTCTCCTGAGCAAGCAGCAGTAGTGAAAGATTGTCTAGAGAGATTTTGTAAAATTTCTGGACAAAAGGTGAGTCTACCTAAGTCGAGAGTTTATTACTCTCGTAATGTGACTGAATCAGAACAAGGTAACATCAATTCTGTTCTTGGGATGGATAGCACGGATGACTTGGGTTTCTATCTAGGGATGCCTACCCTCACCAATCGAGTGTCAAGAGAAACTTTTGCTCACCTATGTGAGAAAATTGATCGAAGATTATCGGGGTGGAAGACCAAGTACCTTTCCTTGGCGGGTAGGATCACATTAGCAAAATCTACAATTTCCACCATGGCCAACTACTCAATGCAAACCGCGAAGATCCCTCGATCAGTTTGCGATGATATTGACAAGAGAACTAGAAGATTTATTTGGGGAGGGACTGAGGAAAAAAGAAGTGTGCACCTTCTTTCATGGGACACACTTCAATTACCTCGAGACAAAGGAGGAATTGGCATGAAATCTGCAAGACAATCGAATTCGGCTTTCCTGACCAAGCTTGGTTGGAGAGTCCTTACTGAGCCTAATTCTTTATGGGCTAGAGTATTACGATTCAAGTATTGTCATGGCCGCTGTGATATCGACATGTTTACACCATCCTCAAACATGTCGAACGTTTGGAGAGGCATTACTGAAAATGCTGAATGGTTAAGGAAAGGTTCAAAAATTGCTGTGGGTAATGGTCGAACTACTTTGTTTTGGGATCATTGCTGGGCTTCGGATGCACCCTTGAGGGATGAGGCTACTGCAGCTATTCCACCTAAATTAGATGGAGCAATTGTGCAAGAAATGTGGGATAATGAAGTGGGTTGGAAATGGGATGTTTTCGCTGAACTACTGCCGAATGCTAGCCTTCAATTAATAGCAGCTCACAAGATTACAGAGGATCCAGAAGCAGGGGATTTGCGTTTTTGGAAGGGTGCTTCGAAAGGAAAATTCTCAATTAAGAGTGCAATGAACATTATGAAAGTTCAAGACAATATTGTCAAGCATCCCAAATGGGAACTGGCATGGCAAGCTCCTGCGCAACAACGAGTTCGAAGCTTTCTTTGGTTATGTCTCCATGATCGTTTACTTTGCAATGTAAATCGATTTAAGAGGCAAATTACAGATGATCCTCGCTGCCACATGTGCAATGAGAATGCTGAGGAATCGATCTTACACTTGTTGAGAGATTGCCCAAAGGCTCGCATCATTTGGGCAGACATTGGTGGTAATGCTCTATCCCCTACCTTTTTTTCTGGTTCGTTTGAGGAATGGTTTATCAGCAACATGGGCAGCAACGATGAACACATCTCAGAAAAATGGCAAACTTATTTTGCAACTTCTCTCTGGTGGATTTGGAAATGGAGGAACAGCATCACTTTTGGCAGAGGGGATGCTATTCCAACAGATGCAGGGGCTTTTATTAAGGCTAGAGCAGAAGAAACTTGGATGGCATTAACTGTTGATCCCATTGGGGGTGATACTCTGGGAAGAAAGCCTAGGCACGAGATCTTTGTGAAATGGATTGCACCCCCAATCGACTGGTTCGCTCTCAATACAGATGGAGCAGCCAAAGGGAATCCAGGACAAGCTGGGGGAGGAGGAGTAATTCGAGATGCTTCTGGTCAGTTTGTTCAAGGCTTTGCAGCTTGTTTTGGGGTTTGTCATTCTTACAGAGCTGAACTCTTGGCTCTGGAAATTGGACTCCAACTAGCATTTGACAGGGACATTGAGAAGCTTGTTATACAAATGGACAATCAGGCATGCATTGAAGCGCTTAAGGAAGCAAAAATTCAAGGAAGCGAGTGTTATCACATCTTGAACAATTGTCGTAATCTTTTAAACCGTTTTTGTAATGTAGTTTTTAATCACTGTTTTAGAGAGGAAAATAAGGTGGCTGATCGTCTAGCCAATTTAGGAGTTGTCCTTGAAGAGAGAGTGACTTATTTCGATGTTCCTCCACTCGAAATAAGGAACTTGCTCTGGGAGGATTTAGTTGGGGTTACCTCTTCTCGTTTTGTTAGGTAGTTTGTTTATTTCGGTTTGTGTCTAGGGCCTTGCCCACCTCTGCATCAAAAAAAAAAAAACAAAAAAATCCAAAAATTGAATTTCACCACCATGTGACGGATTCTTGGATGGAATCCGTTAGTGGGGCCTACACAAGACACGTGTCAAGTGTCTAGTGGTTTAAACAAATATTAAAAAGAAAAAAAAAACCTAAAACACCACCTCTGCACCACCTGCCTCAACCGCCAACTGCCGCCGGCATATGGATGCCCTAATAAAATCCGACGAAACCAACCCCTTTCACCGTCGATCCACCACTTTGCCCCCTCTCCCTCCCCAAAAACCACCTTAAGCCCTCCAAACCAACGCAAAAACCATCCCTAACCGCCACAAACTCCACCCCCATTTCTCGAACTGCCGCTAAATCCACACCCAATTCCCCTAGTTTTGCGAAATCGACCAATCGAGGGTTGTCATGGTCAATTTCGGTCGTTTTGAGGGTGAAAGGTAAGGGAGGGTGGTTTTCTGGGTTGATGTTTGCTGTGGAAGGTGGTTCATTGGGGTGATTTGTGGCGGTTAAGCAGGGTTGCGGTGGTTTTCGGGGAGGGGGAAGAAAGGAAGGGAGAATTTCGCCGGGTTTTTTTTTTGGGGGGGGGGGGCAAGTGACGCCGTCGGCTTGGGTTAGGCGTTGGCGCGGCTGGAGAAGGTGGTGCTAGTGGTGGGGTTAGCTAGATTTAGGTTAGGGTTTTTTTTAAAACCAATGTTTTATTGACACATGTCCATTGTGGGTCCCTTTAACGGATAACATCTAAAAAACCGTTAGATGGTGGTGAAATCAATTTTTTTTGATTTTTTTGAGGTGTTATAATAAAAATTTGAAAAATTGGGGTGTTTTAATCCATTTTTTGTAAAATTTGTGGTGTTATTTTTAAAAAAAATCCGTAAAACTATTATGGAAATTACATAGTATAACATTGCTTGCGTGTCATTGGGCCATTATATTCAGGATATTAAGCACGTTATGAGAGATATAGATTTTGTAAAGAAAACTTTTGTATTTGATGTGAATATGTAAAAGGAAAAATACACTTTAGTAATCCCAACTATTGACGATTCACCTAGAATAATCCCAACTAAGGATTATTTTCTAACAGTACCAACTTTGCCTCTTATTTTCTTTTAGTAGACCCAACCGGTCAACTACGGGTCAATAACCTGTTGTAACAAGTCTTCTGCCACGTGTCAACACACGATTGGTCCAAAACAAAAAATAGTAAATAAAAAAATAATAACATAATTATAAAAATTAGAAATTAAAAAAAACAGAAATAAAAAATCTAAAGTTAAAAAAAATCAAAAAATAATTAAAAAGCAGAAAATAACAAAAAAAAATAAGACACTTAAAAAAAATTCAAAAAAATAATAAAAAATAAAAAATTAATAAAGTAATAAAAAAAATTAGAAAAAAAAATCCCAAAACCCACCAGCCACCCTCCCACCACCCCATAACCCTAGCTAGCCAACCTCCCTCCTCTTTCCCCGCGACGGCCAACCCCCATAGCCCCCTAAAATGGCCGGGCAACGCCCACTCAGCTCGAAAACCATCCGGTCGGCCCAAAATCACCCCCCGAAACCACCCCCTCACTATTCCCCGACCCCCATAACCACCACCTCCTCTTCCCCGACCCTCAAAACAACCTCACCTCCTTTCCCCCACCATCAAAATAGGACATTTTGGCGGTAGGGGAAAGGAGCAGGGCTGTTTTGATGGCCGGGGAGGTGGGAGGGGTTGGATTTGGGGGTCGAGGAATAGGGAGGGAGTAGTTTCGGAGGGTGGTTTGGGCCGACCGAGTGTTTCCGAGATGGGTGGGTGTCGGCCAGCCATTTTGGGATGTTTTGGGGGTTGGCCGCCGGCATAGAAAGGGGAGGGGAAGGCTGTCTAGGGTTACAAGGCGGTGGGGGTGGCTGGGAGGGTTTTGAGATTTTTCTTTATTATTATTATTATTATTATTATTATTATTATTATTATTATTATTATTATTATTATTATTATTATTATTTTCTAATTATCTGATTCTTTTTTTAACTTTCTGTTTTTTATTCTGCTTTTTTTAATTTTTTTTGATTTTTTTTAAATTTTCTGATTCTTTTAATGAATTTTTTAATTTATGTATTTATATTTTCTGGTTTTTTAAAAAAAAATTTCCTAATTTTTTTCAATTTTCTGATTTTTTAATTAATTTTTTATTACTTTTTATTTTTTGAATTTTCTGATTTTTTTTTTTTGATTTTTTTTTATTTTCTAGATTTTATTTTCTAATTTTTTAAATTCTAAACTAATCACGTGTTGACACGTGGCATTTATTAAAAAAATTTCTTTTTCATAGGTTACCGGTCATTGGGACCGCTGGAAGAAAATAAGAGGCAAAGTTGGTACTGCTAGAAAATAATCCTTAGTTAGGATTATTCTAGGTAAATTGTTCATAGTTGGGATTATTTAAGTGTATTTTTCCTATGTAAAATTGTAAAAATGGTTGATATTTAACTATTTGTTTTTAATTATTTTTTTAAGGATTATAAGAGCACCAACAACAATGAGGATTCATATCATTTTAGCTCACTTTTTTGTTAGCTAAAAGAATCCTCATTGATGTGCAAGAGGGGGAGAGGATCCTCTTAAGAAGAGTAATTTCCTCTTAATGGAAAGGATCCTCTTCCTTGGCTCTTGTGCAAAAAAAATTATTTAAATAATTAATCTATTTACTTTTAAAAAAAGTTACAAAAAATGCTTAACGGTTCGCAGATCGTATTAGATAACAAAAATACATCACGAGACGCAGATTGTATATTTAGAATCTATGAGTCATACTAGTCTATATATAGCAATATAATATCATATATTATAAAAAAAAAATGCCATATAATAAATCACTCAACATGCTTGTCTAAACTACGACATCGAATGTTCATAATTAGTGCAACACATTTCCTAAAATATCTCATATTTTAAATCATAATTAGATGACATCGTATATTATTCATGACCGTTTATAAAATATCATATATTTTAATTTAGGCATGAAATAGAATCAAATCATATTTTAATCTAGAAAGATAAATCATATTTAATCTTCCATGATTATCCTAACTACTAAAATAGTATCTATCCGAATTACTAGCCAATCAAATAATTTTAAAATCAATTATATCCTAATCCAATTATGGGAAAATCATATTATTTAAATCAATTTTTATCCCCTTGGAATATGCTTATCCTAACAAAACTTATCCAATATTAACAACTTTAATTATGGATAATTACCAAAATTTAACAAACTAAAGATGGATAATATCAAATATAACAACTTTTGAATAGTTGATTTATCCTAAAACAAAAGATTTTATTTCAAAACAATTCTATTTTATCCCAAAATAAATCATATTTATCTTGAAATATTTTTAAAATAAAATAAATAAATAAATTTTGTTTTTTTTTTGAAAAACCGAGACACAACCACCGGCCACCATGGTTGGCTAGCCGAAGGCCCGAAGCTAGCCACGGTGGCTGGCTGCTTGTTACAACAGCCACTAACGCAAGGGCAGCAACTACTGTTGGGCTATAGGCCTCCGTGGTTGGCTAGCCACGGTGGCTGGCCACTTTACTGTTGCGCAAGGCAGTAGCAGCAGCCCTGTTGCAGCCGTGGCGGCAGCTGTGCAACTCTTGCAGGCTGCTGTCACGGCCACCCGGACCTCTGCCTTCCCCTTCCCTCTTGGACTGCTACCTGGTCGGCAGCCGCCGTGGTTGTGCCACCCAGCTGCGGCTGAAGGCCTTAATATCTTTTTTTGGTTTTTAGTTTAATTAAAATAACATTTATCCAAATTAAATCAAATTAGTCCACAAAATTTAAATTAAATCCTCTAGGGAATATTTCAAGCACTATAATCCCAAGCTTGAATCCCACTGTGATCATACACTAAAGTATGGTGGCGTCCAAAGGGAAAGAAAAGAGAGCAAAAGAGTCGGCAACAAGTTTTAGGAACTTGTAAATTAATCACGAGGTGAAGGTTACACCCCTTAAACGATCCAGGAGATTGTCAACTCCATAAGGTCTTGAACCAAATAGGGTTCGGGGATGAGGGTACGAATCCAATCTAAAAGAGAGAGAACTCGCCCTATAAAATAAGCCTCTACTTTGTTCTACTCGTATTCATGTGCGCATTCTGACTAACATGCAAACATTATATTAACCCTAAACCAGTTTATCTATGTTGGTTGAATATTAATGCACAAACAAAACTATTATTGGCGATCACTTGAATTAAAATCATATTAGCCTAAACCAAATTCTTAATTATCTTATTAAGCGTGATTTCAAGTACAAATTCCCTTTAAACAAGCATAAAATGCGTGATCAAGCAATACCAATAAATAATCAAGCAACATAATAATAATAATAATAATAATAATAATAATAATAATAATAATAATAATAATAATAATTAGAATAATAATAATAATAATAATAATAATAATAATAATAATAATAATAATAATAATAATAATAATGTTGATGTTGTCGGCATAATGTTGTTCGGGATACCCTTGTTGATGTTTGCTATCGTTTAGGGATTTCAGTGAGAAAAGAGGTTGACATTGGGTTGGCTGGAGCGAACGACGAGGCCCTCAAACCTGCGGATGTGTTACTTTATTCATGGGATCGTGGTCGCGATGTCTGTGTTGATTTGACATGGTCTTCTCCTTTGACACACTCAGGGCTATCTGACTTTATTCCTAGGCGGGTTGTGGCTGATGCTGCTCATCGGAAGCGGGTTAAGTATGAAGCTCGATGTCAGGCGATTGGATATGGTTTCATTCCCTTCTCCTTTTCTTCGCTTGGGGAATTAGAGAAGGAGGCTGTTGCGTTACTGAAGCGGATTCAGAGGTTCTCGACGACGCAAGACATTGGGGCTCGTGCTGCAGCTCATATCTTCACTAGGGTAGGATTTGCTATAGCTAGAGGAGTGGGGGCCCAGATTGTATCTCGGCTTCCCACTAATTTATTTGTATGACTTTTGTTTTTGAGATATTATAATAATAATAATAATAATAATAATAATAATAATAATAATAATAATAATAATAATATCATAATATAATCATAATCATGATAAGGCATAATAAAGGTTAATAATAATAGCAAGATCCTAGGCATGATACTAAAAAGATTAATAACAAATCCTAGCATGTCACTAAGCAATAAAGAACAAAGCTTTAAATCTAACATGGTACTAACATGATATTAAGAAGCATAAAAGGCACCCTAAGCATGATTCTAGAAAGCATTAAATAACATCCTAACATGATACTAGAAATTAAGCAAAACTAAGCATGCTTTCTACAAGAATAGAGCAATAAGATTACATACTTTGAAGCCTCGTACCTCTTTCTAATAACAAAATACACTAGTTAATAAACTTCAATGAAATAATAAAAAAAATTAAAGAATTAAATTAAATAATTGAAAGAAAGAGTAAAAAAGTTTAGACTGGATTTGGGACCAAACCCTCAGAAAGTATAAACCTTTCACGTCTAGGGCGAAGGCAACTTCAAACTTGGCTAGGTGTTTCTAAGTATTGTGTATGCGGAATTGTGTTTAAAAGGTTGGTTTAGAAAGAGAGAGAGAAAGAAAGAATTAAATAAAACTTGATGAGAGTTGATGAATAAAAACGGAGATCGAGGACCCTATTTATAAGGAATAAAACTACACGTTGTCCGGAAATTGACAGAATTTGATAAGGAATAAAACTACACGTTGTCGCCAGAAATACACTCTATCGCGAGGCGACAGGATCTGTTGCCAAGCGACAAACTTGTCGTTTGGCGACAGCCTAGCTTGCACGCGCTTTCCACTCGGAATCCGATCTTTAACCAAATTGATCTACGGAATCCGTACGGAAGATAAAACGTATCTTAAAAAATAATAAAATAATAATAATAAAAATAATAAATTCCGAATAAAAATCCATCTTAAAATTATTATTAAATCTAATAATATTAGAATTTAAAAGAACCTTCTAGAAACTTCTAGAAAGTTATAATTAATCCTAATAATTTTAGGAATAGTAATTAACATTGAGAACTCCTCTAGATCATTGGGCAGTATGTAAATAATGAACCGGGCCTAATTTAGTATTTTGGCCATAATTTCCTCAATATTTATCGGAATTGGGGTTATAATATATCGTTGGAAAGGTCTTTTCGAGCCCCATCCAATTACACTATTATTTGACCCTTATTACAGACCAAACTAAACTGGTTTGGCTATTTTTAATAAAATAGGGTTGTTTTCAAAAATAGAGAGAAGAAAATTTTTAATAAAACTAAACCGCAACACTTGATTTTTCACACTTTCACCTCATTCAATTATGGTTCGACGTGAAAGGCATTCATCACTGGGTTTGGTTTTGGGGAGACACAAATGGGTGTCTACAAATCCATTCAAATTTAAAATTAGGGTTTATCATAAAATTAATCCCAATTTAATTCTAACTCTCAAAATGAAATCGATGATCATACACAAAACATTTTATGCATAAATCAATCCGATTAAAAATTATAATACATAAAACAACTCGAATTAAATCAAAAATCAAGCACAAAAAATCATATTTTAGGCTATGAATTTTCGAAAATCCGAAAATTAGGGTTAGGTTGTTCGATTTTATTTAATATTCTAGGGCTTAATTCGGTCCTCTTCATGGCTATTTTGAGCAATATTCAATCAATTCCAAAAGTTTAATCACATTAAAATAATAATTGAACATAATTAGATTAATTTCTCCTCCTTAATTGACTGTAAAATTAAGAACATGGACTTCACATAATCGCATTATTATCATCAAGCGTGTTCATGCAAGAGACTAACTAATACCACTATAGGAGTTTATAGGTACTATAAAGCGGAAATTCATAAATCATATTCATAAAGCACCTAATCCCAAAATTACATGCATAACACACGAGACACATAATCATACCTTTGAAGCGTGATCTCAACGAAGCTAATTGACTGGCAAATCAGGGAGAGAATAGAGCCTTAAACGTTGCTCCTCTACTTAGTCCACAGGATTCGAACGAGTCGTCCATCAATACTAGATTGGTCGAATGAAAGAGGAAAATTGCGATCACCACCTTTAATGGACTAACCGACCACCACGAATCACCACAACGACGCCTAGGGAGGAGGAGAGAGCTGTGAGAGAGATAGAGAGGAGATTGAGAGAAGCTGGTTTCGTGTTTGTTAATTAGGGTTTCAACTTAAGTAAAACTGTTCCATAGATAACTTAGGCACCTAGTCTACTTATAATCATATTATAATTAGACTAGGTTAAGAAGCCTGAAACCTCTCTAAACCCTCCACATGGCCGGCAATAATAGGGGATGAGGCCCATCATGGGCCTCGTCCTCTCGTGCTCGATCTAGGCCCCTCTGTGTGACTTTATAGGATTCGTCCAAGTGGGTTTTGGCCTATTTTACTAGCCCAAAGATCGTTAGTATCCCTATCTATGATATAACGACGACCCAAATGTACGAACTTAATTATCTCCATAACTTGATCCATTTATATATCTAGTAATTACACATGACGAAGACATAAATCCTTCATTTCTAACATATTTTCAGCTAATCTATATAATTTACATAGAGTAGGGATTATTGTGAGAAGAGTAAACCCTAAATGCTCTTATTTTAGTGTGCCAAATCAAATTGCATTAAAGGCAACCAAATATTTTTACACTTTGGGTAACATATTGAGTAACCAAGAAAAGGAAAAAAAAAAATCAATATCAATTAAGCAATGAGATATTTTGCAACAAAATTTAATAGAGAAAAAAAATGGTAATTTTAAATATTATTTTCCTTCGTAATTTGATAGATCCCGGTCTTATTCAATAAATAAAAACGATGAATTGTTAGCATTAATATTTGAACCCATGACCTCATGCTCATTTTTTACTTTAACTTCAACCACTACTTTAATGGCACATCTTATGTCTATAATCTATCTATACTATATAGGCGTTCCTAATCAAAGATACACGCCACGTGTCACCCCTATCTTCCACCAAGAGTATGCCACATCACCCAATTAGAAATGTGAATGCCACGTGTCATTTGAAAAAAGTGTTTTTGTCAAGAATCGAACTTGAGTCCATTGGAAAATAAATAAGAAGTCATACCAACTTAGCTATCTAATAATATGGTTAACTTATTCTTCTTAAATAAATTTAATGTAGACCATGAGAGTGTTTTTATTTGTACTTTTACATGTCAAAATTTTTTTAGACTAAATCTAAAATAAAAATATTTAACACTATTATGTATATATAGAATATTAAAAGTAAAGTTTTATCTACATAAAATATAATATATGAAAACTATAATATATTAATTTTTAACTTATCGACCCGGGGCATCGCCCGGGCTAAACACTAGTGTTTTGTTAAAAAGAATTAATCATATTCATAAACTTAAAGAATTAATGTTTAATTTTTTTTATACATGTATATTTAACAACAATCTATTATAACAAAGATTAATCTAGCTAATTTGTTTATTTGCTCATACATAAAATAAAATCTATAGCTATTTTATACATGTAATCCAAAATATGTATAGAAATTGGTATGGTAATGCATTTTTTTATATTGTAATTACGACACGTCTTATATCTATAACGCTCTGTTAAAAAAAGTTAATCATATTCATAAACTTGTAAATTTTATCTTTAATTTTACACTTTTATATTTAACAACAATTTATCATAACAAAAGATTAATGTCATTTCTTTTATTTGCTCATACATAAAACCTATAACTATTACTATTAAAAATATTATCCCTAAATGTACATTGAACTAATAAGATGAAGATATACATTGAACTACTAAGATGAAGTGTTTATATCTATTACTCATATTTTTGGGGAGTGCTAAACGCAACCTGACTTTACTTAGCGCAGCCTCTATTCCACTCATTTATTAGATGTAGGGAAAAAATAAGCATTTTATATCTTCCCTCTCAAGTAATCTGTAATAACAAGAGTGCATTAATTTAATTTAAAATACATTGAATTTGCAATGGGTAATGATTTTTACATTAGCCTCTTCGAATTTGATAAAGAATCATACAAATCTATTATGTGTAGAATCAATAAATCCACTTTTCATCCTTCAAAAAAAAAATTAAATAAAATAAAAACCACTTTATTTCGTTTAAATTGTATGAAATGATTGAGCCTATTTCGTGTGTCACCCAACTTCATCCGTATCATGTTCATATTCATTAGATCTCGGAATATTATTCGATGTAGATTATGTAAGTAATTCGAATAAACAAAGGTATAAATTTCTGGAAATTAGGTGTGGAAGAAGGTGGAAAGGAAAGCAGGCAAAAATGTCGTGAAGATGTTTTTAAATTAGAAGGGTATCTATGGTATTTAGGAGGAGTGTATAGTAGTAACTAGAGGTTGCGTTTAGCAATCATATTTTTTTTTCCTTTTCTATAACAATAAAAGAACGATGTAAACTAATCTTTTAGGATACTAGATATTGGTTAATATATTTTGATGTTCAATAATGATTGAAAAACTATATATAAAATTTTACAAGCTAAGTATTGAAATAAATGTAACTAATTTAATCTATATTAATATTTCATCACATAATTTTTATTATAAAAGCTCATTATCTATATTTATATAATGACCTGGAGCATTGTCTGGTCCAAAAATTTGTTTTCCTTATAAATTTTTTATTTTAACTAATTTGTTTGAACTTCTAAGTGTATCTTCAACTAATTAGCTTGATTTATGATAACTTATATTAACTTATTCTATTTATGCTTATCTTATATTCAATCTAAAAGTATTTTTTAGAAAATATTGAAGAAAACACACCTAAATTTTTTTTATTTTTTAATTTCATTGATGTATTAAGAATCTTTGAGCATTATGTTAGACTTGGTTGTCATCTTCTATTACATTTTTTTTTTGTATGGGAAGCGATGAAATGGATGCTAATTTCCATTTATGCCTAAAGCTTTTTTCAAAGATTAAATGTTTTAATTGAATGGTATTAAATAACTCCTAAAATTAACAGTATTTAATGTATCCATGGTAATTCACATAATAATAAAGGGTGAGCGAACCGGGACCCGATCATTATTTTAGGAACCAGACATGGAACTGGGTGGTATCGAATCCTAAAAGTTGGAACCAAGATTGGAATCGCTACAACCAGTTCATAAAATTTTGGAATTGGAACCACCAAATACTAGTTTTAGGTACCCGGATATATATAAAATCGAAAAATATTGTGTAGAACGGACTCATGTGAGTCCGTTCTACTTAAAGGCCCGCGCGCGGCCCGACTATTAATTATCAATCATTTTTTGATTTTTTTTTTTTAAAAAAAACGTCTTCCAACGTTCCGCCTTTCTCCTCCTTCTTCTTCCCCACGTTTTCTGCAGTTACACTCCATTACACTCCATCACTCTCAACTTAACTACATTTTCCCTAAAATTTCGCATCACTCCTTCATTTTCAAACTTATATTTTACTTGCATGTACTTAATTTTTATTTTTTTTTTACATAAACCCTAATTTCCGTCTTCCTCACCTACATTAATGGCTGGCCTTCCTCCTGTTGATGATTCTCCTTTAAAAGTTTATATGAAACGAACTAAATGATCATCAAAACAGCCTCCGAAGATAGTTGAAATGCCAGAAAGGTTAATAATTTTTTTAGTTATTATTTGCTTATTCGTTTTTTTTTAAAAAAATTGTCAATAATTTTTTTTTATTCTTGTTCTTGTTTTGTAGGGATGATTCACAGCATCCTAAGAAGCGTGGTCCTAAACAAGGTTCTAAAAGAAGTCGATCTGTGAGGTGTGATATTCGAAATAAATTCTTTTAAATTCGGAAAAATATTGTTTTGTATATTCAGATGCACGCCAGGTGTTCGATGAAATGTAAATTGTTGTTTTTACTTTGAATATTCTTGTGTAGGATTTTGTTATTTTTTATGTAATTACATTAGTTGTAATTTTGATTATTTTGAGGATTGACTATTATATAGTCAGGAATTATATTATTTATATCAGAAATAAGCATTTTATTATATTATCTTTAATTGTATTATTTTATTTTGATAATAGTATATGTTTTTCAGTATTTAAATGTTTTTCATCAGAAATTAAGTTGTTGTTGTCTGTATTCAAATTTATCATACTCAGGAATTAGCATATCTTAAACAGGAATTAGATTTTATAGATCAGGTATTATGATATATTATTCAGAAATAAAATTAACTCAGTCAGGTTTAAGATAAAATTAGTCAGGAAACAGATTATAATAGTCAGGAGTTGTAATACTGTAGACACCTAAAAATGTCTCCCCAAAACCAAACCCAATGATGAACAACCTTTCACCGCCACTATTGGTCGGGTTTAGTATTTAATCCCGAGAGTGCTTAAAAATCATATTTAATTAAATTCGTATTTCCGAATAGCCCGTGGATCAGTCTTGATGTTTGGTAAAAGCATAGTTTTTATTTTGGCCCAAACCTTTTATTTATCTCTCTTTAATTATTTCTTATTTTAGCCCAATTTTAATAAATCAGAAAAATGGCCCGAAATTATCAATCGGCACCTAAAAATGCTGATTAAAATTAGGGTTAAAAATGAATTTAGACGGAAAAAAGGACAAAACTGTCCCGTGTCACGGCAAGAAATCCCGCGCCACGGGAATTTTTCCCGTCTGACGGCAAAGAATCCCGTGTCACGGGAGATCTGATGTGACACGGGTACAGTATGTGTCCCTTCCGCGTAAACCCTAACGCGTTTTCTTCCCCCATGTGTTAAAAATTATCCCGTGTCACACAAAAGTGCACCGTGTCACGGGATTTTCTCCCGTCTGACGGTAGGGTTTACCGTGTCACGGTACACTTTGCCGTGTCACGGGATACTATTTTAGGGTTTCTGTCATTTTAGGGTTCTGTGTGCTCCCTCAGCACATTTTCCCTATAAATAACCCCTCAATTCTGATGTACGGGGCATGAAATAATTCTCTCATTTGCTCTTCTATGCTCTAGCCTAAACACTAGCCTACCCTTCTCTTTCAAAATACCTTCCTTAAGCACTCTAAGGAGTCCATACTTTACCCGAGGTTCTGTCCTTAAGCCGCGGTGTGTAAGGTAGAACTGTTTGAGGGTTTGGCCCCAAATCAATTCTCATTTACTTTAATTTAATTTCATTTTAATTATTGTTTATTTATTTTCCTTGAAGTTACTAACGCGTTTATTGTTTTTGTAGTAGCAAGCAAGCAAAATCAAAGTAAGAATCATGTTCCTTTTATTTCTATTATTATTCTAACGGTTTTATATTGTTGGAATTATTGCTATATTGCTTCCAATATTAATGTTTGTTCTATTGTTATTATGATCACCGTATTGCATGTTAAAGAGAATATGTAATTGAAAATCACGACTAATAAGATAATTTGGACAACCGGTTTAGGTTCCTTTTTAATCTTGTTGTTTAATCGAAGTGATCACTAATAATTAGAATTATGTGTTGCATTAATATTAAACCAATTTAGCATAATAATAGTTTGGAGCAAATTGAATATTTTGTTTGTATGCCTTTGAGATCACAGGAATACTTTTCAATACAAGAATCGAGTAGAGGCCAATACGGGCGAATGTGACTCCATGACTCACTTCGTACCATCATCCCCGATCCTCCTTTCGTGGTTCCGAACCATATGGATTTAGTAATCTCATGGATTATGAATGGGGTGTAACCTTCACGGGTCAATCGTTGTTGCCTTTCGTTGTCCCTTAATCGTGGTTGCCTTTTATGATCCGTAAACGGTTTACAAGTTCCTTAAAAACTTGTTGGCGGCTCCCTACTTTATTTGTCCCTAATCGTTGTCCCTTATCGTAATGTCAATTCCCACTTCCTATGAATGCCAAGCATATTCACCACTATGCTTTAACGTAGGCGCACTTCGAACGACGCCTACAATTTGGCGACTCCACTGGGGAGGATTCTCGGTTATTTATCGATTTGAGTGATCGGTATTTAATCGAGATGAGTGGATGAGACTTGAAAGATTCTTGAAAAATATTCCTATGATTAATTTGACATTTTTGCATAAACATCGACGTTTTAACGTCGAATTTAGATCTGTCCCGTAGGAAAAATTGAACAACTTGATTGCGTACGAAGAAAAAATAGGGCACCAGTCAGATTTTCTGACTGCCGTGTCACGGTACAATGTACCGTCTGACGGTGCACTGTACCGTGACACGGGAATTTCTGCCGCGTCACGGCAGTCCTAAAATTAGTCCGGTGGCTTATTTTCTCTTCTCACAGTTGACTTCCTTCGATTTTTCTGAAAAACCGTATGTGTTCTACATATGTCTTAGCCCCGGGGGAGTTAAGCTCTATTAACCCAAAAACGCTCATGGCAATAAAGGTTCATCCGAGTTATTAAATCCACCCAAACCATTGAGTCGAGTTCGATTTCATCACGAACTCGCGGAGCCGCCCGTTGGCATACACCCTCAAGGGAGGCTGCCTTGCTAACGCGTCCAAACTCTTAACCATGGTACCCTTTTGACACCCAAAACTTGACCATAGTCGAACATAGAACTTGACTTTAGGTTGAGAACTTTTTTGCATCATCGTAACTAAATGCTACGTGGTTTATTTGGTACTAACCCACATGTGTTTGTTCATTTTGTTCTTGGACTAATCTATGACCGAGGGTTTTTATTTCCACTTAGTAATTAGTACGGACCATAAAATCGATTAAAATCTGGAAAAATGTCACAAAAAGGCCTGGAACTGAGCACCGCGTCACAGCAAGTCTGCCGTGACACGGTGAACAGTGCCGTGACACGGTACTTTCTACCGTCTGACGGTGGACTGTACCGTGTCACGAAAGACAGCACCGTGACACGGTGCCCAGGAAAATGTCCCGTCTATCCTTTTTTGGTTCTGTGTGCGTATGTGGTCTATGTGTCCAGTTTGGTGTCATGTCTAGCTATACGGTCAAAACACGCGTCTATCACTACATGTAGTGTTCACATACTTTTAAATCGTGCACCACTTTTTGACCGTATTTTAGGGAAGTCTTGTTTTTGTGTCGTTTTTTTTCCGGAGAAAGTCGGATGGTATCCTCCCCTTATTCGGAGAATGCCGACCGTGACACGGTCGATTTTTCAAAAAAAAAAAATTAACCGTGTCTCGGTACAGTACACCGCCTGACGTGGTACCGTACCGTGGCACGGGAATGTCGACCGTGACACGGTGGATTTTTCAAAAAAAAAAAAAAAAAAAAAAAAAAATTTGACCGTGTCACGGTACAGTGCACCGTCTGACGGGGTACCGTACCGTGGCACGGGAATGCATACCGTGTCACGGTGGATTTTTCAAAAAAAAAAAAAAAAAAAAAAAAAAAAAAATTGACCGTGTCACGGTACAGGGCCCCGTCTGACGAGGTACCTTATCGTGGCACGGGAATGTATACCGTGTCACGGTCGATTTTTCCGAAAAAAAAGAGAAAAAAAAAAAAAGCGTTAGTCAAGTTTTCCTTGTAAATGTAGTCCTCGCATAAGTCATTTTGGTTGTTGTTAACATGTCAAGCCGTACGATCATACCACGAGTCTTATAACATCACTTACGTAAACTAGGTTCATGCACCCTTTTTCCGTCATAATAAAAAATGAGTGGAATTTTCTCACCTGTTTTCAAATGTCTTTTTCCTTCCTTTCCTATCTTGAGCAATGAGTCAAACAATTAAGTGATTTTATTTCATTTCACAGCACTTGGTCAAGAAGCAGGGGAAGACTGTTACGGTTTGAGTCGCTACCTCACCAACCTCTTATACCTAAGAGGCGTACAAGAAAACCACCACAAGCATCCCCACAGAATCTATCTCCCATTTATTTTCAACCAATGGCCACTAAGGAAGATATGGAGAACATGAACCAGGCCATTGAAAGGTTGTCTACTATGATGGAAGCACTCACTACCAGGGTTCTCACGGTAGAGCAAAACAATCAAAGCAATGCCACTGTAGCTGCAATAGACAAGATCAGAGAACAAATGAGTAAGATCTCTGAAGAGTTTACCTATGTAGAGCAACCTGCCACTTCTCTGAACATAAGGGATAGGCTTCCTGAGAAGTTTTCCACCGCTGACATTCCCAAGTTCAAGCCTACTGATAACCCTATGTTTCATTTGAAGGCTTTTTCTGCAACCATGGCTCTGAAGGGATTGGACGTAACACTCTTCCCTACGGTGTTCCCTCTCTCCTTAGAACATGCTTGCCAACAATGGTTTTATTCCCTAGATGCCAAATGTACTGCGACTTGGCAAGATGTCACCGACAGTTTTATGAACCGTTACAAGTGTAACATTCAAAGTAAAACTTCTGAACGTGAACTCTCAATTCTCAAACAAAAAGAGAATGAAGGCTTCACTGCTTACCTGAATAGGTGGAGGGCAACAGCTGCACTCTTGGTAGATCCTCCCAAAGAAAAAGAGATGATTCGCCTCTTCATCCAAAATCTGACTCACAAGTACAAGCAACATCTCAAATTTCTTCCGTTGAACACTTTTGAAGCTGTATATGACATTGGCATCAATATCGAGGACGAACTAATAAAGACTGCTGGTAGTAACAATAACAACACTTGGAAAAACAAGAAGAACGACCTTCCTTCTTCTTCGTCTTCTAAGCAGGAAAATACTACCAACAATATAAGCCAAGTTGATCTCAACGAAGTATTAGCTCTTGATGCTCCATTGCCCAAGAAAAGGAGAACCTACACTCCTTTAGGAATGACTTATGATGCGGCCTTTGATCGCCTTTACGGACAAGGCTTGATCACACCTATTGGGCCATTTCCAGAGCCCAAACCTGAAGAAAGGAGCGCCAAATGGAACCCCAATGCCCATTGCAAGTTCCATCAAGGAAGGGGTCACTCTACCGAACAATGCTGGAATTTAAAGGATTCTATTCAGGATCTTGTTGATGCCAACAATCTTCCAGTCCCTCCAGGTGGTAAAAAGTGACAAGCAGCAATGAAGACAAAGCGCGCGACGAGCTCCTCGTGCTAGATTTCATGATTTTTTTCCTTTCCGCCCTTTTAAGTCCAGCATAGATTTCCCATCCTAAGTTTAGTGTTTAGATTCCCTTTTTCTATAATTTGATATTTTTGTTATCTTATTTTCCATTATTTCTTTATATCTCGATCATAGCAATTCTCATTTTAAAAAAGAAAAATTGCCGAACTAAACACAAGGTACACCCATGATTTGAGGCACCTTTGCAACCCATTCATTCCTTTAAAACATTTTTAAACACTCATTCCGTTTCTTCGTCAACCACTTTGAGCCTCGTCTAAAGATTGACCTTATTTATTCAACCCACATTCACTTAACCCAGGGATGGAAAGATGTGCAATTTGTGTAACAGTAAGAAAGCAAGTTCAAATAATAAAAAATAAAATAAATAAAATAAAATAAAAAAACAATGTCTAAAGGCAAGTGTTCCAATGTTTTCGATATGAACACGTCTCAAATTGCGTCTCTCATCGAGTGCTTGGTACCGTGCCTGAGAAACATGAATGCTAAGTGAGTGATGAACCGCATGATCTGAGATTGCCTACATTGATTCAAAAGAATGAAAAAAAAGGAAGAGAAAGAAAAGAATTTCAAAGCAAAAAATATGTGAAAAATAAAACTTGCAAATTCAAAGTTCTTAAATACACAATCTCACATCTCGGGGGGGGGGGGGGGTTTCTCTCGGGTCTTGAGCCTTTTATCCCTTTCTTCCTTAAACCATCAACTAAACCACATTACAACCCTTGAAAGACCTCTTTGAGGTGTACATACACTTGTGCAAAGTTCGGTTAGAGCTACGTTCGGCCTGATTCCTAACGGATACGTAGGCAACCTCGCATTGAGGTGCGGCCACATTCATATTCATATCTATGCATGATTGAGTCAAAGAATATCCAATGCTTATCCCTACCCATTTAGAGCTAGACCTAGGGGCTTGAACCCACATTACTTAGTTTACCCAACCTAAAGAGAGTCATCATCTTTGACTCTTCTCACATCTATTTCTATCACCACAATCTTTGCAGCCAACCTTAGTATCACTTTCACACACTTCACTCACACATACATAGCCATATCATCCTTCCCTTTAAGACCCCTTTATCATGAAATCTTGTTTCAACATTGTGCATGTCATCATCTTTCAAGACAACATTGTATACTTGCTTAGCTTCCTGACCTGAGCAATATTCATTGTTTCATGCATCGCATAATATGCTGAGCAACATTTATATATCAGTGATTTTTAATCATACAAAGCATATCGTGCTTAGCTCCTTGACTTAAGCAACGTTCATTATGCAATAATTATATACGTGCTTAGCTTCTAGATCTAAGTGACATTCAAGATCGTTTCTTACACCATATATGATGCTTAGCTCCATGACCTAAGTTAATTCATCTATCGTGTCACATGATGTAATTGTCCTTAGCCTCCTGGCCTAAGAACATGTATCATGCATACATTATCTTCAAGACGACTAGTTCAATTTGACTAGAAGAAAATCCGCGCGATTCATTTCTCTATGCTCAACGAGGAAGTTTTAAACTTCTTTTCCTTTTTCGTATTTTTCTTTTGGGGAAGTTCAAAAACTTTTTCAAAATTATTCATCAAGGGAAGTTCGAAAATAAAACTTTTTTTTTCATGTCTTTCTTTTTCGGGAGAAATTCGGTACCCTCCACTCATGACAAAAATTGATGGAAAATTTTTGCTTTTGCATCTTCGTTTGCTTGTGTCTGCACACACATATACACACACACACACACTCACAAGTCATACACATGTCATGTCACATCAAGTCAAACTTGGTCAAGTCATTGGTCAAGTCAATTGGTTGAGTCAATCATAGTCTAGACGAGTCCCTTGGCAAATTTTATTTTGCAGGTATCATCTACAGCCCACGTCCGGGGACAAGCGGACCAACTACAGCCCACGTCCGGGGACAAGCGGACCAACTACAGCCCACGTTCGGGGACAAGCGAACCTTCTACAGCCCACGTCCGGGGACAAGCGGACCATCCACAGCCCACGTCCGGGGACAAGCGGACCATCTACAGCCCACGTCCGGGGACAAGCGGATCATCTACATCCCACGTTCGGGGACAAGCGAACCTTTTACAGCCCACGTTCGGGGACAAGCGAACCAACTACAGCCCACGTTCGGGGACAATCGAACCATCATCATTTTAGTGATCATCTCCCAAGCGAAGACGATTCACGGCGCAAGGTTCTCGATACACAGAGACTTGCAATTTCATCATCAGACAAGTTTTTCCTCAAGCATGGAAAATTGTCATCTCTCAACTTTCCTCAAGCATGGAAAGTATCTCAACCGGTGGGTTTCTTCAAGCATAGAAAACTGCCAACATCGTCTGTCGACTTTCCTCAAGCATGGAAAGTATCATCCGGTAGATTCCTTCAAGCATAGGAAGCTACCAAACTCATTTGTCACCGATACACTGGTGTCAGATATGTATTCTATCCCTTTACTCTTTTATCTGTAGAACTAATATTTTTCTGCAGGTATCGGCGTATACAGAGTGATTTAGGATCGCAGAACGTCTTAAATCATTCTCCGTCCCAATCGACTACTTTGACTATCGTTTTCGAAACTGACGTTTCGACAAACTCAGGCAAAGTGGGGGCTTCTGTAGACACCTAAAAATGTCTCCCCAAAACCAAACCCGATGATGAACAACCTTTCACCGCCACTATTGGTCGGGTTTAGTATTTAATCCCGAGAGTGCTTAAAAATCATATTTAATTAAATTCGTATTCCTGAATAGCCCGTGGATCAGTCTTGATGTTTGGTAAAAGCATAGTTTTTATTTTGGCCCAAACCTTTTATTTATCTCTCTTTAATTATTTCTTATTTTAGCCCAATTTTAATAAATCAGAAAAATGGCCCGAAATTATCAATCGGCACCTAAAAATGCTGATTAAAATTAGGGTTAAAAATGAATTTAGACGGAAAAAAGGACAAAACTGTCCCGTGTCACGGCAAGAAATCCCGCGCCACGGGAATTTTTCCCGTCTGACGGCAAAGAATCCCGTGTCACGGGAGATCTGATGTGACACAGGTACAGTATGTGTCCCTTCCGCGTAAACCCTAACGCGTTTTCTTCCCCCATGTGTTAAAAATTATCCCGTGTCACACAAAAGTGCACCGTGTCACGGGATTTTCTCCCGTCTGACGGTAGGATTTACCGTGTCACGGTACACTTTGCCGTGTCACGGGATACTGTTTTAGGGTTTCTGTCATTTTAGGGTTCCGTGTGCTCCCTCAGCACATTTTCCCTATAAATAACCCCTCATTTCTGATGTACGGGGCATGAAATAATTCTCTCATTTGCTCTTCTATGCTCTAGCCTAAACACTAGCCTACCCTTCTCTTTCAAAATACCTTCCTTAAGCACTCCAAGGAGTCCATACTTTACCCGAGGTTCTGTCCTTAAGCCGCGGTGTGTAAGGTAGAACTGTTTGAGGGTTTGGCCCCAAATCAATTCTCATTTACTTTAATTTAATTTCATTTTAATTATTGTTTATTTATTTTCCTTGAAGTTACTAACGCGTTTATTGTTTTTGTAGTAGCAAGCAAGCAAAATCAAAGTAAGAATCATGTTCCTTTTATTTCTATTATTATTCTAACGGTTTTATATTGTTGGAATTATTGCTATATTGCTTCCAATATTAATGTTTGTTCTATTGTTATTATGATCACCGTATTGCATGTTAAAGAGAATATGTAATTGAAAATCACGACTAATAAGATAATTTGGACAACCGGTTTAGGTTCCTTTTTAATCTTGTTGTTTAATCGAAGTGATCACTAATAATTAGAATTATGTGTTGCATTAATATTAAACCAATTTAGCATAATAATAGTTTGGAGCAAATTGAATATTTTGTTTGTATGCCTTTGAGATCACAGGAATACTTTTCAATACAAGAATCGAGTAGAGGCCAATACGGGCGAATGTGACTCCATGACTCACTTCGTACCATCATCCCCGATCCTCCTTTCGTGGTTCCGAACCATATGGAGTTAGTAATCTCATGGATTATGAATGGGGTGTAACCTTCACGGGTCAATCGTTGTTGCCTTTCGTTGTCCCTTAATCGTGGTTGCCTTTTATGATCCGTGAACGGTTTACAAGTTCCTTAAAAACTTGTTGGCGGCTCCCTACTTTATTTGTCCCTAATCGTTGTCCCTTATCGTAATGTCAATTCCTACTTCCTATGAATGCCAAGCATATTCACCACTATGCTTTAACGTAGGCGCACTTCGAACGACGCCTACAAATACCAATATAATTTGCAGTAATTAAATGTTTGAAAATTTATTATACCCAGGAATTACATTATGTTAGTCAGGAATTAGATAGTTCTTGTCAAAAAATAGATATGGATAGTCAATTTAAAAATAATAATATTTAGATACATTATAACTCGTCAGGTTTAAGATAGTATTAGTCAGAAAATAGATAATAATATTTAGGAATAATAATATCAATATTTAAATAGAGTAATTAAATGTTTTAAGATTTATAACATTAGTCAGTAATTAGCATATATTAGTCAGGAATTAGATAATTATTGTCAGAAAATAGATATGGATAGTCAGTTTTAGGATAATAATATTCAGATGTATTATAACTTAGTCAGGTTTAAGATAGTTAGAATATAGATAATAATAGTCAGGAATAATAATCAATACTATATACTAAAAGACACACCAGCGATGACACATGTCATCTCCTGGTGTGTCCTTAACTATTTTTTTTTTAAAAAAAAAAATTTAAAAAATTTATTAATTAAGGAAACAAATCATTTACAAAAATATAATATTATTTTTTATATATATTCCATATTAATGTAGTATCTAAAATAAAAAGATTTCACAACTCTTTCTAAAAAAAATTTAGGCAATTATAAACAAAAAATTATACTCTTAAAATAATTTGTGACCTATTTTACAATAAGAAAAAAATTGCTTTTTTTTTTGTCTACTTTTTTTTTTAGTGGTATATTAGATGTTTCAATTAAAAAATAAAAATATCAAATCAACCTATCACATAATTTGTTATTCATCGACTAATTTATAATAATACTTATTAACCAATAATCTATAAGTATAAATATAACTATTGATCACCGTGCATGGCACGGGATTTAACCTAGTATCAATATTTAAATAGAGTAATTAAATGTTTTAAGATTTATAACATTAGTCAGGAATTAGCATATATTAGTCAGGAATTAGATAATTCTTGTCAGAAAATAGATATGGATAGTCAGTTTAAAAATAATAATATTCACATGTATTATAACTTAGTCAGGTTTAAGATAATACAGATTATAGATAATAATAGTCAGGAATTGTAATATCAATAATTAGATAGAGTAATTAAATGTTTTAAAATTTATAACACTCAGGAAGTAACATATATTAGGCAGGAATTAGATAGTTATTGTCAGAAAATAAATATGGATAGTCAGTTTTAGGATAAAAATATTCACATACTTCCTCCGTTTCTTTTTACTTGCAACACAGCTTTGTGGCAGGTGTTTTGAGGTCGGGTTTATGTAATGTAAACGGATAAATTATTCATTATAATTTTTACAAATGATACTTAATCCTATTCTAATCTTCGTGTAAAAAATATATTGATAAAATCGCTCGTTTACCCTCACTAATCATCTCTTAAAACTGTGTGCCTAAAATGTGTGTTGCAAGTAAAAGAAAACGGAGGAAGTATATTATAACCCAGTCAGGTTTAAGATAATATTAGTCAGAAAATAGATAATTATACTCAGTAATTGTAATATCAATATTTATATAGAGTAATTAAATGTTTTAAAATTTATTACACTCAGGAATTAACATATATTAGTCGGGAATTAGATAGTTATTGTCAGAAAATAGATATGGATAGTCAGTTTTAGGATAATAATATTCACATAATATAACTCAGTCAGGTTTAAGATAATATTAGTCAGAAAATAGATAATTATACTTAGGAATTGTAATATCAGTATTACATACAGTAATTATATATTTTAAATTTTAATAGTCAGGAATTGAATGTTTTAAAAGATAATAATGCTAAGAAATAAGATTAATAATATCAGGGATAACATAATTTTTTTCAGGAATAAGTGTGTCTTATTCATGTTTTTTATTTTTCAGTGCTCTTACTGAAGATGATATTTCAGACCTTGAAATTGGTGCTAAATCTGGTCCTTGTTATCTTTGTACAATTATGGAAGATTTTAGTGATGAGCAAAAGAAGGATGTTATAGACATTGGTTTTGGTGGATTGCTTCAAATGAATTTGCAGGACAATATCAGTCATCAGTTGTACAACAATATAGTAACTCATTTTAATCCTCATGCTAGAAATCTTATTGTTGGTAAAAAGGAACATGCAATTCATATTGATAGTTCTGATATTGCTGATGTGTTGGGTATTCCTTTTACTGATATACCTGTGAAAGAGATTTCTAAAATGAAGAAATCAATCAATCCTGATGAATATTTGAAGATAGAGTGGAGGAGGTTCTTGGGTTTGGATTTAGAGGATGACTCTGAACAGGGAAATGAAGCTGAAGCACAGAAGCAAAAGAAGAGGAAAACAGAAGAAAAAGCTATTCAGGGTAGGAAGAAGAAGAAGACATATGTCAATATTATTACTTATAAGATGATGTTTGAGAGATATAGAGATGGTGGTGCTGATTTTAAAAGGTTGTTTGTTATGTTTGCTGTGTCTACATTTTTTGCTCCAATTGGTGATAAGTCTCCTAATTTTAATATCATCAAGTCTTTAGATGATGTGCGTTTCATTAAGGCTTTCAACTGGGCTGGTTATGTTATGGACTTCTTATGTGCGTCAATGTAGACACCTAAAAATGTCTCCCCAAAACCAAACCCGATGATGAACAACCTTTTACCGCCATTATTGGTCGGGTTGAGTATTTAATCTTTAGAGTGGTTAAATCCATGTTCCATTCAATACATTTCATAAACCAATCCAATTCATAGCCCATTTTCCCAAATCATAACTTATTTTCCTCTTTTCGTGCCTTTAAGCCCAAATAATTCATTTTGTGTCCATTAAAATCATTCATTTCGTGTCCTTTTTATAAAAACGTTTAGAACAGTTTATTTTGGTCTATAATCTGGGTCCAATGATTAAATATTTGGATAGAGCTTGAAAGGAGCTTTCTAACGGTATATTATAAGCCCAAATCCGAGTTATAACGAATAAGTTATGGCCAAAACACTAAACTGAGTCCAAACCGAACCTAAGCCCACCTTATCTACGACCCAATGATCATGAGGAGGGTCCAAAGGATTTAATCTCATTCCTAAACCAATTAGGATTAATTGAAAGCTTCTATAAGCTTCTAAAAGATCTTAATTATCCTTTTTGAAAAGATAAGATTAAAAATTGATTAAAACTTTTCTTTTTGAAAGTCCTAATTCTATTCGAATTGAAAGACGTTCAAATATTGACTTTCGTTCCTCACTGTTTTTATCTTATTCTTAGATGGTTGGATAGCTCTTGAAATTATCTTTCCAATGATATATTATAATATTAATTCCGAGCTATAACGAAAAAGATATAAAAGAAATACGAAACTCTATCCAAAACTGACACCGTCCCACTATTTCGGCTATATCTTTTATTCTACAAAATATTTTAATCCGATTTTAATTGAGTTAGAAATTAGATTTCAAGAGCTTTCCAACGATATCTTATTCATCTTATTCCGATTTCTGGATCAAAAGATATGATAAAAATAAAAACCGCAAAAACTGCTGTCTATCGCAAGAGTTTTATCCGATTCGAATTCTTATCTTTTCTTGATTCAACCCCCTCTTTTTCCCTATAAATAGAGGTCATATCTCCCCTTTTTCAATCATCAACAAGCTTGATCACCAAATCATTCTCTCTTTCTCTCTTCTACACAAAAAATTATTCTCTCTCCCTACACAAAAAATCATTCTCTTGCTCTAGCCTAAATTCTAGCCACCCTATTCTCTTATAATACATCCCTTAAGCACTCTAAGGAGTCCATACAATATAATACCCGAAGTTCTATACTTAAACCAAGGCGTGAAAGGTAGAATTAACTGAGGGTTTGGACCAAATCAACTCTACTTTTATTTAATTTAAATTACATTTGATTTATTTTTTTTGAAGTTACTAACAGTTTGTTCATGATGTAGCAATTTCAAGAAATCGCGGAAAGTGAGTAATTAATCACTTAATTACTCTTATTATTATTATTTCTTATTGCTAATATCATGATGATGATTATTATTTGATTTGACTAACGCTATTATTGTTAGATTGCTTCCAATATTAATGTTGATTCTATTATTTTTATGATCACCATATTGCATGTTTAAAGGGAATATGTAATTGAAAATCACGCCTAATAAGATAATTTGGACAACCAGTTTAGGTTCCTTTAATCTTGTTATTTAATCAAGTGATCACGATATTTTAGAATAATGTGTGCATTAATATTCAACCAATTTAGCATAATAATAGTTTGGAGCAAATTGAATATTTTATTTGCATGCCTTTGAGATCACATGAATACTTTTCATAATAAGAATCGAGTAGAGGCCAAGACGGGCGAATGCGTGACTCACTTCGTACCTTCATCCCCGATCCTCCTTTCGTGGTTCCGAACCATATGGAGTTAGTAATCTCATGGATTATGAATGGGGTGTAACCTTCATGGGTCAATCGTTGTTACCTTCGTTGTCCCTTTTCGTGGTTGCCTTAAATTATCCGTGAACGGTTTACAAGTTCCATAAAAACTTGTTGGCGGCTCCCTACTTTATTTGTCCCTAATCGTATTTGTCAATTCCCACTTCCTATGAGTGCCAAGCATATTCACCACTATGCTTTAACGTAGGCGCACTTCGAACGACGCCTACAGTCAATAACAGATTTTCAAGCCTTTGTTTTGAAAAAAAAGGAAGGGAAGGAGTTGAAGACAAAATCTAAACAAGTAAATGGCTGTCTAGTTGCTTTTGTAATTGCATTTTTACAAAAGTTTGAGTTTGGGACAACTTTACATCGCAAGTCGTTTATTTCGAACTGGACCTGTGAGAGTTTGAACCAGATGATTAAGTCTGTTGCTGAAAATATGGATTATGGTACTCTGAGACTGTACCCTGCTGCCTCACCAAAACAATATGCTGGCAAATCTGAACAGGCTCTTCTTAAAACTTTAAGGCTTGACAGTATTGAGTTTAAGATTGAAGACAGTGATGAAGATGAATATTTGGATCAAAAAAAGGAAAAAAGAAGGAAGATCAGGTTGTACAATCTACTAGCTTTGAATTGAAGGATATAGATGAAAAAGCTAGATATGTAATGTACAAGATTCCTAAAGAGTTTCCTACTGATGCTGAAATTGATAATATGGATATCGACGTAAGTTTAAACTGACATCTTTTTATTATATTTTTAGATTTTTTATTATACTGCCATCTTTTTATTATATTTTTAGATTTTTTATTATTTGCTTTCTTTAATTAGAAACTAGAATACTTTTATCAGGAATAATAAACTGTTATCAGGCTATTAAACATTAATAATTTCAGTTAGAAATTAGAATACTTTTATCAGGAATAATAAACTGTTAGTCAGGAATATGGTAAATTTTGTCAGGAAATTAAATTAATATATTAAAGTTGTTGATTTGATAATATATTATTATTGTCAGGATTTAACATTATATTATCAATTATGTACTTTGTATCAGAAATTAGCATTTTCTAATATTTTATTTGGATTATAGTATATGTTTGTTAGGATTTAAATTCTTTTCATCAGAAATTAAGTTGTACTTGTCAGCAATAAGAAACTATTAGTCAGTAATAAGAAACTATTAGTCAGGAATATGGTAAATTTGGTCAGGAAATGAATTAATATATTAAGGTTATTGTTGATTTATTTACTTTGTTGTAATTTGGCAATACATTATTATTGTCAGGAGTTTCTACCATATTATCATGAATTATATACTTTCTATCAGAAATTAGAATCATCTAATATTATCCTTAAATCTATTGATTTATTTTGATTAGTATCTGTTTGTCAGGATTTAAATTCCTTTCATCAGAAATTAAGTTGTTTGTCAAAAATAAAAAACTATTAGTCGGGAATAACATAAACACTCTCATAAATTAGATTACTATTATCAGCAATAAGAATTATGTTATTTTTTTACATTTTACTAATAAGAAACTATTAGTCAGGAATAACAATTATGTTCCTTTTATACATTTTACTTATTCATTTTTTTTTATTTTATTTGTTGATTAGCCTGTGAAGAAGAAAATGATGAAATTCGGTCGAGATTTGAAGATTGTATCAAAGAATCAAATAGACTTTGCTATTGATTTGAAGGATGAAGCAAAATCATATTCACAAGAATCTTAATCTCAAGGAGAGGATGATTTCTATTCAAATCCTGAATTTTTAGCAAAAATTGATGCAATAGTTGAAGCTGCAATGCAGACTAAAACTTTAGCTACTGATTTGGATCAGTTTGATAAAATAAAACTTAAGTCTGATGCAATTGTAAGTTTGATTACATTTATTATCATTTTTTTATACTTATTAAAATCATATTAGATATATATCTTATATTATTCTTTATTTTGTATAGGTGAATGATGTTATTTCTGATCTTGGTTTGCAAAAATTTCTAATTGAAGATGCAGAGCAAAATTTAGAGGATGCAAACCAAGGAAGCATGGAACCAGGAAAAGAAGCAGAAGATCTTGGTTTGAATAATGTTCAAGGAAGTGATGTTGAAGACACAACCGCAGAACCAGAATTAGCTGAAGGCACAACACCATCTAGAAAAAGAGGTGCATTCAGTTAGTAATGTAGGTCTACTTAATTCCACATCACCTCTAAGAACACCAAAGAAACCCAAGGGACTCAATGAAATATTCATCTGCTATGAATGAGAATCAGGCTAGGCTTGTGCAAGAAGGGAGGAGTTTTCTCAAGGGAGATACTTCTTTGCCTAGATATTATTTAATTACTCCTACTCCTCCTACTTCTCAAGATACACCAGTATCCCAAGAAGAAAATGCACAAGTTATTGAAAAAAAGAAGTTCAAGAAACTTCTGAAAAAGAAAATGATAAAAACAAGGAAGATGACAGCACATCTAAGGTGTAATATTTGTATTTTAACTCAATAATTTATTTAAATAGTTATTGTATTTAACTAACATATTTTATATAAATAAATGTGTTTATTATTCTATATTATTGTATTTATTTTTATTTGTATTATTCATATGCTTTCAGGTTTTTACTAAATCTGATGATGTTATTCAGTCTAAAGCTACAGAGGAACTTGCTTTAGCTATTTATCAAGGTCATCAGGTAATGGTTTATGTCAAAAATTATATATTTTTCTAAGGAATACTGAGTGAATTAGAATAAGATTGAGTAAGTCAGGAATTAAATTGTCATTGTCAGGAATTAAATTACTTATATCAGGAATTACATTCTTTATGTTAGGAATTTGATTGAGTTAGTCAGGAATAAACTTGTTGTATTCAGGAATTATATTGAGTTAATCAGGAATTAAATTGAGTTCATCAGGAATAAACTAGTCACTGTTATTAATTAGATTGTGTTAGTCAGTAATAAACTTGTGGTAGTCAGGAATTAAATTGTAGTCAGGAATAAACTTGTGGTAGTCAGGAATTAGATTGTATTATTCAGGAATAAACTTACCTTGGTCAGGAATTAACTTGTCATTGTCAGGAAATAGTTTTTGTTAGTCAGGAATAAACTTGTCATAGTTAGGAAATTAAATTATTTTTGTTATGATTTATATTATGTAGTATAGATTATTATTGTCATGGTTTAGAAAACTTTTGTTTGATATAAATATTTTTTTTCCTTGTAGGAAGAACAACCTCAGCCTAGAGATGCATGTGCTGCTTTAGAATTGCTGAGGAATAAAACTGTTGCTGTTGAATCTATTCCTATTCCTAATGTTTCTATTCCTTTGGACTCTCCTACTGCTGCTACTGGTGACATTATTCTGATAGATAAAACTCCTACCCCTCCTAGTATTGATGATGATGAGTTTATAGTATTAGAAAAACAGCCTCCCAAAACACACATTGACTTAATTGATGTTGATAGAATTCCTAGTCCTGCAGATGTTCCTGGTGAATCTACTATGATATCAGCTGATAAATATTCAGGAAAAAGGGAAAAGAGAATTCATGAATTAAAGCAAAGGCAGGAGGAGAGATTGGTAGCAGCTGGTGGTTTAGATTGGGTTCTTCCACCTATTCACAAGATTCCAATTCAGATGAAAGACAAGATTGTGTGTAGGAATTTGCAAGAAAACAAGCCATTGTATCTAAAAAGATTGATTGAACATGAATTATACATGTGTTATTACTTGTTTTTTATGCACTATTTTGAGCAGCTTGAGTTAGATCCTACTGGTGAAGATGAGGGAGTTAAGAGGCATAACAACAGTCTTTACGTAAAAGATATAGGTACTGTCATCTATCAGTTTCCCACCGAAGATCCTGAACAGAGTGATCTTATTTTGGTAAAGGAGGAGTTCTGTTCCCTACATCCGTCTGAGTGGGTTAATTATGCTATTCATGATACTTGGGCTACTGTGCTCAACATTGAAGAGGGTAAAATAACTGACAGAGGAGTTTTTCAGTATAAAAGATTTGTTTTTCAAACTGAAGTTGCTGTAAGTTTTTTTTTTCTTTCTTTACTTCATTTAGAATTAAATTTTATTTATAATATACTGTATTTAATATATTTTTTTTGTTTTGTAGAATGTTACATGGAGATAATTAGAGAAAAGGGCAATTCACAGAAAAGAAGTTGATAAGATAATGAAAAAGGAGGCAATTTTGAAAACTTTGAAAAATAACCCAGTGGAGTTTAATAAGTGTAAAGAGGAATTGTTAAAAATGGAGATGGATTGTAAATTGAATATGCATAAAGGTGAGGACATTTATGACAGCACTTGCAAGTGGGTTAAGCGTTTTCCTTCCTTCAACATAGCCGAAGCCGATTTGGTAAATTTTTAACTTTATTTCTTCTTTGTATATTGTATATTCAGGAATAAGCTAAATCTAGTATGATACAAGCTTTTATTAGTCAGATTGTATATTATTTTAAATCAGGAATTATATTACTTTAATCAGGAAATAATTTATTTATGTTAGTAATTAAACTGTGTTAGTCTAGAAAAAAATTGTACAGTAAGGAATTAAATTGTTTTAGTCATGAATAATATTGTTTTAGCCAGGAATAAAATTGTTTTAGTCAGGAAAAAAATTGTTTTAGTCAGTAATAAAATTCTGTAAGTCAGAAATATAAATGTTTTACTCAGATATTATGATCTTTTAATCTGTTATTTGGTTCTTTTAGTCAGTTAATAAATGTGTTACTTATTGTGAAAATTATGTTTTATTTATTTTGCAGCTATTCTTTCCCATTGCGTTCGATAATCATCATACTCTGCTGGTTTTCAATTTCATTGATGGTATTGGTCCAAGAATAGATTGGATAAATAACAGGATTGATATTGATCGAGATAGATTAAATGGAATAGACAGAGTGTTGGTAAGCTAATTTTAAATTAAATTTGTAAAAATTATACTTTTAGATGCTTTTAAATTTTATAATTTATATATTTATAATTACATATTAGAGCTGTTGGTATTTTTCTGAAAGCATGAACATCGACATGGTGACATAAATTTGGAAGAATTGGAATGACATGAACCTAAGTTTACATGGCAAACAAGCCATGAAAATGAGAATTGTGGCCTTTTTACATTAATATGTATGAAAAATTACAATGGTATAGCTGGAGGTCTTGTCGACTTGAAATATGTAAGTATTTTTTTTCCTTTGTTTTTGGATTTATACCTATTGTTTTTTAGTGTTCTTATTTTTTTTTTATATAAATTTATAGAAGCAAAATCGGAAGATATATAGATGCCAACTTGCTTATGAGATGGCTACTAGAGAAGAGAATTTTTTGCGGAAGAAATTGTGGAATGATTGCATTGAGTTTTCAATTAACAAGCATAAAATTTGGAAAGCTCAACCTGCAAGAAAGAAGCTAGAGGCCAAATATCAGAAAGAAAAGGAAGCCATTCAAAAGGAAAAAGAGAGGCAGTGGAAGTTGATGCAAAAACAACTAGAAAAAGAGGAAAAAGAGCAGCAGCAATTGGAAATTGATCAACAGCTTCAGAAAAAATGAAGAGGAAGAGGAAGATACTTATAAATTTGGTTTATACATGTACATATTTTTTTTTTTTGTAGTTAGGCATTATTTTTCTTTTGTATAGAGACTTATAAATTTGGTTTATATATGTATATATTTTCTATTAAATCCGTTTTCTATTAATCATACATCTATATATTAGTCATATATTAAAATACTTGTGTCAGAAATTAATATCAAATTTTAATTTTAAAAATTTTAAATATCAAACTTAAAATGAAGAAAATGTTTGTCATAAATTAAATTACTCTTCTCAGAAATTACTTTATTTATTTTAGCAATTAAATTCTTTTGGTTAAGAATAAAATTTTGTTAGTCAGGAATAAACTTGAGTTAGTCAGGAATAAACTTCATTCAGACAGGAATTAAGTTGAGTTACTCAGGAATAAAATTGAGTTAATCAGGAATTAGTTTTTTTAAATCAGAAATAGAGTTGAGTCTGTCAGGAATAAACTGGAGTTAATCAGGAATTAGATTTTTTAAATCAGGAATTAGATTTTTAAATCAGGAATAGAGTTGAGTCCGTCAGGAATAAACTTGAGTTAGTCAGGAATAAGATTTTTAAAGTCAGGAATGATATTATGTTAGCCAGTAATACAATTAGTTTACTTAAGAATAAGATTATAGAAGTCAAGAATTAACTAAGGAATTAAAACTCGATTATCAGAAATTAAAATGTAATAGTCAGTAATAAAATTGAGTTATCAGAAATTAAATCAGGCATGAAATTGTGTAAATCAGGATTAAAATTAGTTTCGTCAGGAATAAAATTTTGGATGTCACGAATAAACTTCAGTTACTCAGCAATAAGATTTTTAAAGTCAGTAATAAAGTAAGGTTAGTCAGGAATAACATTTATCTACTCAGAAAATAAAATAATTTTTTTCAGAAGTAATCAAACCTCAAAATGCCAAAAGATAGTATTGTTTGGACAAGAATAAACTTGAATTAGTCAGGAATAAACTTGAGTTAATCAGGATTAAGATTTTTTAAATCAGGAATAGAGTTGAGTCAGTCAGGAATAAAGTTGAGTTAGTCAGGAATAAGATTTTTAAAGTCAGGAATGATATTGTGTTAGTCAGTGATACAATTAGTTTACTTAAGAATAAGATTCTAGAAGTCAAGAATTAACTCAGGAATTAAAAATCGGTTATCAGAAATTAAAATGTAATAGTCAGTAATAAAATTGAGTTATGAAAAATTAAATCATGCATGAAATTGTGTAAATTAGGATTAAAATTAGTTTAGTCAGGAGTAATCAAACCTCAAAATGCCAAAATATAGTATTGTTTACAATTATCTTGAATAATAAAATAAAAAATTTGAAGATTGGCTTTATGATAGAAGAAGGCAGCAATAGGGATGAATTAAATGAGTTGTGGATTAGAAGTTATTGTTCCAAACTCATTTGGATCTCTTGTTGCTGTTCTTCTTCTTTCAAAATGTCCTCTAATTCTTTTGTTCTTCTTTGGCCTTCCCTTTGTTTTTGGTCGTTTTGGATCTTTAACTGTATTTCTTCTTTCTTCTTCTTCATCAAGTTCACGAATTTTTTCTTCATTTGTTTGGAACACTTTCCTTACAGATTTGTACATTTGTTCCAAAGCATCATCACATATTTTTGATGCTTCTTCATTCCCTTGACATATTGTTACAAGGTTGTAAAAATTCTTTGTTATTGATTGCCTCCAAGGAGTGTTTATTAATGAATGATCTGTGGTTGAATTTCCTAATCAAAAAAAAAAAAAAGATTACTACATTTTTGTTAGTAATATGAATAATAATATTATAATATCAGAAATAAAATTATTTATATCATGAAAATAAAAGTCAGCAACGAGCTACGCGATAATATTTTTATTATCTGTTTCAGCCATAAATTTTCTGACAAAATTGATTTTATTCTTGTGTACTTTGATATTATTCCTGATAAATTTTATTTGTCAGAAGAAATGTCAAATTTATCAAAAAGAAAAATTATGTTGCTGAAATTGATACAAATCTGAAAAACTAATTTATTGCATTTATGAAAAAAGTCTTATAAAACAGAATAAAGTAATTTATTGCCTCATTGAAAATTCATTATAATGTAGAAAAAGTCATTTATTGCATCATTAAAAAGTCAGTCTAATTTGACTAAGGTTATAAATTTTTCTGTTAAATTACAGATTAATTATTACTGTTCATACATAACTCTTTTCTATTTAAAGGCTGTTTTAAATTAAGTTTTTTCTATTAAAAGAGTTATATTATAACAACCTCTATTGTGTTCTATAAAAGGTGCATTCTTGTAAATATAACTTATATTTTTCTTCATCTAATCTATCATCAAAATAGTGGCTGATTTTTATGCAAATAAGGAGAAGTGTACAATTATTGTTAAACCAATTGATCGCATTAGTATGGTAACTATATTACATTAACTTTTAAATTTATAAATTTGTTTTGTGTTTTAGTAAAGATTAAATGATATCATTTTTTTTTTCTTTCAGGGTCTTCCCGAAGATTGGAAACTTTTTCTTCTGAAATTCAAGAACTTTGTTAGAGTATTTGCTGGGAAGAATGGCAGAGAAGATAGATATTGGGAAGTAAGAGTCATAAGCATACCAGAAAATACAAGTTGTGGTGGTATGTTGATTGATCGTGAATGGGAAAACTTTGTAGCTGCAAACAACATAGTTGTTGGAGACAGACTTGATGTTTACCATGATCATTATAACATTTATATTAGAATTTTTAATGCTGATGGTACTGAAAGGCTTCCTAATGAAGCAGGAAGTGGTACAAATGTATAAGTTTTTAAATATTTATATAATTTTATGTGTGAAATAAATCTGATTTTATATCATAAATAATAATAAATGTATCAGATATTATAATATTTTATTCATGAATAATAATATTGGTTATATTATAATATGTTGTTCAGTGTTCATTATGTTCAGGAATTAGATTATTTTTTTCATTTATAAGATTTGTTTTGTCAAGAATTAAATTATGTGTGTCGGATATTAAAATTTTTTGATTACATAGGAATTAGATTGTTTTAGGAATAAAAATGTTTCAATCAGAAATTAGTTATTATTGTAGGGTTTTATAGGTACTACGCAGCGGAAATAACATGAATCATATTCATACAGTACCTAATCCAAGGATCTAATGCATAACACATAAAGCACAAATAATCGTACCTTTGAAGCGTGATTCCACGTGCGATCGAGCAAGAACAAAGGGAGATAAAGAACCCCAAGCGTGATTCCTCTAATTGGTCCACGGGCACAGATTAAGACCTCCACTAATGCTAGTTAGTTGCAATTGAACCCTTCAATTGACCTTCTACGGAGACGAGAGACAAACTAACCAAGAACCACCACGAACCACCACACGCGCCACCTAGGGGTGGCCGGCCGTGAGTCCAAAGGGGGGGGAGGAGTGAGAGCCGTGAATGTGAGAGAGGATTAGGGTTTTGGGATTGGTTGCCTTGATGTCAAAATTCACAGTGTGTGAATTATGACTCCTACGCGCAAACCCTAAGCATGGTTCTTATTTATAGATCTCATCTCTAAATAAGAGCCCATGTCAAAAGCCCAAAACCTAATTCCAATCCAACTGTGCTAGCCCAATCCATTTCATGATTAGTTAATTGCTCATGAGGCCCATTAATGGGCCTCTTACTTGCTTAACCCAATACCCTTGTGTGTGACCAATATAGGATCCATTCTAAAGGGCTTTGGGCTATTTGACTAGCCCAAAGATCATCTCTCATAGTCTAGCAACAGAGGATGACGCCCCAATAGAATGAACTTATTATCTCCATAATAGTGATCCTTGATATATCTAGTAATTGCACTTATCGAAGACACAATTCCTTCAATTATAAATTAGAAAGGATCACGAATAAGATATAGTTTGTCAGTTTTAAGATTTCTTTGGTCAGGAATTAAAATATGTATGTCAGGTATTTTAAATTTTATTCAGGAATTAATTTGAATATATCAGGAATTAAATTGTATGTTTCAGGAATAAACTTGTTTCAATCAGGAATATTATTATCTTTTTCATGTATTATATTTTTCACATCAGACATCAAGTTTTCATCTATGTCATCAAATTATTTATGACAGTAATTAAAATGTTTATCTCAGGAATAAAGATATTTTTTTTTATACTAAATAAACATGAAATAAATTTTAAAATAACAAAGTATGTACGTACCTGATTCACTGCCATCCCAAATGTTTGATTTAGCAAGCTTGGTCCAACGTTTCAGAATGTATCTCTCTGGTATAGCATGTATGCTGTACATTTGCATTATCTTGATAATGTGAAAGCACAGCAATCCAGTCTCTGTGAAGCACATACAAGAACACATAAACTCATTGTTTTGAGTGTAATATATGACATGATAGGTGTGCATATAATCTTCATCAAGAGAAACATCAAAGAATTTGACATATTGCATTGAAGTGGCTTTTTCTCTTGCATATGCTCCAAGACTTGTTTCAAATTCCAGCCTAAAATCCTTGTATAAGTTTAGAGTATAAACTTCAGCTGCATGTTTTAATATCTTTGTTGTTGTTCTTGGTCTCTCAGTAGTACATCTGAAGTTGTCACTCTTTTCAGTGCTTCTCCATCTTTTCACAGTAGCCTCAAAAATATGAAAGAACTCCAAAAGCTTTGTGGTTTTGTTGGCCTTAAATGAAATTGCTCTGTTTGTTACTTCTACCCTTTGAGATGAAAGAATTCCAGCTGAGAAAATATCCTTGCTCAATGTTGTGCACCATTTATCTCGTAGACCGTATAACCTATCAAACCATTCTTTTTTCTCTAGCCCATGTTTTTGAACCATCTTGTGCCAACAATCTTCAAATTCAGATTCAGAATCACATCCACTTAAGCATTTGTGAAACATATTTTTGAATTCAGGATTGGTTTTTAGAGTTCCAAAGTGTGAGACAAAATTCTTTTGCAAATGCCATAGACATAGCCTATGTCTTGAGTTTGGATAAACCTGCAACAAAAATTAAATTACTGTAGTCAGTAATATGACTATTATAATCAGAAATTAAAAACATTTAGTCGGGAGTTACATAAATTATGTAAGACATTTGTATATTTTTCTCAGGCATAACAATATAAGAGTTAAAAATTAGCAATTTGATTATTAGTATAATCAGGAATTAAAAAAATTTAGTCAGGAATTACATACTTTTAGTCAGGAATTAGATAACATATGTAAGACATATGTATATTTTTCTCAGCCACAACAATATTATAGTTTGAAATTCCCAATATGATTATTACTAAAATCAGGAATTAAAAACAATTAGTCAGGAATTAAAAAATTTTAGTCAGGAATTAGATAATATATGTAAGACATTATGTATATTTTTCCCAGGAATAATAATATTAGAGTTAGAAATTTGAAAAATGATTATTATAATCAGGAATTAAAAATATTTAGTCAAGAATTAAATGAATTGAGTCAGTAATTAGATAATTTATGTAAGACATTATGTATAATTTTCTCAGGCGTAATAATAGTAGAGTTAGATATTTGCAATATGACTATTAAAATCAGGAAATGCAAATATTCACTCAGGAATTAAAATATTTCAGTCAGGAATAAGTTTTATTATGTAAGACATATTTTTATCAGGCGTAACAATATTAGAGTTAGAAATTAGCATATTTTAGTCAGATAATAGAAAATTTAAATCAGGTATAAATATCTTTAGGTCAGTAATTAAAAATTTTTAGACTTTTTATTTAAACTTAGAATCAATATTTTAAAATCAACATATTTGTCAGATTATCAGTCAAATTAATCTTCCACTGTAATTCTGCCATTTGGGCCCCAATAAACGGCTAAAAAACAGTAACTTTTTTCCTTTTATAAATCATTTCCTTTATAATTCAACTTTGCATCTAAACTTCAATTTCTTTATATATTACACATATTTGAGCTAAATTGTAACTGTACAAACAACAAAGGAAAACTTATTCTTGAGTTTTATAAATCACTCATTACGTTTCAGGTAAATTCTTTTTCTACAAAAATAATTTTAAAATATTTCTTCTGAATATTTTTTGGATCTTGTTTTTATGTGTTGTTATTTATTTAATGTTGGAATTGTTGTTTCAGAAATGGAGGAGAATAAGGTGATTCTCAGATTTAAGTATTTGTCTGTTGTAATTGATATTGAATATGAGATTGGGAAAAATAACTTGCAAGATACAGCAATTGCATTTGAAGATCAACTTCGCGATATGGATGATCCAATAGAAGGATCAATTGACCTTTTGTACCCTGTATTTCAGTATATTTATAAGGGAAAGTATAGGACATTAGAGGATGATGGTGATGTATTCAAGATGATTAGGAGGTTACCTAATCAGAATATATATAACATACATGTGGGGAGCACAGATGACCCTGGTTTTTTGGCTGACTGTATCATTGAGTACAGGATGAAGCAAAATGGGATTTGGCCACCCCCTGGTTATCCTCATTATGGTGCCCAACCACCACAGTATATTTTGCATATTTTAATCAGGAATTAGCATATTTTGGTCAGGAATTAGTATATTTTGGTCTGATTTTAGATGAATTATGAAAGGTATTAGTATATTTTGGTCAGGAATTAATAGTCTTAGTGTTCACTTGGAGTTTTGGATAAGACTAAAAAAATGTAATAATCAGAATTGTACTTGAGGGTTTTGGATAAGACTAAAAAAATGTAATAATCAGAATTGTACTTGAGGTACTGGATAAGGACCAAAAAAATGTAATAATAATAAAAAGGAATATATTTAAAAATTATCTTTTTTTTTAATATTTTTTATTTGTCTATAAAAGTATTATTTACTCATACATTTTGCATGTTTTTGTGCTTTGGTATATTCTCTCTCCTAAAACAAACTTTTTTTGCAATATTCCTCAAAAATGCAAAACAATTCTCAGTCTTCTACTTCATCAAACGATCCTCAATATTTGTCAAATATGCAAAACAGTTCTCAGTCTTCTATCTCATCAAATGATCCAGAAGAAAATGCAATTGATAACTTTGAAAAAAAAATTAAATGATTTGTTGGATAGAAGAGATAGAGTGAAGAATGGATTGATGAAGCTCTATGAAAAAGTTGAAAAGAATAAAATCGAAGAACTAAGCAAGAGAAAGAGAGCACAAGAAATATGGGCAGGAAACCCAGAACAAAAAGCAGAAAGAAGAAGATCAACACAAGAAGGAAGAGAAAGAACAAAAAGAAGATCAAAAGAAAAAACAAGGTCAATATCTGAGGAAGAACAACAAGATCGAAGATTATGATTTTAGGGTTTTTTCTTTATCTTTTTTTTTCTGTTAATTTCTAGTCACAATCAATATCATTAAAATATATGGAAAATATGATATGCTTTTTTGTTTATGTTTCTGTATTTCCTGTTTTTATTATCAAAATATTTATTTAGTAATGGTTTAAAATGATATGGTTTTGTTGGTTTTTATTCATATATTGATTATTTTTTTTTTAGTATTAATAATTTTTCGTCAGGAATTATATTATTTTAGTCAGGAATTTTATTAATTTGTTATATATTCCATATTTATTTCAGAAATAAAATAAATTATCACAATCAGGAATAAGAATATTTTACTCACTAATTATAACATTTTGCTCAGAATTAAACTTGAAATGAAATTAAATAAATTTGAATTAGTAAGGACTTAATTTCAATCAGGTATTAGAAAACTTATATAAGGATTAAGGATCTTACTATCATGAATAAGATTCTGTCAATCAATATTAAATAATTTGAACTTATTAATATATCTTAGTCAGGTATTGCCTTTATTTTATCATAATTAATATATTTTTGATCAGGAATTATATTACATTAAATTATGAACATGAAATATATATCATAAGTCAAGAATTAAACAGATATTTATCAGGAATTATATAATTTCTGTCAGGTATTAATCTGTTTTTATCAGTTATTAAGTTATTCTAATCCAGAAACAATATATTATGAAGAATAAAATTCTTACCTCTGGTATGGCGTTACTCATTGCAAGATCCTGATCAGTGAAGAATGATTTTGGTTCGATTCCACACATCAACTTTTTGAAAATTTTAAGAAGCCAAACAAATGTGTCAGTCTTTTCGTCACTTATGAATGCACATCCAAACATTATTGTTGTTCTCCAGTGACAGTTTATACCAACAAATGGTGCACATATCAACCCATATTTGTTTGTTCAGTATGTTGTATCGAAGATTAAAACATCACCATAGGCTTTGAAATCTTCAAACATTTGAGAATCACGCCAAAAATAGCTCACTACATTGTTTTCTTCTCCAAATTTCAGTCTATAAAAGAATGAAGGATCATTATATGCTCTCTCTTGAAAGGTATCCAATACATTCTGCATGTCTCCACCTTCAACCATACTCATTTTCACCCTTGATACATAGTTAAGGTGGTCTCTCTTAGTATGACCTACACATTCTTCTCCTCTAGCTTCATTGGTGATATAATTGTAAGCATCCATTGGTTTGATACCACTTTCAACCATGCTTTGTATTAGTTCACCCATTGGTGCTGATATTTGCCTTTCTGATCTTAGATGATGACGTTGAACGAACTGCATGCTATAACCAATTCATGATTATGCTCCATAAAGATCATGTGTAACAGCTTCGAAACTTCCTTCTTTGGTTTTCTTGAAACGAATATGAGCTTTGCATCCAGTTCTTGTCTCATTTACCTCCCTATCTTTTCTCTTTTTTTCATCAGTTTTACCCAACATGGGTATTTCCATTGAATTTTGTTCAGCTGTCATCTTCATTTTACCCTTTGTATGCCCTTCTTTAGAACACCTAAAATAAAACTCATACAATTTATCATTATTATCTCTTCTCTTTGTTGATTTTCTAACACTGAAACCAACAGACCTTGAATGAGCTTTGTATAAAACAAATCCCTCATTGTAGTCTGATATAGTGTAACCTGCTAGACATTTACTTATGTTTTCATCCTTGTCATATTTGTAATAATCTGCAAGAAAAGTATATATGAAAAATATCATAATTTATTTTTGTCAGGAAATAAAATATTATACACAGTAAATAAATATTCTTTAAATTTATGATACTTAAGAATTATCATGTCTTAGTCAGGAATGTCATTATTTAAATCAGGAATTACTAAATACTAGTCAGGAAATAAATAATCTCAGTCAGGTTTAGGTTTATATTTAATCGGGAAATAGATAATATCAGTCAGAAATAATAATATTTGTATCTGATTATAATATGTTGTTGATTATTTTTTCAGGAATTAGATTATTTATGTCACTTATTAGTTTTGTTTTGTCAGGAATTAAATTTTGTATGTCAGGTATTAAAATATTTTGATTAGTAATTAATTTAAATATATAAGGAATTAGATTATATATTTCAGGAATAAAATTGTTTCAATCAGAAATAAGATTAAGTTTGTCAGCTTTAAGATTTCTTTGGTCAGGAAATAAAATATGTACGTCAGGTATTTTAAATTTTATTCAGGAATTAATTTGAATATATCAGGAATTAAATTGTATGCTTCAGGAATAAACTTGTTTCAATCAGGAATAATATTAATTTAATTTCAGTAACAAAAAATAGTCAAAATATCAAAAAATTGTTCGAATAAGAAATTAGATTATTATAGTCAGGAATAAAGTTATATTAGTCAAGAAAATACATAATAAATTACTCAGGACTTAAATGATAAATATACGAAAATTAGAATATATCAGGAATTAAAATGTAATTTCAGGTATAAAATTGTTTCAATCAGAAATTAAATTGAAATAATTTTAATTATCTAATTTCAGTAACAAAAAATTGTCAAAATATTGTTCGAATAAGAAATTAGATTATAATATTCAGGAATAAAGTTATATTAGTTAGGAAAATAGATAATATATTACTCAGGATATATGATATGGTCAGGTTTAAGATAAATATAGTCAGGAAATTAGAATTTAATAACTCATGACCTTCCCTCTTCCCTTTTCAAAAAACACGTAAAATCATTTACCAGACATAAAATTAATTGAATAAAATGAAATGAATTTACTAGAAAAGAGGTTAATTATAAATGAAAAGACATAATTGAAAAGGCATGACTCTCCCTCTTCCAAAACACTGCATCTATTCACATTCTTAACATTATATATAAGTAACCATATTGTCAACAAACTGTATTCAGAAAAACAAAAAAAAATCCATATAAACTCCTTCAGTTAGAAATTTTAATTAATCTTATAAGAATTTAACTACTGCTATTACAAAAGGTATATTTTTTTCGTATTATGATTATACCTTTGTTAGTGTTGTTTTATTGAGTTTTGTTATGATTTATGTTTTCATTTTGTTTTGTTTAGATGGCTAATCAAATCCCACACCCAATTGACGCCTTAGAAGATCCACATCCAGCAATGGCTGTTGAAGAAATACTATGCATGCATATTTTCCCTAGGTGCACATTCAAAGCCCAGGCAATGATTAACTGTACATGTATATATTATAATGAATTATGGTATTATAAATATTGGATTCTAGAAACAGTAAGAAGAAATCATAATTCAAATAAATGGTGGGTTGCATATGACATTATGAGGCATAAGGGTTATGGGTTTCATAATGGCATGGTGCAAGACTGGGCTGAATTTCTAAATGGATTACGTTTTGTTTTTGCTGAAGAAGAAGCCAGCAAATTAAAGAGAAAAAGAGAAGAGGCAAATCATCCATGCAGAGAGGCAAAAAGAATTAAAATTGAGGAAGATTATCTTTGTAGCTTATTTTCAATGTTTTGTACTTTATCATAATTAAATAACATTTCAGTAATATATAATTTGGAAATTTAGTTTATGTATTTTATTTTTGGAAGTTTGGTTGATGTTATTTTATTTTTGGAAATTTGGTTGATGTTATTTTATTTTTTGTTTTAGTTGATGATATCAGTAGCTTATACTCAGGAATTAGCATATCTTAAACAGGAATTAAATTTTATAGATCAGGTATTATGATATATTATTCAGAAATAAAATTAACTCAGTCAGGTTTAAGATAAAATTAGTCAGGATACAGATAATAATAGTCAGTAATTAAATGTTTGAAAATTTATTATACCCAGGAATTACATTATGTTAGTCAGGAATTAGATAGTTCTTGTCAAAAAATAGATATGGATATTGAGTTTAAAAATAATAATATTTTGATACATTATAACTCGTCAGGTTTAAGATAAGATTAGTCAGAAAATAGATAATAATATTCAAGAATAATAATAGCAATATTTAAATAGAGTAAATAAATGTTTTAAGATTTATAACATTAGTCACGAATTAGCATATATTAGTCAGGAATTAGATAATTATTGTCAGAAAATAGATATGGATAGTCAGTTTTAGGATAATAATATTCACATGTGTTATAACTTAGTCAGGTTTAAGATAATATTAGTCTGAAAATAGATGATAATAGTCAGGAATTGTAATATAAATATAAAATACAATAATTATATGTTTTAAAATTTATAATACTCAGAAATTATCATATATTAGTCATGAATTAGATAGTTCTTGTCAGAAAATATATGTTGATAGTCAGGTTTAGGTTAATAATATTCAGATATATGATAGTCAGGTTTAAAATAAAATTATTCAGGAAATAAATAATGATCGTCAGGTTTTAAATAATGATAGTCAGTTTTAAAATAATCATAGTCACATTTAAAATAATAATAGTCAGGCAGGGATACTAGATTTTTAAATGCAGTTAGAAATATTTTGAAATTTTTAGGAATTAGATTATTTTACTAATTTTGTTTAGGAAATAGGTTTTATTAATCAGGAATTATATTATCTGCAATTACATCAATAAATTACAGAGTATATTTTTACAGAACATTTAATTATCTGTATACCTATTATACTTGCAGCATCTTCATCTCTTTCTGCATCATCTCTTTCTTCATTTATATTTTCTTCTAGAATAACATTATCTGCTGCATTCATCATTAGTGTTAGTATATTTGAATTTCAATATGAAATTATCAAAAATAGCTTTGCATGCAAATCATAAGTTGAAATTGAATTCGATCGAATACTATAGTAAACTGACTATCTGAAAATAAATTAGGCCTGATTTCAAATTATAAGTTGAAATTAACTACGATCTGAAATTCGATTGGCATTAATTGCAAATAATAAGTAGAAATTAACTCCAATTTAAATACGATCTGATATTAAATTGAAATTTAATACGATCTGAAATTCAATTTGGCTTGCATGCGAATTATAAGTCGAAATTCATATTTCAAAATCGGTATAATACAATCTGAAATCATGCGAATTATAAATCGAAATCAATATTATATGAAATTTGAAATTACATGCAATGAAAATTATGAATTAGATTGTACCTTTTTCAGCAGTAATTGAGCTGGAAATTGATTCTATAGGTGAATCAGAATCTCCTTCAATCATCATCCTATTGTTTGATTTCTCCATGTTTTTATGGAATTTGCAGATTTGAATTATATGAATTTTGCAGATTTGAGTTTTATGAAATTTGGGGAAATGAAGTGGTTGAATTTCAGTGAATTACGGCGCTCGAATTTTTTTGAAAATGATTAAAATGATGAAAACGACAAAATTCAGACAATTTATAAAATGGCGCGCGGGCTTTGGTCGGGTTGGTCAGGCCCGCGCCTTTTTAATTAATGAGCCCGGACTCACGTGAGTCCAGTCTCACGCAAAACGTTTTGATATAAAATTGTTGAAAAATACAAATTTGTATTAATTTGTTATTATTACTATTATACAAATTAATAATAACAATAATTTGGTCTATTTTAATTTCAGATTTTAATACTTATAATTTATATGCATTATATAACTTCAATAATGATATTATATACATGCCACTTTCCATCTAAATGTTGTCCAAAACTAATTTTAATCTCCCCTACCATTATGAAACAATATTTTCACAAACTACACCTGGCCTTTAGCATCTTGTCAGTGTTGGGATACTTATGGCTTATCAGGCTTGTAAAATCAACTAGTCAAACAACTATATAACCAGTCATTCAAATTGGCTAATATGAGTATATGACTAAGTTTTAGCTTCAACTATATATCTATCTACCAAACAAGACCCATGGCTCCATGAGTCATTGGAATTATTATAAACAAATCAATAAATCTAGAAAAATACTTCATTTCTTCATTCATCTCAAATAACTTTATAATTTCCAGCTTTAATTTAGTAGCTATTGAGTTTTTCATTTATTACTCCATAAATTGTTCCTGAGTTAAGTAATTAATAAAATTGAAGTTACCATCTAACATAACCGGATCTAAATTAAAATACTGACCGTATCTAAACTCCACGTATAATATAACTGTTGAATAAAATGGTAAATAAGACAGATCAGTCTATAACTCAATTAACTGTTAGATAAACAAATTAAATAGTGACTATATCATAAATAAAACTTCCATAAACGACACGACAACTTCCATTGGAACCACTTATAATCTAAGTTCTATTATTAAAATCCCTTTTTCACAAACTAGACCCATAGCATCTTGTGAGTGTTGTGACCTAAAAAAAGAACAATTCGCAAGTACTAAATACAGTACAAAATAAGCTAAATGCAGAATTAAATTAATGATAATAATAGGATAAAAAGACTAAAATACCCTTTTACAAAATTAAAAGAATGGAAAAATCACTTTGTTTATTTCACGCTCAAAAACCCTTTTTTTCCAGTTTCTCACTTCAATTCATTTTGTTCTCAATTTCTACCTCTTGATTCCCTAATCCCTCAAAATATTTCAATCTCATAAACAAAGAACTTGTTCACCATTTATAAATTATCTGCTCTAAGGTATGTTTTTTTGTTTAATTCATTGATAAATTTGTTGATTTTGAATTTTTTTTGACCGTACAATTGTTCTCAAATTGAAGATCTTGTGACTATTTCTTCTGATTTGTAATTTTTCATATGAAGTGGCTTGATTTTTTATATTCATTTGGGTATTAATGATTTTATTAATATTGGAAGAACCCAATTGAAATTAGTTTAATACATTGAAATTTATTGAAAGAATTGGGGAATTTGGGATTGTAAATTATAAGAATTTTGCCCAGATTATCATACCATGGGTCAAAAATCTTTGTTATGGGTATTTTAGTTGATCATTTGTTACAAAAATCATATTCGGTGTGTGATTGCTGACGTCTAATTCCTTTATCATTGTATTTTTATGTGTGTTGCTGCTGGAGAAAGAGTGAAAATAATCAGGCTAATTGTAGTGGGGAAGAAGTAGTAGTTTTTAGATAGAACGGGCATCGTGCTAGGCAGCTGCTACGAAGAGTGTATCAGTGAATCTATCTCATACCGTAGGAATAGACTAGGCTTAACCTTGTCTTTCTGATTGGCACTGATCTATTTACTTCTAAATTGTGATTCCGTGAAATTTAACTATTGGATGGAGCTTTCACTCCTGTCATTCCCCATGGAGAAGTTGATTGTCCGACTCTATACCATAGTACCATACAATAGCATTTGAGTAATGGAGTCAGCAGATTTGAGCGCATCTAGCTAGAACCCGAGCTTACAAACTTGACACTCCTTTACTGCCTACCCTCACAAAGCTACTCATGAATCCATATTATTGCTCCTGCTCTGGACTTAGTGAAAAAAATGTTCAGAGTGTCTGCCAGCTTGTTATTGAAGGATGTTCTGTATCCCAAGATTTGAGCACCATGAGATGTTTTCATCCAACAAAGTTAACTTTATTATCCACTTAGCTGTCAAAATTGATAAGAAAGCTTATTGGACCAATATAGCCCTTGTAACTATTGTTATGCCCTTGTTCCCTTTTACTTCGTATATAATTAGAATCTGGGTATAGAAGAGTGTATTGATCACAGTTAAGAACGTTGATCAACTTGTGGACATTTTTTTATAAGTGTTTGCTTGTATTGGTTAATACTCACAGTAGTTAAATGAAAATCAAGTTAGATGAAAAATAATGTATTACTTGTATTGTTTTTGCATAATTACTACAAATTATTATAACTTTTTTTTATCATTATAATTATTTAATTATTATATTTGTTTTTTTTTTTATTTTTTTTTTTTGTAGATGTCACAGAGTTGTAAAGGAAGAGGTTCAAAAAGTAAGAGGTTAAAAGAGAGTTCTAATATCAATGAGGATATTCCTATTTCACGATTACGTCCTACAGTATCCAATAGGGCTAAGCGTGTTAAGACCAACAAACTTCTCTCAATCGGTACACAAAATCCTAAATTTAGACCTGAATACATTGCACAAGATAAAGGGGAGCAAGAATATTTGGATTCTTTTGAAATAGCAATTCAACAATCCGCTCATACTAGTCAAACCAATGATGATGATGAGGAGGATGGGGAGGAGGAGGAGGAGGAGGAAGAGGATGAGGAGGAGGAGGAGGAGGAGGAGGAGGAGGAGCATGAGGATGGGGAGGAGGAGGATGGGGAGGAGGAGGAGGAGGAGGAGCATGAGGATGAGGAGGAGGAGGAGGAGCCATTGTCAAAACAACAATTTGGTTCAAGAATGAGTAGTTATCGAGGTAACTTTGAGGTGCATGGGCGATTTGGGGGAGATAAACAGGTTTGTCTTGAAGACTATAGTGAGTTGCAAGATTCAATTGATGGTGGCCCAACAAATCCCGAATTGCTAAAGAGTTTTCGTGGTCACGTTGCATATTATATTTGGCATGGTCGGGTAAGTCTAAGTAGTTAGTTTATTTTTTTAATTTATAGTGTTTATTTAATCTGTTTCACACTCTACATTTCAACATTTTAATTGGTAAGAGATAAATACATATTTTATATTGAATTCTTACACTTTATTTGTGACTTGAATAGGAACGAAATGTATTGAAGGGTCACAAACAAAGTGATCGTTTACAAAAGTGGAAACTTCGTAATAAGGAGGTGAAGGCATTAATTATACCTAGTCAGCTTTTTCATCTGGCCGATTGTATGCATTCTAATTTGAATATGCCGTTAATATCTGCTTTTGTGAAGAGGTGGCATCCAGAAACAAATTCATTTCACCTACCTTTCGGAGAGCTAACAATAACGCTACATGATGTTGCATACATTTTAAGTATTCCTATCACCGAACAAGCAGTTTTTGGCAAATCCGTAGTTTACCAATTAAAAGAGCATCTAAAAACCACTCTTAATATATCAACATCTGAGGTGGATAATGAATATCGTAGGGGGAGCGTGCGGTTAAACTTTATACAAGGTTGTTGTTCATCAAATAAATTGCATTCGTCATCAAAAGCTATTGGATACTTGTTGTGGTTGTTAGGGTGTACTATTTTTGTAGACAGGTCATCTACTAGTGTTAGTCCTCATCTTCTACCATACTTGGTTGATTTGGAAAAGGTTAAAGATTATGCTTGGGGTGCTGCTTGTTTGACATATATGTATCGTCAATTAGGGGTAGCTTCCAGATTTGACAATGCTCAAATTGCTAGATGTTTAACGCTCCTTCAGGTATTATTAAATAAAAAATTTCCTTACATTTTAATATCAAAATTGGTAATGTTAATAAAATACTATTACTTTTTTTTTTTAGGCTTGGATATATGCTTATTTTCCGACATTTCGACCCCAAAAGAACAAGGAATGGGATTTAAGATTACCGCATGCACAACAATGGATCCCTCCACATGTTCATAATGTTCATAATGCTTGGTTAACTCATCTTGTAAATCACGCCGCACATCAAGCCATTTATTTTCGTCACCATACTCAAAAGTGGCAATTGCTCGAAAACCACAGTGTCCATCACCACGCACATTTATATGTCCTTCAACATAAGGCAATATGAATTCGGGTAATTGACAAGGCCATGGAAATGAATATTTAGTTGACTTTGTTGTTTTCTTTTGCCCTTCATATAACATATTAAATCAGAATTATTTTTGAGATAACTAAATAATGCAATACATAGTTAATCAAATATAGACCATTAAAAATGTACCTTTTGATTTATTTTGGGAAGTTGAATCATGTTCAGTATGACTTTCTTTTGCACTCTTTTTCTTCTTCGGCTCTGTATATATTATAAATTATATATATATATAAGATAACTAATAATGCAATACATAATTAATCAAATTTATACAATAAAAAAAAATACCTTTTGATTTTTTGTCAGCATCTTGTTTAGAATCTTTATTCGAATTCTGTTTTTTCTTCGATCCTGCATATAAGTACATACATTAGAAGTAGGGCTGGCAAAAGCTGACCCGACCCGAAAACACGACCCGAACCCGACCTGAAAATAGCGGGTTAGGGTTGAGGTTTTCGACCCGAAAACTTAAATGGGTCGACACGAACCCGACCTGAAATTTAAATGGGTTAGGTTAAGGTTGGAAATCCTAACCCGAAATTGACCCATATAACCCGAAAACAGATCATTATAAAAAAAAATAACCAAAAAAAAAAAAAAACCCACAGAAAACCTTTAGCCCAGCCCAAATCGAAATGAGCCATCCTAATAAAACCAAAAACCCTAAACTCCTCCTTTCTTATTTCCTTCACTCAGCCGCTTCTCACCATTTCTCTCTCTTAAAATTTCCCCCCTCTTAAAATTTCTCTCTCTTTAATCCCTAAACTCCTCTCTAATCTTTTTCAACCCCTAAATTCCTCTGTAATCCTTGGATTTTCATCAATCTATGTTTCCTGCTAAACACTTCACCTTCTTCTCAACATCTACTTCATCATTCCAAGGTATTTTTTGTTTTATATGTATTTGTTTTATGAGAAATACGATTTGGTCATGCTAAAGTATAGTTTTATATGCTAATAATAGTTGTTATTTTCTGTTAAATTGTTGTTGATTTGTTATGATTTCTGTTGTTAATTGTTGTTTTGCATGTTTTTATACGAATTTATCATGCTAATTAATATTAATAGTTGTTGTGTTTATACGGTTTTACATACTGAAATTTTGTTCTTAATTATTGTTTGTGTTATTTTTAATGGCAGCGAGTTGCGACCACTCAAATCCATCTTTCTTTTAGAGAGGAGAAGATTCATTCCACTATGGAGGGTGGGCATAATCAAGAGAATTGAAGATTTTATTTATATCACTATAGCTTTTGAAATTCAATTTGTAATTTGTTAAGTAGACTACTTGGTTTGTAATCTATTAAGTAGTTTAGTTAGACAATTTTGTTTGGGTTTGAATCGCTGTTTTGCTTGAGAATTTAAAATGCAATTGAATGAACTGCAAAAAAAAAACCTTTTGAATGAATAAAAATCAGATTGGCTGGGTGACCCAACCCAAATAAAATCAACCTTTTTTAAGACCTTAAAAAAGTTTTGGGTCAAATCAGGTCATTTTCGGGTTGACCCGAACCCGAAAAAACCAGGTTCAGGTTGAGGTTTTCAACCCGAAATATTAAATGGATCAGGTTCAGGTCAGGGGGTAGCTGACCCGAAATCAACTGACCCGAACACGAACCCGACCCGACCTGATCCGATTGCCAGCCCTAATTAGAAGTAAAGAAAAATATGTTTGACACCGTGACAATAAAGTTGTTATGTTCACCTTTAGTAGCATTCTTCTCGGAATGCTCCCAACCAGATTTATCCCTCTTTGTTGGATTATGTTTTGGACGACCTTTGTGGGGACGATGTATTGGCTCCTTCAAATTGGTAGATTCAGGAAACAGTATATTATACATTGCATTTGCAAAAAAGTATTGTTGATCAGGAGGGTATTGTTTCATCAGTGCTACTAATTCGTCTATTCGTTGTGAAGATGTTTGTCGTAAACCCTCTTTCTCCTGAAAATTCCGTCCCTCCATGTCCAAAGTCTTCCAGAATATATGGACATCTAACAAATCAATTGGAGTATACGTATTCATTAATTCACACATTTCATGGGCACACGGTAAACCATAACTGTTCCTCATTTCACATCCACAAGCCTCGGCATTTGTACCTATTTTCTTGCATCTATCATTGTATTCGTTTTTTAATAACGAGATAGCATGATGAGATACCTTACACTTAAGACGACTAAATAACTGATATCTAGTGATGTGCAGACTTTTTGTACGAGATTTTTCCATTTCAGCTTTGATTTCATTAAGTTGCATCTCCACTAAATCATGAATTCTTGGAAATATCACATGAAAAGCTCCGGTAGCCGTTCCTAACCAATTCTTCATTTGAGAGTGTGCGCTCTCCACCCTACAAAAATATATTATGACAATTATATCGTAAAATATAAATATGCAGTATTATAATAATCATAAACTAATTGTATCATAAAATTTACCTATTTGTCGTACGAGCCCCAAAATGAAGAATTGTTTTGGTCCAAGCGGATACGAATCTCTTTTTATAAGGATCTAGCCATATTTTGTGAACATAATCAACTACTGTCGATAAATTAGGACTCCATGCACATACCATTTCAGCAACAGCCACATTGTATTCTTCTTCTGTTAAAGAATCGACTATTTTTTTCCACCTAATTGAAAAAGCTTTTGCGTATATTTTATTACCCGTTACATCTGTTACATATCTCTCCACGTCTTTAGCGATATGCCTCTTGCAGAGTAAATGTGCAGAAGATGGAAATACATGTTCGACAGCATTCATTAGTGCCCACTCTCTATCTGTGACAACTACTCCGGGGTTATTCTCAGAGCCAAATAATTCTTTCACCCTTTGCATCGCCCATAAGAAACTTGTAGTTTTTTCATTTCTCATGAAACCAAATGCAACATGAAAGTTTTGCCCCGTTGAAGATACTCCAATCACCTCTAACAAGGGCACATCATACATGTTTGTTCGATACGTTACATCTATTATAATAACATAAGGGAACAATCGAAGCAGATCAACTGCTTTGGGATGTGCAAATAAGACATCCCCAACAGCGTTAGTCCCATCCTCTTTTCTATGCCATTGATGATACCCATAGTCCTTCAATAACTTAAAAAAATATTGCATAGGAAATAAATCACCCATTTGTTTTCTTTTGATTTTTTGTAATGCGTTATCGATGTGTCTCCTTCCACTTACATTTTTGGGGTTTTCTAATTGTATTTGTTTTAACATTTGTTTTGGCTTCATGTTGCTTCGTTTAAAATGAGCAACCTTCTCAAATTCTTCTGTACTCAATTTTGCAGCCGATGTATGCCATTGCTTATATTTACCTAACGTGTGGTTATGTTTACTTTTATTCACATCAACTAATAATTTCCATTTACCCCCAACTTGCTCAGCTCCAAGAAGTTCAAAGGGACAACAATTCCTTTTTGTACTAGTGTTGTATCTAGGTTTGAATTTTTTGTCGGGTGAAGGAACATTATACCTATAGGGTCCACTTCTTTCACATCCAATATAAACTCGTCCAATTCCCAATCCATTCCCTCTACGAGAAGTTTTGATAGCAAAATACATATCATTATTTTTGCCGACTTCTTTCACCCATTCTAAAAGTTCTTGGCGATTATTAAATAATGTGTCCGTCATAAAAAGATAGCCAACATCAGGATAATTCTCAATGTTCTCATCAGGTTTAAAATGATAACCCTGTCCATAGTTTTGACAAAAATCATCTCAGTTAAACATCACTTAGAAGAATATTATTCTCATCTATTAAAATAATGATTAAGAGTAAAAACAATTTTTAAACAAGTGCAAAAGTTAATGATAATAACAATAATAATAGTAAAATAAAAATAATAATAATAATAATAATAATAATAATAATAATATTAATAATTAAGCCCTAAAAATCAAACTCGGGGAGAATAGTTAACCCCCGGAAATCATATCCGGGGGACATTGTTGACCCCCGGAATTTTTTTCAGGGGGTTATGTCGATCCCCGGACATCATATCTGGGGGTTATACTCAATCCCCGGAAATCAATTTCGGAGGTTAATGTCAACCCCCGGAAATCATATCCGAAGCTTATGGTCGACCCTCGGCTATGATTTCCGGGGGTTGTTGTCGACCCCCGGCTATGATTTCCGGGGGTAATTGTCGACCCCCGAATATGATTTCCGGGGGTTGTTGTCGACCCCCGGCTATGATATCCGGGGGTAATTGTCGACCCCCGGATATGATTTCCGGGGTCATTGTTGATCCCTAAACTCTTATCGTTGTTGTTCAGTGCAAGATGAAAATTTTAACTTGTTTGATTGTTCATCGATAAATTAAATTTTTTGCGGAAAAAAAAAAGTTACAGCACATAATATTCATACCTCAAAAAAATCATCGTAGTGCACTTCGTTATTGTCCATGAGATTGTATATTATTGAATATTAGATAGGATGAAAGGATGTTGAAATATGTTTGTAAATTAAACAGTACGGATGATTATATAGGTGGGAGTGTAAAAGATCAAATTATAATAAGGGCAAAATTGGAATAAAAACTTTTTAAAAAAATTAATTTATTCTGCATTTAGGAAAAACTAATCCTGCATTTAGTACCCCCTTATTTAAGTACTATAAAGAAGAGGGAGGGAATGATTGAAATGAAAAAAATGAAAGAAACCCAAAAATTTAAAGAGACAAAGTTGTCCCTCTAAACATTTTGGCTTTCCCCCCTTCTCCAAAATTTTTTTCTTTCTCTCAAAAAATCAAAATTCCCCAAATCATATTCCTATTCCTATTATAATGGAGAGACGACCAACAAAAAAAACAATTCGAGCGACTTCTACTTCCTCTGTAAAACCCTAACTATCCAAATCCCCCCTTTTCTCTCTATAAAACTCTCTCTTTCTCTCTCATTTTTTTTATTTTCCCCTTCAAAATCAAACATAACCAGTTCAATTTTCCCTCAGATTTCGATCTTATTTCAACCAATCGATCTATAATTGATTGATTGATTGAATTTTTTCATCGCAATTTCATCGATTAATTGTCTAATTTTGTCTTGTAATAATCTGTGTTTTCACTGTTTTTGGATTTTTTTTGCTGATTGAATTTTAGGGTTTGCGTAAAGTTTCAATCTTTCGTGATTAATTGAAAAATTAATCGAGGCTGGCGAATTTTGAGGTGTAGTAAATGGCGGATCCGCCTGGTCTCCGCCTACCATATCCTGGGTTGGAAGCCATTAATGTTAAAAATTTAGGGTTTCGAAGATTTGTTTTGGATAGAATTAAGTCATATTTGATAGAAAGTGAAGAAGAAGAAGTATGCTGAGCGTGGTTAGAGTGCACCTCCCGTCCGACATTCCCATTGTAGGTTGTGAGCTTTCGCCGTATGTTCTGCTTCGAAAACCCGACAAGAGTGTCATTAACGATGATGTTCCTGAGACTGCTCCAATTGACGGCCAGTTCTTAAGATATAAGTGGTAAGTTGTATAATTTATGATTTAATACTGTGTTTGTATTATAATATAATTAGTTTGTGTATTAATTGAGATGTTTTAATAATAATTTGATTTTTTTTATCTATGATTTTTGTAATGTTTTGATATTTTTTTTCCTTTGGAAGTGCTTGATTTTTTTTTTTTTTTTCCTTGTATGACTTTGATTTTATGGAGGCGAGATTTTGTACATTTGTTTGTTATTCAATGTTTCTTGAGCTTTTTGTTGAAGCAGGAATGACCGTGTTTAAGCGGTACTGTATTGTTTAAAGAGAAACATGTCTTCTCATGTTCTTTTTTTTTTTTTTCCGTTGTTTGATGCAGGTTTGTTTATTATCTTTGCATTGTTATGTAATTTGGCAATCTGCCTTGTTGAATTGCAATTCTGTTGTTGTTTTAGAATATGTTTTTCGCCTTTTCTTTTTCTTTTTCTTTCTAAAATGAGCAAGTATTTGTTGCTAAACTTGCTAAGGTTATCATGGAATTTTTCCCTTGATATTAATAACACATAAATTGACGATTTGTCAATCTTGAACTTGGTATCCTATCAGCTATTAAGTGTAATTGACGTCTGTCACTGTCGATCATTGGTCATTTACATGCTAGATTGTTGCCATTATTTGTTAATTTTTTATAAATTGAGTTGCAATTTCATTCAAGCTTGAGCGTGGACAAAATTTGCTGGTTGATTCTTCTATAATGTGTATCTATAAAGAAGCCTTCAGATGTCAATTTTTTTTGTAATGAATCAAACATTTGTTTTTAGATGTCTTGGTCTTAACTAAACAACTCCTTATTCTAGTTTGTGAAATTCAGTTTGCCAGTTCTCCCTATATGCAACTATTTATGAAGCTGAAGGGTATTAGGCTTATATTGTGTAGAAGAGCAGAGAGCTTGGTATTTACAATTCTTTAGTTTCTTTCAATTTTCCGGTCTTCTCTCTCTGGTTGTGATGGAGCTTATGGTAATGGTGATATAGCTGATAGCATAGTTTTGAGGCCTTTTTTGACTTTAAAATATCTGTGTCAGATGCCTGACACTTTGCCGACGGTATGGACTTCTTACCTGACACTATGCCTATTACCTCTACCCCATATTTGTTGAACTGAATCAAAGAGAGGGGGGGGGGGATAAATTGTGGAAAGACGTATTATAAACAAGAATATATTTTGGCACCTGGCACCTACAAAAAACTTGGGTCAAATTTAATGTTGGCCTTTGGTACTATAATGTTGGCTTTATGCTATCTTTAGAAAAATTGATTTGCTTTGCCCAGTGGAAACTGATACCATCATAAAGCAGCTTCTTTACCCACTTCCTCTCTTTCTCTGTTTTTCTTCTTGAATTTCATTCATAAAAGTAAAACCAAATGTAAGAAAATAATTTTGTATATACTTTACCCTTCTTTCTTGAATGCTCATTTCTGTCAAATAACTTGCTATATATTTATGATGGTAAAATTTGTGTTGAAATCTGTTTTCATGAACATTGGACAAGGGTGTATAAATGAGCATGCCTTTTATCATCCTAGTCGAATTTGTATGAACGTGATTTGTTTGTAATAATGGAAACTAATCAGCAATAGATATATTCTTGGTTAAAATCAGCATTTTGTTCATGTACATAAATAAACTAGATTTCTATCAAAGGTAACTTATTGAATTATTCACGAGCATACATGAATGAGTATCATAATGTTCATGTTCAAGCTTGAAATTTGTACCAAAAGTCTTAGTTTGTTTACATCCTAATGTGGTATCTTTTGTTCTTTGGTTTTCATCAACTTGGTTGTTGATGATTGTGTAATGTGTTCTCTATTTCTTGGCCTATTTTTATCTGTGTTTGCTTGTGAGAGGGAAAAGTGAAATATACTACTGATTATCTTTGGTGGGACAGTCATTTTCCATAGAAAACAACTTAAGGAGGGCCAATGTATAACCTAGGTCTTAGTGGCTTTAGTTTGTGTTTCCCCTTTCATTGTAACCAATACAGGTGTCTCAAGGTCTTCTTTGCATTGTGTCTATAGTATGTTATGGTACATAATGCACTAACAATGATTTACGGCGACAAACATCAATTATAATTGAAAGCTGATAGGATACCAAGTTTAATATCACCAGATCATCAATTTATTATGTTATTAATATCTTGTGCAAATTCCATGATTTTCTTAGCAAGTTGTTACTTACAAAAACAAGAGTGCAAAAACATAGCAATCACCCCTATTCGTCCCAAAACCACAATGTAGTCGTGCTTCAAGGGGCTAGAATGCTAGATAGCCTAATTACATACAAATAGAAAAATATTAAACAATGAAAAGTGAGAAGGTATGCTGCTCTTCAGACAATAAAGAACCAAGTAATGATCGTAACTGTTCAGATTTTTTGCGCATATGTGTGGGTGTCTTGTTGATCTAAATGTTGAGCAGCATCCAAAATGGATTTTTGTGAATTGGTTAGGATTTGCCGTGACTCTGCCTAAACTACAGTTATTTTAACTTTTTTAAGTTTTAAGGCAATACTGTTTTGTCAAATGAAGCATGTGCCAATTGTGATTGTTTTATTTATATTGTTTTGATGCAAGATGGTTCTATAAAGGATCATTGTTGATGTTGTGGTAATTAATCAGTCTTGACAGTTTGATTTGATCGGGTTATTCTCTTACATCATTCCTGATCTATTTATGTGCTGTTAACAGGTATCGTATACAGAGTGATAAAAAAGTTGCTGTTTGTAGTGTGCATCCGACCGAGCAAGCCACTCTGCAGTGTATTGGCTGTGTCAAGGCCAAGATCCCTGTGACGAAAAGCTACCATTGCTCTCCCAAGTGCTTTTCAGATGCTTGGCAGCATCATCGTGTTTTGCATGACCGTGCTGCCAGTGCTGTGAATGAGAATGGGGGTGAAGAGGAAGATATGTTTGGACGCTTAAGTAGCTCAGGTTCTGGAGTTCTGAGTGCCGGCTTGGCTCCTTCTGCTTCTAGCCCCAACTTGACCAATGGCTCCACACCTTTATATCCTGTTGCTGTTACCCAGAGGAGTGGCAGTGAAACATGGTTTGAAGTTGGACGTTCTAAGACTTACACACCATCCGCTGATGATATTGGTCATGTTTTGAAATTTGAATGTGTTGTTGTAGATTCTGAGACAAAGCAAACTGTCGGACATCCCATGACGCTTACTACATCTCGTGTCATCCCTGCACCTACACCGACACCTCGTCGCATGATTTCCGTTAGTGGTGCAGATGTAATGGGACATTTGGATCCTGATGGGCGTATTGCATCTGCCGGGACTTTTACTGTGGTTTCGTACAATATATTAGCTGATGCATATGCCACTAGTGATACATATAGTTACTGTCCTTCGTGGGCCCTTTCCTGGCCTTATCGCAGACAAAATTTGTTGCGAGAAATTGTTACCTATCGTGCAGACATTGTATGTCTTCAGGAGGTACAGATATTTGCTCCTAGCTTAAAAAGTCTTTTTTCATTTAGTTGTTAGTTTGTCAATTGTTCATAATGGTATAGCTTACTATGAGATTGATTTTTAAATTTAATGTATAATAAAAATTGTATCTTCCAAAAAAAAGTTTTTGTTAGAAGGAAGTATGGAATTATATTATTAGACCCTTTTTTTAGCTTAAAGAAACTAATTTGGAGAACAGTATAATCTAAGTTCTTAAATGTTGGTCAGTGTTTTGTTTGGAAGGAATTGCAATGATTTCCTGAAATGCTCGCAGTTCCTTGAGACTCTGCATACTCATTATTATCATCTTAGATTTGCTTATTAGACATTTCTTGCTTGCTAATGATGGCTACAGCTGTTTCATTGCAGGTTCAATATGATCATTTTGAAGAATTCTTCTCTCCTGAGCTTGACAAGCATGGCTACCATGCTCTATATAAGAGGAAAACTTCAGAGGTATACAATGTATATATTCTGAATTGTTTTTCTTTTAACGCCCTCTATTCTTCTAACCTCAATTTGATGCTTTCTGTAGGTAACGCATACAGTTGATGGTTGTGCCACATTCTTCCGAAGAGACAGATTTACCCATGTAAAAAAATACGAGGTCTGTTTTTCTCTTTTTATTGACAATTTCGTAATGTTTCAGATTTGTTGTGTTCTGATGGATATTAGCTTTGTTTATAGGTCGAGTTTAACAAGGCCGCACAGTCTTTAACAGAGGCTGTAGTTCCTACTACCCAGAAGAAAACTGCTTTGAATCGACTTGTCAAGGTCAGTGTAATGTTTTCTTGGTATGAAATATATGTTATTACATACAATTTTAAATGTTAGTTTTGTGTTCGCTTAACCTGTATATATGTTATGATTGGACTTGAAATCTCTCGTGATTTAATTTGCAGGATAATGTTGCACTAATCGCCGTCTTGGAAGCCAAATTCAGTCAACAGGGTGCTGATACAACCCCTGGAAAACGACAGCTTCTTTGTGTTGTGAGTACCAATTACTTTTAAAATCCTAATTCTTTTTTTAACAATTTCTTATGTTAGGAATCATGCATACATACTATTAATTACTCATCATAAGAGGCATTTGTTTGGACTACCATTGATGGTTGTTATCAGAGACCAATTCTTGCATTAAGAGGGATCAGAGGGCATAAAGGCTATTACAGTTTTAAAGCTGTGCAGGGTCACTTCAAGTTTAGTAAGCCTTGGAAAAATTTAAATCTTCCAACCAACTATGAAAATTTTCAATTTTGTGACTTTTGGTGTTAAGCCTGATGTTCTTATTTACACTCCAAACTCTATTTAAATATCTCTATTGTAGTTCATGCTTTATATCGTTGATAAAGCCTTTATTTCTTGAAACTTTATGTGATTGACCAATTTGATTATTTAATTTGCTTGGACTGATAACAGCATAAATCAAACTCTTGCAAGGTAGGTGCCTACTTATTTTATGTATGCTATCATATCATCTTCCCTGATTAGCTGGCTGTTATACCTGTTCTTTGTGAACAAGGGAGTACGGATAATATTGAAATATTAGGCTACATGAGGACTTGGACAGGGTTGTAGACCCTTCTAGTAGTCGTTGAGAAAATCTTTAGGTTTGTCTCCATTAAATCAACGTGCTTGTGTATCTCCCTTTCAATTTGCAAGCTGTGACTTTATAATGCCGATGAAGAAAGAGATTATAACTACTTTTGGGACAGCTGAGCCTTATTTTTAATCTCCCTCGACAACCTTTCTTACTGCTCACGTTTGTCACTTTCTTGAGGTCTTTATATGACTTATGGGGAATTGTAACTTGTTCATTTTTCTTGTCGTTTAGTCTTGATCCAGAAACATCAAATGATCTGAATCATGCAGAATTTTAAACATCTTGTTTTCGTGTTGTCTTTTTGATCAGGCAAATACACATGTAAATGTGCATCAAGAACTGAAGGATGTCAAACTGTGGCAGGTATGCGAAGCAAATGTTCTGTATCTTTGTCTCCGTCCTTTGACTATTTCATTTAATATATTTAATAAATTGTTTTCAGGTTCATACTTTATTGAAAGGGTTGGAAAAGATTGCTAATAGTGCTGATATTCCAATGTTGGTGTGTGGAGACTTTAATTCAACTCCTGCAAGGTCTGTATACTGCTATCTTGATAGTAGTGTGTTCGGAATGTTGCTATCATTTGAAATGTTACGAGGATTTATTGAAAACACATTATCTGCCTTCATTACAGTGCTCCTCATGCACTTCTTGCAATGGGTAAAGTTGATCCACTACATCCCGATTTAGCCGTGGACCCTTTAGGAATATTGCGGCCTCATACAAAGCTTGCACACCAGCTTCCACTGGTAACATTTCAGCACCAACATTGTGCTTTTAATTTTTCTATTGTTCATGGCTTTTATTTAAATAGCTATAACTTGCAACTTCTAGGTCAGTGCATATTCATCCTTTGCAAGAGGGATGGGACCAGCTTTAGAGCAGCAAAGGCGGAGAATGGATCCTTCAACAAACGAGCCCCTATTTACGAACTGCACAAGAGATTTTATAGGGACCCATGATTACATATTCTACACAGGTAGTAAATGATGCTTATTGTACTGTTTTTGTGGGCTATTTCTCCTTGTTTAGATATTTGCATTGAGAGTAGCTAATCCATATTTACTGAATTTGTGGTTTCAGCGGACTCTTTGACGGTGGAATCCTTACTTGAATTATTGGATGAGGATAGCTTAAGGAAGGACACAGCTCTTCCTTCTCCAGAGTGGTCTTCAGATCATATAGCACTTTTAGCCGAATTTCGTTGCAAATCAAGAATTCGGCGTTAGCACTCAAGGGGTATGTAACACATTTGCCTCTCCTCCCCCCCTCCTTCAAAAAATAAAACTTCAACTATTCCTTTTTTTTTTTTTTTTTTTTTTTTTTTTAGGAATTTTGGGTTAATGCATAATAAAATGCTCTAATTTTTTAGGAATAGAAGTTTAGTGTTTAGATGTTATGAATAGGAGCAAGTATCCTGTTATGTACCTGCAGGATTAGCTCCATGTACTGCATATTTTGGTTTAAGAATTTTTGGGCGATTTTAGCTAAGCATTATTCTTTGCAAATGTGATTATACTATTTATATGTTTGGTTAAATTAGTTGTTTCTGCTCAAGTCTGCTAATGGATATTCTTCTATCAACAGGCTGCCTAGAAGATATGTTGACAAAAAATTGACGAGTTGATGGATATATCTTTTTGGAAGTCATTTTAAGAATGGTGGATCAGGCCTGTGTGTTCTTCCCCAGGTATTATCACCTCATAGGGGGGATCCGGCTATGATCTGCCCTGTATCATGTTTCCTTGTCCCATAGAAAATATGATCCTATTCAAATTTTCCTTTTTTATAATAGAAATTATCACAGCTTATCTGTGGGCTCGATGTGAGTAGTGATGTTTTTTACTCTGTCAAGTTTTTACAACTGCAATACAGTAGCGTTTGCAATTCAGATGGGCTCACTTCTGTAGGTTTCTTGTATTTTTCTTAGTGGGTAATAGTCTTCCCCCATTTTTCTTAGTACAAAAGCAAGATATCAAAGATACAGTTGATTATCTGCTTCTGTCAAAATATAGTATCATAGTCATCCCAGGTCCTTTTCAAGGTGCAAATACCTCCTTTTTTTACAATATTTTTCTCTTAGATTGATCTTTGTGTTGGTTGCATTAGCAAATTGTTTTGTTTCCTTTTCATTTTTTATGGAACCCTATTGATGCCAATGGTATGCCGGAATTCATCGTATTATAGCCATGTTCAATGTTTGGAATGGGTTCCTTGGATGTCTGTTCTTATAATGTGGAAAATGGTTTTTGGACATTCAAAAGATCTGTGTATGTAATTTCATCCTGCAATTTATTTTTTACAGCTCTTGTAGTTCCCGTCTGTTGTACATCAGCAGACTAGCAGATAAATTAGTTGAACATCTCTGCAAGTGTTTGCAAGTCAGGTTACAGCGCTGTTAATTTAATTAATTGCAATTCTGTCTTAACATACAGATACTTTTGGAATTTGAATTTTTGTTTATTCTCTAAGTTAGAACTTGAGTAGATGTAATGTCAAATGGTGTACTAATACTCAAATGGAGTAGAATAGTAGATGATGTTGATTAAATAATAAGACTATTCAGTCATGTTTTGTTTGGGTGTTGCATTTTGCGGTAATGGTGATAAATTTGTACTCTGTTTAACGTGTGATAAGTTATTAATTGTAGCTTGTGGATACTATGAACAAAGAGAAATCCATGCGTTGTGGATACTTTTATGATATTAGTATGAGTTATAAGATGCTGAAGTTTGGTCTTCGTTAGTGTTCCTGAATTTGACTTGAAACTAGTTCGTAGTAGTTGATTGCTTTCTCTATAATTTACATGTAACTTAACTCTTTTTTATCATTATTTGGACAATTGATTGTCCTAGTGGTAGTGGTCATTTGTTCTTCATCTCTCATTTTTCCTTAGATTATTCCCGTCATTTGTATACTATTTGCAACATTTACTAAAAATAGGTGCTACTTATTATTTGCAACATTCCCAAATCTTGTTATTTTTAAAAACTTATTTTAAATGAATTTACAAAAGTACCCTTACTTAAAACTTTATAACATCATTTACCTACTTAAAACATACTATATGTACCAATTTTTTCTTTTTCATTTATGTATGTATTGAGTTTTTGACTGATATAACCACCATTAGAAGATCGTTGGTACTTTAGGCTGCACAATTATATTTAACATTACCTTTTGATTTGTATTATTTAAAAAATATGTGTATCATGGGAAAGTTTTGATAGTAGTGATTCTATTAGAGATTTTAATGGTTCTATCTACCAAGTAATGCGTGGTGTGGTTGGTAATAGTTTTACCTTATGACCATAGATTTGATTCCTACTAATTGTGGTTTTTGGGGGTGGAGATTCTCTTATTCTTTCCCATTTGTAGATAGGTTGGTTTATGTATTAGAGGTATTAGTCTAATAGAGTCGTTAAAATCGTGGGGCCATGCATTGTTTTTCTTTTGGCTTATATATTGACTTTTTGGTTCCACCATCTAATTAGTGGTTTCAAAATTAGACATGACTCATACTCGAAAATAACTTAATCTAGTTTTTGGCTTGTATGGGCAATTGGGTATAATAATTTAGGGCTTGTTCTCTTCAGCTTAATTTCAGTTCAGCTTAGCTCAGCTCTAATCAATTCAGTTCAACTCTTCATTTCCTTCTCTCATAAACAATTCAGCTGGGTTCAATTAAATCAAATTTGTTCTTATCATATTGACTAAATTAAATTTGTTCTTATCATATTAATTGATGCCTTGAATTCATCGTATGTGTATTTTTTAAAAGAGAATGTATAGTTGTTGGATAATCGGGTATCTAACTTTTTTACGTTCAAAAACAATTGGGAACCAGAAAATTACAATCGTCAAGTTTGCAATCGGTTACCTGTAATCGGAACCGTCGATTCGTCGAATACAATTTTGGTTTCGGAACTGTCAGTTCCAATTCCGTTGTGAATTGTGATCACTAGCAACACTTATTGAGTTTGATGCTATGATACTTCTTTAACCTCATATGAAAAAGAGATAACTCAAACCCTTTGGAACCAAGTCTTACGCATTCGTTTTGGGTACTTTATGACACTCACAATTTAAAGTAAACTCATGAAAATCCATAGTTGATTCGTGCCTATGTTGCGTTTGGGCCATTTTATGCAAACTCATCAAGATATTGATCCGTATATATATACATACATACGTATATATATATACATACATACGTATATATATATATACATACATACGTATATATATATATATACATATATATATATATAACACCCGATTCACCTTTTTGGGCTAATCCGGATTCGGGATCAGTGCTGGGTGGTTAGGTTCCAATCCCCTCCCAATCATTGTTGCGGGGGATCGAAGACGGATATTGATCCGTTTATAGATAGTAATTTTTTATTATTTTTATTTTATTATTATTATTATTATTTCCTAATAAGTTAGGGTATAGTTTTGAGAAAAGAATATCCTAACTTCTTATTTACCTTTTCTATTATATAAAAAAAAAAAGTTAAATGAAAGTCCATACTGGATTATGTTATCCTAAAGTACAAATATAAGTAAGGAGTACTACGTAATTTTTTTTAACAAGTTATTGTCACCAAAATTGAAATGTCTAAAGACTAATTTATCAATAAACTATTACTCTCTCCGCCTCAAAATAAGTGTCTATTTTATTTTATGCGCTTTGATCTCAACATGCATCTTCATCAATATCTTTAATTAAATATAAATAAAAGTAAAAAAAGTTGATATTATAAAATTACATATTGAGATGTATTTTACGATATCTTACGATACTACTTCGAATTTTTTACATATTATATTAATGAGAATATGTGGGGAAAAAATTTAAAGTTTGACTATGGAAATAGAAATAAATACTTAATTTTAGAATGGAGGGAGTAGAACATAGAATTATTTAGCAACATCAACGTTACCCGACCCTAATACCGATTCCTTAAAAGTCCCTGTCCCCCCATTTAGCTTGTAAGCGGTAATTACAAATAACCAATGAAATGCGAGGCTTCCACATAAGAAGCTTAAGGAAAAACAAAACTTTATATGATTTAGGTGTTATGGTAAACCTAATTGTACAAGACATTTCACATTATAAGGTGACTTTTTATTTCCCAAATCTCACGTTAATTTTTCTTGAGGGGTGAGACTTGTAATTTTCTATTTGTAAAACACCATTGCTTTCTGCCAGGTAATAAGAACTGTTTTTTTTAGTAGCTACAAAATTGTGGCATACAATCATTCATTACTCAACAAAAAAGAGGTCTATATATTAATGTTATGGCCAAATTTAAAACACATCAAGAAATTAAAACATTTCAAGAAAATGAGTTTGATGAAGCTTAATCAAGCTACATTTTTGTTGCTATTACTAGCAACAATGCTAGTCTTTGTGAGCTCGGACTTCAGCAAGGATAAGGATGAATGTCAACAACAACTTATCAGTCTTTCATCTTGCCTCAACTATGTAACCGGCGAGGCCAAAACACCATCTTCGCAGTGTTGCACGGTGTTGTACAAGAAGCTTAATCAGACCAAAAAGTGTCTATGCATACTTGTTAAGGATCGAAATGAGCCTAGCCTCGGCCTTAAGCTCAATGGAACTCTTGCTCTTAGGCTTCCTTCTATGTGTCATACTGTTTCTAGTTCCTTGGACTGCATAGGTATGTAACCAGCTTAGTCATCAGCTCATTCATAAATTTTATCTCACTCGAATTGTTTCTTTGATACATTTTATACATGTTGTTCTAGATTATTAGCATTATTTTGAATTTATGCATTATTTACATGCTTCACTTTATTGAATTTTTAATACGGAGTATATGAAAACAGATTTTACGGAATAGTATGTACAAAGGTGCTTTTAAGCCAATACATTTGTATGCAAATCCGAGGAAGTACTAATGTAGGTTTGATATGTATTTGCAAATACATATCAAACCTTAAAATATTAAAAAGTATTGAAAGCACATGGGGGTGAGAGAAAGGAGGAGAGAGATGGGCAAGTGGGACCAGTTTTTAAATGTACCACCGGAAGCTTATATAATATCATTGACTATGTAGTGATATTATTTCTATGCGTAGTTAGTACCACTAAATGAATATACAGTACCATTGAATTAATATATAGTACCACTGAATGTTCAATGATACTTTTTGATCATCTAGTGATACTATTAATCACCCAGTGGTACACTTAAATCCAGCGCATGGGGGTGAGAGAAAGGAGGAGAAAGATGGGGTAAATTCCATGCAAAATGTCTCAAATGCCCCTTGATATGTATATACAAGTACCTATCAAATCTCCCTTTGGAAGGCCTCTGCAAATCCTATTTTATTTTTTAAATTTTTTATTTTTTTATTTATTTTGGTAAGGAACACCTTGATTAGATCCCTACTCTCACAATTTTTGATCCAATATTTGTGGGCTAGATATTTAGGAGTAAAGGGGAGGGTAAGAGAATTCTTTCTCCCCAGGTAACCTAGCTTGATAGGATTCGAACCTCAAACCTTTAGGATCTAAGGTAAGAACCTTACTAAGTGAGTCAACACTTTAATTCGCAATTTTAAACTTGTACGGAGAAATTTAGATATTCTCTTTCACTCGAACATTAAGTAAACGATGGAAGAACACTAACAAGATGTTTGAACTCCGTGTGATCCTTCATATCCGTTTATAAGCTCATTCCTGATACTGACGTCGCATACTACTTACGTTACGTTTACCTTTGTTTGTTGTTTTGACGCAGGTCTCCTTAAGTTGAACCCTAAATCTCCTGATGCTCGGATTTTCATTGAATCAGCCAATATTACTGGAGGTGATAAACATTATCATTAAATAAAGAGTGATATTGTATGAAACATCATGTTTATAATTATAAACAAGAAAATGAAAAACATAGCCTAAATGAGCCGAAAAAAAAAAAAAGAAATACAATGATAGAAAAAATATTAATTACACTAATTTACACGTGATTTTGTAATAAATTCTCAAATTTATCCATGGTAGAAAGTTTATTTATTCATATAAACAAGAAATTGATAAACATGACCCTTAGGCTATCTACGAGCGGAAGAAAGAAATATAACAATAAAAAAATTAATTATACTGATTTGTGCGTGATTTTGTCATAAATTCTCAAATTTATTCTATTTTAGGAAGTTTATTTATTCTATTTGTAGTCCTAAGAACTACGTATATCATTTATCCAAACAGAAAAAGTAAATTATACTCATTACCGTAATTTTTGTTATTCAACTTTAATTAACAATAACAATTTATCTTCCAAGATGAGACTATTATTAAAGGACAGAAGTAGTAACAAATTTATGGAGTATTTGACATGTACTTAAGTGTTAAACTTCAAATTTTTTGCTGAATATATGACTCTTATGGTGCTTCTTGCAGCTGATGCTATTGGTAATGATCCCACAAGTTCCAGCTCCAATGGCAGAAAGCCGAATATATGGCGTAAAATGATGATATTTCACGCATTTTTTCTTATGCGTTTCTTTTCGACGTTTCTATTCAATCTGTAGATGAGTGTTAATCTGTTATGTTTATATACGTTTCTCTGTTGATGTTCAGCATTGTACTTTTTTATTTTTTGTTTTTTATTTTTTTTTATTTGAGGGGTAATTGTACTTGTATATTACTGGCACAGCCAATTATGAATTTGTAATACAATTAGTTAATAAGACACCTAACATGTTTTACAGAGAAAGGCTAGATTTACTTGGTAAGATTTTTACAATTGGATTCATTAAAAACTTACACCAGAACAGGATCAATATATTTCTATATGATACCTATTAGGGGTGAGCAAAAATTCAGGGTACCCTGATGTGGAACCGGAACCTGTTCGGAACCGCAGGTTCCAAACCCGGAACCTGTTGAACAGGTTCCGGTTCCGGGTAATAAAATTAGGAACCTGTTGCAACAGATTCCGGTTCCGGGTAGTAAAATTTTGGACCTAGAACCTGTAGGGTACCCTGTTAGTACATGTTCCCTATAGGATACATGAAACCGAAACCTATATGATATTGAATATTCTAGACAATTAGTGTTGGACTGTTGGTTTGTTATATTTGAAACAGTTTACTAAAGTTGTAAGCTTTATTGTGAACATCCATTTTTAAAAATATAGAATTGTCACAATTATCAAGTAACAATTAAGCTTACTTTGAAAAACAGGGTACCCTGTTTAGAAACCGGAACCTGCAGGTTCCGGTTCGGCGGTTCCGGTTCCCAATTCTTAGGAACCTGTTGCAACAGGTTCCGATATTTTTACAGGGTACCCTGCTACGCTCACCCCTAATACCTATCAATTTATGAAGATATACCATATACACTAAAATAAAACTGTCATATTGAATCTAACAAAAAATAAAAAAAATTATTGAAACAAATTCAAACACACAAGACTTTACAATCAATTATGCAATTTAACTGTTTTTTTTTTTTTTTTTTTTTTTTTTTTTTTTTTTTTTTTTTTTTTTGAAAAGTTGTAGTTGTTGTTCATACAATAACACGGAGCATTAACAGGCCAGAATCTAGTTAATATCTAAGATCAACTATTTTGGATCATCTATCTCTCTTCATCCCTCAAAAGTAATATTCATATTGTTATACAACCTAAACTATCGTGAAACATCGAGCTTCGTACATGTATTATAAAGAACTTAAGACCTCAAGCATACCAATGGAGAGTAAACAGCAAAATGTTAAAAAAAAGCATCAGATTTCTCCTCGATAGCCACCGCCACCAAAATAATCCTTTCTTGAATTAACAAGCTGTTGTGTCTTCTGATGTTCCAATTTTGGGCAATTTTGGATCCTGTGACCAAGCCCCCCACAATACGAACACCCTTGGACTCCACTTGCATCCACGAGGTCCTCTAACTCATCCATTGGGTCATCAAGTTCAGCCAATACTGGTGGTATTCTCTGCTTGGCTTCTTGCAGAAGATGCTTCAAATCAAGCAGTGTAGTCTCACTCTGGTTTCTATTTATGAATGTTGTTGCAATTCCTGTTTTCCCACATCTTCCTGTACGACCTATACGATGGACATAATTCTCAATCTCAGCAGGCATGTCATAGTTGATAACATGCTGAATGTCGGGAAAATCCAGCCCCTTTGAGGCAACATCAGTGGCAACTAAGACATCTTTATTTCCGGCTTTGAAAGATTTTATGGCGTATTCTCTATCCTCTTGATCTTTACCTCCATGGATGGCAACTGCTTCAACCCCTTTAAGAAGGAGATACTCATGGATATCATCCACATCAGCTTTATTTTCGCAAAATATAAGAACTGGGGGCGGTGTCTTTTGCAAACACTCTAGGAGGTAAACAATTTTGGCCTCCTGCTTCACATACTCAACTTCTTGAATGACATCAAGATTGGCAGCCCCAGCCCTACCGACATTAACAACGATAGGCTTGACCAATGCACTTCTAGCAAAATTCTGGATCTTTGTTGGCATAGTGGCAGAGAAAAGGACAGTCTGCCTCTGGGCTTTAAAATGGTCAAAGACTTCTCTGATGTCATCCTCAAAGCCTAAATCGACCAGTCGATCAGCCTCATCCAAGCATAAATATCTAAGGAAAAAAAAATTGTTAGGGCCTTAATAGAGGATAGTTCTGTCATAAAAGCAAAAGGACAATCAACTCATGCCGCACATTCAGAATTAAGGTAGTTAAAGATATGTTGGAAGGCCATGTTCCATATAATCTGCACCTTCAGCAATCAACCACACCAAAAACAAGAATCATGTCTTTCTTCCAACACCCATGTCAACAGCATAAGTCAAATACTAAAGTCCAATATTTTGGGTTTGGGGTAACCCAAAGGAAGATTCATGTTCATGGCTCACTACCCAACATGTTAAGTCGATAAGTAACTAGCAACCAGCAATAACCAACAACACATGAGACAAGCTATGACTCACACAACTATCGATTCTATGTTGACATAACAGGCCAGTAACATACAAGCAACCATCTTAACAATCCCTTCCCCCCCACCCTCTAAGAAAGATTTGTAATTGGCATTTTCATTCAGTGATATAACCATTTGTATTTTGTGACAATTACTCATGATCTCCAGCAAAGATAATGCTTAGAATCACCTTATGGTAAATGACTGAATTTTGGTTTAGCCTCTTTGCTCACAGACTAATATATGCTCTATGATATTCACTTTGACTCATTACTCATTAATAAATTTTATGCAGCAGTTATATTATCATTATCCTATTCAAAAAGAGACAATACCAAAAAGATGAAAGGTTAAAAAAAAAAAAAAAAAACCAATAGTAAGACAAAAATTACATGCTTGCATCTTGAGTATGAAATTTAAAAAAGGGAAGGTTCACACTGATGGCTTGGCTGAATTGAAATGTATAAGAAGGAAAAAGTAGAGCAAAAATTCTGGTAATTTTGAGAGTGGAATGAGAGGAATTATTACATGAGGGTAATCTATTACCCTCAAAATGAGGGTAACAATTACCCAAGAAACATTTGTGCAACCCTATAGTTTCTCTCTCCTCTCGGCCCAACCCACCAACAAGGTGGTCTTATCATGGGAAGACGGTCTAATTTTAAAAGTTGTACCATTACCTACCCCTCCGCCGGGGTAACTTTCCCACCACTTTATCCTAAACCTCTGCTCACCCCAAAATCTGCTAGTTTGACAGCCATAGATCTCTTGATGGAAAAGAATACTTTTAGTCAACTAGAGAGGGAATTGTTTTCTAATTACCTTGTGTTGCCTGAGCCTCTGACAAGTAATTATTAGTAGTTCTAGAAAGAGTGCTAAGGGAGTATTTCATATACAGGAGGAAAGAAATATCATTGTGCCCTCAAGCAAATAAAATAATCCAACTAAAATATTTGTCAAAAAGACAAAATAATCACATTTCACCTCAAGCTAAAATCAAGCACACTTTTAGCAACTAAATCAAGAAATCATATATCATGTCCAAAACCTACGAAGTAGCCTCAGACAATAAACAGAAGAGCCAGGCACAACAGATCTATTCACCCAAACGATCTGCATATCCTCTATGATGTGCCAACAAATCGCCATAAATATCAGCTTCCTCATTCTCCCTTGAAAGTTCATGCTAAAATCTTTGCATCTAAAAGGATTATTAGATCTCTAGTTGGTCTCGACAGAGGACTTGGTAACCTCATAAATGTAAAGCACCTTCACTACACAAAAACAAAACCACCAGATTGTCACCTCTACGTTCATCCGGGACCAACCAAAGGGTTGAGGAAACAGTATGTCGTTTGAGGAACTAATTAGAGTGTTATTCAGCTTCTAAGTTGTGCCTATATATTTTGATAAATTGAATCATCACATGGTATACAGTTAAAATAAGGATGCCTCTTAAGCATCCAGATTCTAGACATCTGAGAAACTAAAACACGGCTGAAGATATGGAAAAGATTCTAAATGTCTTTGGTTTTGTGAAAACTACTACTGAGAGAGATTCTTGCTAATAAGAAAAGAGAAAACTAAAATGAACAGAACACTGTCCGAGGCTGTAAGGATCCAACGAATGCTACAATAACAAGTTAAATAGGTTATAAGATTTCAGGAAAACTAAGGGAAAGTCAGGAGATGACTTGATCAATTCATTTCATGGTGTTGAGTTCTAACTATAGCAAATATGTTTATGCAGAACACAGGCAAATACTAAAAATGAAAACATCTCCAGTTCACAGTCGTGGTTTAATAATTATGAACTGGGAAGTAAGTCATACATTCAATGGCCTATCACTCAATTTCATGAGTCTTAATATGATGTATCTCAGATACTTCCAGCTATCTACTCAAAATTTCATTTATGGCCCTTTTGATTCAATTCTACTCCACAATAAATGAGTGAAAATGTAGCCAAATTATAAATGATAGGATTGAATCCCACAAGGTACATGGATGACCTTGTTCCATAATTATTAGAGCCTAATTACCAAAACCATTGAAAAAAAGAACCGATCAATCAGAAACCCCCAGAACAAACCAGAAAATATGAACAAGAAATACATGCCTATCTATCTAAGCATCTCCATAACTTAATTTGAACAAAAAACACCTACAAGTTGATTATTCATCAATTTGTTACATAATTCTACACATAAATTAAAATGATTTCCTCAAGAGCGACTTAGAAACAGGAAGGGTGTTGGGGCATGTACATGACAAACAATAGGAGGGAGTTGAAAACACAAAACCTGCATTAACAAGTTTTAAACAACCTTCATGGACCCCATAAATATTAAAATTTTAAAGTATCTAAACATAAACACCAAATCATGATCATTGATCCAGACAGCAATTTAGAAAACACTAGAATTACAAGCAACAGAGCAACTAGAGATGTCTCAGCCTGCCCTTACAACACATGCAAGACCCTGAAAAACCATGCTCCAATTTGTAAGCGTAAATTTCAATTTCAGCCAACAGTTGAACCCTAACACTTAACCCGGAGACCCCAGTGGGCCAGAGGGGATGACAAGATGGAAGACAAATTACTTACACAGCTCTGCTCCTAAATCCAAACAACAAAATTACGATCAACTGTCATACCATGATATTATCTTAGGAATCTCTTCAAAGATGGTTATATGTTTCACTTCAAGGGAGAAAAGAGGAAAGTGGGCATTCTGCAGAAAGTATATAACACACAACATAGGAGGATATTCATACAGGAATTTTAAAAGATTCAAAATCTTACCTGCAGTTATCCAGATTCATTTTCTTCTTGGCAAGCATATCCTTGAGCCTCCCTGGAGTGGCAACAACTATATGAACACCCAGCTTGACAACGTCCAATTGTGATTTCATATCCACCCCTCCAATGCACAGCAATGGTCTCAGTTCTGGCCATCCAGCCTTCTTAAGCGGAATCAGAAACTGCTCCACAACCTCATAAGTCTGCCTCGCGAGCTCCCTAGAAGGGCAAACTACAAGCCCAAACGGGCCTTCTCCATGTTCAAGAGGCATCATTTCCTCCTCCTGCAGGGCCAACATAATGAGGGGCAAGACAAAAACCAATGTCTTCCCTGAACCAGTAAATGCAATACCAATCATGTCTCTACCAGACAAAATAACAGGAAGCCCTTGCACTTGGATTGGTGTGGGTTGAAAAATGCCCTTCGATTTTAACTCCTCCAATACAGGTTCAGGAAACCTCATCTCCTTAAAAGTCTTGATAGGCGGCGGAGGGTCATCACCATCAACAATAATATGCCATTGCTTTCGAATGGTGTCACACTGCTTCTTCGACATCCTCCTTATGGCCAAGGGAGGTTTCCACCCAGTCCAAAGAGGCTCTGTGTATGTTATACCTTTTGCCAGCTCACGAACCGACATCAGGGATTTCTTGTCTGAAAGATTCTCAATCATTTCCTTTTCTTGTAGGACAATTTGCTCAGTGGCACTGATCTCCGGAACATCTTTCTTTAATTGTGTAGCTTTAACTAGAAGACTGGGCTTAGCCTCCTCGATCTTCTCTTTCTCAGATTCAACCTCATTTGTGTTTGATGCTTTCCCCTTCTGAAGTATTTTTTCTTTTAACATAGCCCTTCGCTTATGAACGGGGATGTATTCCTCATAGTTATCATCCTCTTCGATTTCCATATTTTCTGAAACACCTAATAATTTAGAATTTTTCACCAAATTGAAAGGAGCAATAACAATAAAATGGAATAGAATTGACAGACTTTAATCACAATCTAAAAAGTACTTCATGAACTATTATAATTGTTCTTCAAAATCCCATAATATAGAACCAATTTACAATAATGTATAACCTATAAGGGAATAGATAGCTCAACAGATATATAGAGTTCACAGCATAACAATGAAAGTGAAGACTCTACAACAACCTTTTCTCTACTGACTCTACATAGCACTCAAAATTATATAGGCTTTCAATTCAACCTTCTTATACACAGCTAAAATGCGAGGGACCCTCGGATAATAAGGCTGATACACAAACTAGCCTTCAAAAACAAGAGAAAACCACTACTTCAAGTAGCATTTTTACCCTACACCTAAAACCACTACTTAAAATAGCGGTTTTCCTCTATTTTAGTAGTTTGTATTTCAGCCTTATAACTTGAATTTTCCCCTAAAATACAAAGTTTTTTCTTGGAGTCTTGGACTAGTTAGTCAATGCAATTCCGGTAACGAACCGAGTGACAGAATGCAACATCTTGGTAGAACCAATATTGATAAAACAAAGGTTGGGTGCAACTTTAAAGGTATAAACCAAAGTCTTCCAAAGACCGAGGAGAAAAGGTCGAATTTCATAGTTTCATCGTAATTATGAAGGATTATAAATAATATATTAGCCACCAAATTTGACTCAATCATCAAAATAAGCTCGAAAAATCGCATGAAATTCTTCTAACTTAAGCGTATCAACGTAAATTGCAAATCTAGATTATAGCATCAAAATCATTCTTGATATCTTGCATAGCTCCAGTAATTATTATTAATAATAAATAATTTAATAACCTATTTTTGAAGAACCCTAGATTGACTGTACTGAACTAAATTAACGATGAACCCTAGATTGTTAAATTGATATTCAATGATTAAAAAAGAAAAAAGAGAATATATTTTACCTCAAAACTGCTTCAGTAGAGAAGAGAAATCCCAGAAATTGCTTCAATGGAGAACTCGGAGTACGCTTCAATGGAGGAGAAAGGGACAGCGTAATAATGGAAAAAAATTACTCGTATAAAAAATAAAAAATCATAAGACGATGATTAATGACAATGCGTATAAATAATTTCAGCCGTTAGATGTAATATATGGCGGTCATAAATTTACCATAACCTTATGGTTTAATTACGAGTTAATACAAGTTTTAGGGACTAACGTTTCCCAAAAGTTGCACAAAAGGGACTAACGTTTCACAAGTTGCAGTTAGGGTACTCACCACATAAGTGACCTTCTATAACAGGTTAACCAAACAAAAAAAAAAAGGAAATTAAAATTCTGACATTAATAAAGTAGGGGACTAACGTTTGGCATTGTTCAAGAAATCTAGCATTTAAATATTATAGCTGGTACAACTCCAAAAAATTTCCATATATACTCATCTCCATAGCCATCTTCTCCAAAAATATTATACCTTGCAGCTATTGATTAAAAAAAAAAAATTCAGAAGAAATAAATAATTACAAAAATTACAGGAAATTAGTTCATGTCTTGTCCTAAATTCATGTACAACTAAACATGCTTAATTCATCCATTCTGCCACAATAAGCACTCTCTTAATAAGCATATCATCATAGCAATTGATTAACTCTAGTATGGTATAAGTGCATAATAATAACAAAGCAAATTAATTAAAAGGAGTGGCTTCATTCATACATATACATTTAATTTGTTCCATCACAAAATGGCTATACAATCTAGCCAAGCCATCCATGTATACTCAGCTCCATAGCTATCTTCTCCACCTTGCATCTATTGGGAAAAAAATAAATAAATAAATAAATAAAATTAGAAGAAGCAATTATAAAAATTACATGAGCATCCTGTAAGGAGAAGGAGAAGGAGAAGGAGAAGGAGAAGGCCTATGGAACGTCATATCACTCTGCAATTCATATCATACACATCAATTATGCTGTAGTTAGCATAAACAAGCCATGGTTTAATCAAATTAATTTTTTTTTTTTAAAGAAAAAATCCCCATTCGCATCATACACATATATATGCTGTAATTAGCATAAACAAGCCTTGGTTTAATCAAATTATTTTTATTAAAAAAAATCCCCAATTCAATTACAATATGAAGTTTTTTTTTAACCCTCACTAATTAAGTGTTATTTTAACAATCAAACTATAAATTACCCATTTCTCAGAAAATGTCGAAGTGCGAAATTATGACATTTAACCCAATTGTTGTAAAGCATAACCCAAAAACAAACATTAATACACAATTCTGAAATCAAGTTCAATTGTATAGATGCAGAAATCAAATTCAATTGTAAAGTTAGTTTAAATAGAAGTCTGTTCTTTTTTGCAATTTTTAACGGCTATATTTTAATTGCTAACAAATAAATCCATTCCAAACGTTAGTACCTTCTGACTTTATGTCAGAATTTTTTTTTCCCTTTATTTTTAAAAAATTTGTTAACCTGTTGTAGAAGGTAAAGTTTCAGTTGAGTACCCAAACTGCAACTCATGAAACCTTAGTCCCTTAAGTGCAACTTTCCTGAAACGTTAGTACTCTAAACTTGTAATAACTCGTTTAATTACTACTTCCTCTGTTCTTTTTTACTTGACCCGCTATGACTTTTATACTATTCACCACTCTTCTTTTAACCGTCTTTTGTGAATAGTATGTAAGGAAAAACATATTCATGTGAGATCTTTTTGAATTCGTCTCAATAAGTACTATCATAATACTACCTCTGTTTCTTATTTCTCGCAACAAAGGGGTATTATTTGTGAGATATAAAATATTCATTTGTTGCAAGAAATAAGAAACGGAGGTAGTATATAACTTTTGTAATTTTTACTTATGGAGAATTACAGTTATTGATCGATAAAGTTTTACATTGGCAAGCGTGATTAAAGAAACAGGTCAAGTAAAAAAAACAGAGGAAATATATCCGTTTTTTATGGAAAATTTGTAAGAAAAAACCTTTTAAATGTCTCATTTTGCAAGAAAAAACCTTTTAAAGCATTCTTTGTTAAAAAAAACCACCACGATCACTTTTTTTGTTGAATGAAACTTGAACCCTCTTTTCCGGCATTGACTAACAGTTTCAACGCCTGAAAATGTTAGTCATTGTCGGAAAAGAGGGCCCAGGTCTCATTCAACAAAAAAAAAGTGATCGTGGTGGTTTTTTATAACAAAGAATGCTTTAAAAGGTTTTTTCTTGCAAAATGAGGCATTCAATATTACAAGCACATACAAATAAACATAAAATACATACAGTACACATTCATATACGTGTATGTAGCATATTAAATAAAAAGTAATATTAAGTAAAGCTTGGTCTAGTAGTAATGTTTGTCACCTCAAAACCAAAAGGTTGTGAGATTAAACGGCCAAATCCCACTAGAGGCAATTTGGGTGGGGGATTTCCTTACTCTTTCCCTTGCTCCCAAATTGTCTAGCTTGCTAACCCGAATTGGGTTAACCTGTGAGAGGTTTTGACACGATAGAACTCATATCCTTACCGTAAATAAATAAATGAAATTAATACCTGTGGCAAGGAAGAAAAATGATGCTAATTGGATGTGCTTCCTCCCCATTTTTCTTTCAAATTAGACCCAATAAACTGTCGTGTGTACTTTGGTATGTAATTCGTTACTGGCAAAAGTTTTTGTGAGTATCCCAATATTTTTAGTTCTATTTATACAAATAGTATTGCTCCAATCACTTATTTTGATATCAATATATTTGAAGTAGGTTAAAAGTCTCTTGTAAATTTTTCTCTCTTTAAAACTTGAGAGTTTCTCTCACTAAAGTGAGTCTCCCTTTGGAGTTCTTGGTTTTCTCAAACCCTAACCCTAGTTCTTGGTTTTCTCTTCAATCTATCCCAATTCTTTGCTTCTGTCACTTTCAAAAGGAGATTGCCTTTTGATTTTCCGAGATTCCAATGCATGCTACGCCTATCTCCTACTCGTTTTCTCCAAATATCTTGCCATAAAATCCCTGCCCATTCTAGCAGCTTTTAATTTGGCCAATAGAATTAAGGGAGTGCGCTTCAATTGTCTTGAGCCCAGCAAACTTAATCTCTTCTTAATCCTTGCAAGAAACCGTTGGAGCATTAATGTTTAGACACTTGTTCCCCATGCACTTGGTTTGTTTCAAACACTGACAATTACCTTGGCTATTTAAATCGAGTAATAACTCCATTCTTCTTACACAACCTCTTCATCTCTTCTCTTTATCTTTAGTTTTCTTCTTGTTTCCTTCTTCTTTCTCACTGAATATTCTCTGACTTATGGAGAATAATAATCCTCCTCCTAATGGAAATAAGAATAGACCTCATAGAATGGGGTTTCTTATCACTCCTCAAAATTTTAATGCTCTAGGTATTTTAAACTTCAATAGATGTGCTATTGGGGTATTCATTGGTCCCAACCCACCACCGGTTTCATACGTACAGCACATCATTAATCAAAGATGGGTGACAAGGGCACATGTCCGAGTTCATCGTACTGGGAATTTTTTTATATTCGAGTGTCTCGATCAAGGTGATTTGGACGGACTTGTGCGACAATATACGACAACTTTTGAAGGCCGCCTTATTAATATAAGGTGATATGATGTCAACCTCATTCCACAACAAATCAACTTTTCAACCTCGAGATTATGGGTTCGAGTTTACGGCCTCCCTTTTCAGTTTTTAACTGAAGCTTGGGCAAGGCGTATCTTTTGTCATTTGGGTTACTTAGATCAGTTAGAACCAATCACTAATGGCAGACTTCCAGAGAGAGTTGAACTGAGGGCGAGGCTGCTGATTAATGTATCACCGCCTCTCATCCCAAGCTGCTACGTTCCGCTTTCAGATGGGCGTGTTATCTGGGTGTATTTCAGGTATGAGGGGGTCTTCCGTTTTTGTAAGAGATGTGGGTGTGTGGGACACAACTCCACTAATTGTCGTTTGAAAATTGATGTATCCACAAGGCGTTTGTCTCGACGTCTTGAGACTGTGGAAAGGGATGGTCTAAGGGTATTACATAGACCCTTAGATTATCCCTATTATACTAATTATGTGCAAGGATTGTCTGATGTTTATAGGTACAAAAACATGGTTGTCAACCTTACAAGGTTGGAGGAACCCGAGGATATACCTTTGGCAGAACAACAGCAGTTTCAAGAAGCGTCTAACTCCGATTTTAACTCGGACAACAGCGACGATACGGTGTATTTTTCGGGCTCGGATAGCTTTAGTGGAAGTGAGGTGGAGGATGGGAACGCTAGGGAAGCACGGATTGGTGGTGCGGCGCTACGATTGTCGCCTGGAAGAAGGCTAGGACTTCACTAAGACCCCTATGCTGCTTACACAATTCCAAATTTAAACACACCTGCTTCACCCCTCCAATTAGGACTCGGTTCGAACCCATCTCCAAACACAAACCAAGCTCAATTTCCTGCTTTGAACCAAACCAACCAAACATCTCAAAGTCGCGGGTTCAGACCATATGGCGCGCTTCGAAGAGATCCAATCAGCTCTTATTACATACTCTCCCCTCGAGAATCTTAACCCACCACCCTTACCCAGGTTCGGATCCTCGACTTTCGAGGTTGGGGAGTCGTCGGCGGCGGCGACAGAAGGGGAAGAAGGGGAAGCAACACCGCGCACTCTGTTCCAGGTACTTGGTATCAATAATTGGGCTCGAAATTCAGAAACTCCGGAGGGTCAGAGGTCGAGTCTGCTGCAAGATATCACAGAGCAAGGGTTCTCGGCGGATAACAGCGGCGAAAATACAGGCGGAATCACCGCCTTAATGCTGCCGGAGCCTCTACCTATGGTAAACAATCAAGCTTTTGATGAATTTTTGGATGCTAATTTAACCATCTGAATTTTGTTGAAGCAGGGAGGCGTTTTGTGCAATCCCTGACTAATTCTCGAGTTGGGAGGCCATATCAGGGAGCTAGGGCTCGTTATGTTCCTGATTGCCCAAATTCTTTTGGGAGTGAATTTATGAATTTGCCATTCACTGAGTTTGACCCCCCAAATTCGCCGGCTTCGCAGACAGGGGTGGATGATTTAATAAACCAGCTTCAATCTGACATGAATAATTGGGGAAAGAAAAGGCAGAGAACGGTAGAAGACACTCCACTTAGATCGTGTGATGATGATAATGTGCGTGCAAGCTCTTATGATTTGGGCTGGGTGGAGAAGAAGGGATTGAAAACTCTCAATAGATGGGCTGAGAAGGGAGGCTTTAGTATTTGGCACCGAGACAAGAACAATGTATTTGAGTTCCGTTCAAAGGCTTTATCAGATGTCGACACTGCTTGTTTGTGGGGTGTGAGTCCGAGTGATTCTCTAACTCGTCGAGTAGGGAAAAAACGGGCTGCTACTAGCTCCTCAAGTTCGTCGGGCCCAACAAAGAAACAGAGGAGTGGGGATGAAGTTACTTCAAGAATTTTTAAGATTTGGATGAATTTGACTTTGAGGTTCAACAGATACTTGCTGATTCAATGGAGATTACGGATGGTGAGGCGGCTGCGCCGGATCAGCCCCCGATGGATTTATGAAGTTCATCTCATGGAATTGTAGGGGGCTAAATGACCCACTAACCCCCTACTTACCCTTATTTAGTGTGGTTGATTACTAGTAAAGTTCCTACTTTTATTTATTTGTCGGAAACAAAGATGTCTTTTAGTAATGTTAGTAGTCTTGTAGCTAAGTTCTCCCCAAATTTTTCTTGTGGGGTGGACTCGGATGGTAGTAAGGGGGGTTTAGCCTTGTTTGGGTGGTATCAAGGGGATGTTACTTGTATTGTATCCTCTCAAAACTTTATCTTTTGTAAGCTCGTTGAAGCTAATGGAAGTAGTAGGAACGTTATGTTTTTGTACGGTGCGTCTAAAGTAGAAGATAGAAATAGTGTTTGGGATGATGTTTCTCTACTACTTGCTTTGACCCCTAATTGTTTGATTATTGGGGATATTAAACCAAATAGAGAGTCTAAGTGATAAACTTGGGGGGTCTCTATGGATAAAGGGTGTGGATGATTTTGTAGATCGGCGTTTACAAAACGAGCTTTGGGAAGTACCTTTTTCAGGGCCTAGATACACATGGTCAAATAAGCGGCAAGGGGATCAACTAATCATGGAGAGACTGGATAGAGCATATACTACACAGGAATGGTTTCAAGATTTCCCGGAGGAGAGAGTGTCTCGTGAGCCAATCATGGCTTCTGACCACGCTGCTATTTTGTATGATACAACTTCGACGATCATTCGATCAAATAGACCCTACCAATTAGAAACATGGTGTCTTTCCTTACCAGAAGTAATTCTTATGATTCAGGAAGCCTTTGATATGCCATGGGAGGGTTCAGACATGCACCGATTTGCGCGGCGGATGAGGTGGCTGAGGGATAAGTTGCAGCGGTGGTGGTTACATTATAAGAAAATGTGGGGTGTTAATTGGAGAGAAAACTCTCTAGTTTTGGCTGCCAATAGTGCTAATATTAGCACGATTCAACATGGCTCGAATTTTGTGACTTTGGTGAATGAAACCTTAGATCGGGCCAAGTTGGGTTTTAGTTACTGGCAACAGCGGATGAAAGAGAAATGGATACAGTGTGGTGATATGCCGTCTTCCATGATGTTCAATAGGGTCAAACAGAGGAAAAATAGAAGGGAAATTCTTACTCTGCGTGATAATAATGATGATTGGATAACAGGACAGAAGGAAATTCAGTCACTCATTAAGGCCTCTTTGTTGGAGGTTTTTCATCCTGTTATCGAGGATCCAGAGGGGATAGGTGAAAGGATTGATTTGGCCCTTCGGGAGCTGGAAATTCCCCGAATGGAGGAATCAGAGGGGATACGGTTAATTCAGCCTTTCTCGGGTCAGGAGATAAGGAAGGCGATGTTCTCCATCCATAAGTCAAAGTCTCCAGGACCAGATGGTTTTATAGCGGAATTTTTCCAACGACACTGGGAGACAGTGGGGCCAACAGTGATTACGGTGGTCCAATCCTTTTTTAACACAGGGTACTTATTAAAGGAATTTAATTCCTCGATACTGGTCATGATTCCGAAAGTGGAAGTCCCAGAGGTTGCAGCTCACTTTAGGCCCATTAGCTTATGCAATACGGTCTATAAATGCATAGCAAAGTGCATGGTGAACAGAATGAAGAGCCTACTTCAAAACCTCATTTCGGAGTCGCAGCATGCCTTTATACCGGGAAGGTACATGGAGGATAATATTCTGTCAAGTCATGAATTGGTTCACTTCATTAATACTAATAAAGGCGACTCGTATAAAGCGACTATAAAGATTAATGTGTCAAAGGCGTACGATAGAGTCAACTGGCTTTTTCTTCTAAAAGCCTTACAGGCTTATGGTTTCCCGCCAAAATGGGTGCATTGGATCTCTCAATGTGTGTCTACTGTATCGTACAGGACTTTGGTCAATGTGCAAGTCTCAGATTTATTCAAGCCTGGCTGTGGATTACGACAGGGGGATCCTCTGTCTCCTATATTTTTTCAAATTAAGGGTCTCAAAGTTACTAGGCGGTCGCCCCCTATTTCTCATTTATTCTTTGCTGACGATGCTATGATATTTTTTCAGGTTACGGAAGACTCATGTAAAAACCTAATGAATATTATTGACAGGTTTGGTGATATCTCAGGTCAGCGTTTAAACATAGGCAAATCTTTTGTGAAGTTCAGCAAGTTGGTTCCAGTGCACAAAGCAGAGGAGTTTAAGAGGATTCTAAAGTTTGGTCAGGTTCAGAACTTGGGGGTCCATCTAGGGGCTCCAATTGATCTTGCTCGTGAGAAAAAGGACTCTTTTCAGTTTTTAGTGGATAAAGTGGTGCAGAAAATTACGAGTTGGGACAGTTTGAGGATGTCTCAATCAACAAAATTAATTTTGATCAACTCAGTTTTAATACGCATCTCCTCTCATGTTATGAAATGTTTCAAGCTTCCAGGGTCAATAGTTAATAAAATTGACTCTCTTATTACGCGGTTTTTTTGGGCTAAGAATGGAGAGAGGGGTATGCATTGGATTGGAAAGGATACCTTACATCTCCCGAAGGGAATGGGAGGTCTTGGTATACAGGCGATGGCGAACTTGAATGATTCTCGTCTCTTTAGACAAGTGGCTAGGATGCAATGTAATCCTCAACTTCTAATAGCTCGTTCTTATTCACCGGTTCATGCTTGCACAATGTGTGATGGAAGGGTCTCGGGCGCGTTACGGGCTAACTCTTCCTGGGGAAGAAAGGGTCTCCATAATGTGGAAAACAAGTTGGTGTCTGGGTTTGCCTGGAAAGTTGAAAATGGTGAAAAGATAAACTATGCCAGTATGAGATGGATGAATGGTGAGGTACCTGTTCTTAAGTCTAACCAGGTGCTTAGTGGGGTTGGTGCAGGGAAGGTTAAAGATTTAATGACCATTTCCCATGAAAGAAGATGGGATGCTGGGGCAATTAGGCAAAAGTTTGAATGGGATTCGGCAAGACAGATTTTAGAACTGGAGATTCCTTCGACAAACAAGGATGACTTTTTGTATTGGAAAGGTCACAAATCTGGGGTCTATACGGTTAAGACAGGTTATGCGTTCTTATGTCAACAGAATCGAGAGATGCCCAATGGTATAAGGGAGGATACCTTCTTCAAACTTATTATTTGGAAGCTAAGGATTCCCCCTAAATGGAGTATGTTCCTATGGAAGCTGGTTTTAAATGGGTTAGCTGTAAAAGCAAATTTAATTTGTAGAGGGATACCTGTAGATGATAATTATGGGGTTTGTGAGGACAATGTGGAAGATTTGCAACACCTTTTTCGTTTTTTCTCTCTGGCTAGGTATGCTTGGCTCAATTTCTCTTTGCATATCAGCTCAGAAAATGATGGGTCTACTACGTTACGACGTAGGATCCAGAGATATATCCTGCTGTTTTATAACGAGGATGGGATTGATAGTGACCGTGTCACTACCTTTATAAGTATGTTATGGGGCCTGTGGACAGCTAGAAATGGAAGAGTTTTCAGACATGAAATCGATCATATTCCGGCGCTTGATCGTCATTTGGAGAAGGGCAACAACGACTTAACTATCTTTTTGAAGCCATATGTGAGAAGTCTAGGTGTGATACAGGAGATGGAAGCCAATGGGGGACCTCCGCCAGGTTTCCAGAGGGTAAGTTTTGGTGGCGCAGTCGAAGAACCAACCAACGATATTGACAACAACAGGGAAGTCACAGTCATGTGTGATGGGTCGTGGCAAAAATAGTCGAGGAATGGTGGTTTTGGGTGGGCTTTTGCTCTTCCGGGCAGGGATTTTGAGCCTGGTGGGGGTGGCTTTTGCAAGGCAAGTTCAGCTCTATTTACAGAGCTTATGGCTTATCTAGAAGGGATCCGATGGGCAATCGGTAAAGGCTACAGAAGAATTTGGGTCTACACGGACTCAAGCGAGGTTGTGAACCTAATTCGGAATCCGCAACGTGCTGATATGAGGTATTTCTGGACTATCCAGGAACTTCGCCAACAAGGGGAACAATTACAGAGCGGTATGATATGGAAGGTTAGCAGGGATCAGGTCCGACAGGCACATGAATTGGCAAATGAGTGCAGGACCAATATGAGTAGCTTTAGTGTTGTTTATTTTTTCCTTTTTCTGTCTTTTCAGTATGCTTTTGTCAATATATATATATATATATATATATATATATATATATATATATATATATATATATATATATATATATATATATATATATATATATATATATATATATGAAGTAGACTCTTCCATTGACATATGCTTCCAACGTTCCAATTTTCACGAAAATTAATAAACATAAATAGCAAGTAGTAAAAGTATATTGAAAAGGAAAATTTAAATTGGGTATGCAAAAAAGTAGAGAGAAAGGGTAATAAAAGTACATGCAAAAACAAAATTTACATGGAAAAGATAAATTTGTACAAATACTATTGCAAATTGGAGGGAATTTTGATTAAAAAAAAAAAATAATAAATAATGTTAGTTGGAAAAAGCAAATGAGATGAACATTATGGGACTAAAATTTGATCAAAAGAAACTATCAATAAAGGACGGAGGGAGTATTATTATTTGTTATTAAGATTTATCTATTCAATCGTAACATCAATTCTATAATAGTGCAAGTAGTACTACTCCCTCCGTCCTTTAATTAGAGACACATTTCTCTTTTTAAATATTAGAAATGGGTCTCTAATAAAAGGACGGAGGGAGTATATAATTATACTTTTATCCCCTTGCATATTTTTTGTTGATCATTATTCAAGGTCTCTTAATGATTATATGTTGTAAAATTGTTGTCATTATTTATAATAAAGTATCAAATCTATACAGAGGTTTCAATCATCAGTTTTAACTTTTGATTGGGTTAGACCTTTGATGTGATATTGGAGTCATCGTGACAAAAAAGTTATGGGTTCAATTCTCATCCACCCCTCATTTTCAATAAGAAAAATTTAGCAATAGATATAAGAAAGTCATACCGCATCACACTTCAAATACATTGAGCTTTTATATAAGGAAGCGTCATAAAGTGTATAAAATAAAATTTGGGCTCTAACTATCACCATAAACATTTGGTTAAGATCGTCCCTTGAATGTTTCATTTTTATGACCTAGCATTCGGCAAGTAGCATCGATATGCCTGCTATTTTTTTTTTTTTTGACGAGAAGATTAAAGATTTCATTTATAAAATAGCCAAACGACACTTATAATCAAGTTTTGAGAAATTTAAAATTCCAACAAAAATATATAAAACCCTAAAAATAACATTGCAGAATCGATTGATAATAGCCTTAACAAAAAACTTCATCCGAAGCAATACAATCTGTGAGTTCGCTCTAATTTGGCATAAGAGCTGCAAATGCATAATTTTTAAGATGAATAATATACTTCCGTGGTCTTCTAAACTCCGGTAGAAATTGCGAAACCTTCGATCTTCATTCTTCAATAAACAAGTAATAAAAATCCCTATCATGAACACCATCTTAAGGAGGTATCTTTTTATTGAAAGCAATTAAAGAGAAATTGGGGCTTTCCACCGGTAAAAACCAGTGGAAGCCCCTACAAAATTCACAAATTAAAATCAAGAATGAAGGAGATGAAGAGAAGTAGGGAAGGATTGAAGGAAAAACAAAGAAAAAACCCTAGCAAAAGAGGCTAGGAAAAAACCCTCCCAAGGGAAAACCCTAGAGGGAACAATCTCTCTCTAAAAACTAGAGAGAGAAAAAAAGATACTATCTCCAATTGATATGCCTGCTATTTTTAATTTTTTATGGCCTACATATGTTTATGAATTTCATATTTTGACACTTTATGCATTGCTCATTGTTTCATCCTAATTATTAGGATACATCACCTCTAAAACGAATTAAATTCTCCTCTCTGATCTCATGGCTATTCTCTTCTAGGATTTATAATTTTTTTCAGTATACGTCGGAAATAGTACTCCCTCCATCCCAAAAAGAACGACCCATTTGGATTGATTACGCGGGTATTAAGGAAGTTAAGTAAAAGGAAGTAAAATTATATTGAAAAGATAAATTTACATGGGGTTTGTAAAAAAATAGATTGAGAAAGTAATAAGATAACATGGAAAATCAGATTTTTTTTATATGGGGAAGCTAATTGTGCACTAATATTGTAGCAAATTGGTGGGTGTTTTAATGCAAATAGGTCATTCTTTTTGGGACAAAGTTTTGGCCAAATGGGTCGTTTTATTTGGGACGGAGGGAGTAGGTTTTAATACATAAGTAGTGTTAATAATCCCTCGCCTCCTTATTATGGAGTTTCTCCCTATGGTGGAGTCGTTTATTTTTTTAGTATAGTTGTTTGTTTTCCGTTAGGGTTTATAAATGTGTCAGGGCTTATAAAAAAGTAATCATTTTGCCCTTTATCAGTTTGTTGGTAATAATTTGTTCGGGATCGCAGCGGTTGTCAAATTCTCAAATACGTTCAACCGAATTAGATAATAATCATCCTTATGGCTACAACAAATTATTAGACTGTCTCTTCGAAAAGACTACATACTCAGCAATGTATGCAAGGAATGTACCACAGTGCAAAATATCTAAGGATTCTATTTTATGTATTTGTTGATTTAGATTTCATTTGTAGATGTCGGATCAATGACTTTTCTATAAAAAAAAAATAAATCGAATGTATATAAAAAATAAGAAATATTACTTATAGTACGCTTAGAAATTTTTTGAATATCAATATAAATAAACTATAAATAAAAAAAAGAAGAAGAAATATACTTGTTTTATCGCAATAAATTGAATAAAATAAATATACTTGTCATATATATGTTTTGGCACGATATACTTGTCATATATAAAAGTTGGAAGATTAGATATCAGTGAAAAACAAATTAAGAACTCAATGAAAGGAGTAAAGATGGAAGTCGGTGACACATGGCGGTAGCATGTTGTCTTATAATAATAACAAATTGGCTTAAATAATATTCCCTCCATTTTTTTTTTAATTTGCATTACTTTTATATATAATAACTTTGTACTAAATTTAATTATTTCTCTCTCTTACCTTAAACCCAACTCAAATAATTTATCACTTCTCTCTTTCATGTCCCCCACTACTCTCTCTAACATGCTTTCACTTTTATGGTCCCCACAAACTTTTACATAATAAACTAGTGTGTGGCCCAGGCGATGCTCTGGGGTTTTTATTTTTGAACATTTGTAATTGAATAGATAGATTCGTTCTTTATTATTTATTTATTCATTATATTGTTTATAATATATAATTTTTTTTGAAACAATTGTTTAATAATAGTTTTCATTAAATATTTGAATAAATTATTTATAGAACAGCTATTGATTAAACATACAAACGTGTTCCTGTCAAAAAAAATTATATAAACATGTCCTTTGTTTATAATTTATAATATAATGAAAAATAAAGACATAATTATTAGCAAAATAATTAAATAACTAAAATTAATTTATAACAATAGTTAGTTTTTCTTGCGTGTATGTATCACCTCGATTAACATAATTAGCAAAAAATAGGATTGATTTTTTTTTTTTTTAAAAAAAAAGAATTGCAGTTATTAAATGTTTAGATCTCCATCCAATCCATATATTTATATATTTATGAGGCGAGTATAAAAGCATGATTAATATATGGATGCAATGGTAAGACACCTGATGCATATTTTTGTGGTTATGAGTTCGAATCTCATGATACACATTTTTATTAGAATATGTTCATGATTGAAAGATTACATGGCAAGGGTGCCACATGACACATAAACGTTTTTATGAATGCTTTTTAATATATAAATGTATAGAAGTATAGATTATTCATCCAACGGTTTGTGCAAAATAATACGAACTCAACTATTTGCTTTTAGCGGTACTACCTTATACTACCTCCGTTTCTTTTTAGTTGACACGTTTTGACTTTAGCACTATTCATGCACCTCCCTTTGACCGTATTTTGTGCTCTATATGTGATGAAAAATATAGTCATGTAGGATCTTGTTAGATTCGTCACATTATATACTTTCAAAGTATTAACTTTTCACAATTTTTGCTTATTGATAATTAAAGATATTAATGATTGAATAAGTGCATTGGCAAACGTGGCTAAAGAAACGTGTAAACTAAAGTGTAAACTAAAAAGAAACGGAGGAAGTATATTATATGTGCAAAATAATACACCAATCACCGGAAAAGTATATCGAGGAATATTTCGTCTATAATTATTGTTATTAATTGGAAAATTTGTCAGAAACAACTTTTTAAAGTGTCCACTTTATTTAAAACAACCTTTAAAATTTTTTTTTGCAATTTCAGACCACATTATAAAATTTTTTTATCAAAGACAACCAAATGTTACTTTTCGGCGTTGACTCTATTTTTCCCGATGTTGACCACGAGTGTGCGAGTCACGTGACCTCCTATATTGCTTAATACACCCCTTTTCCCCTCCAATTAACTCCTATTAAAACCCCTGCTTCTCTTTCATCCCTCTTTTTGTACGAGTGAATTGGAGGGAAAATTGGTGTATTAAGCAATATACGAGGTCATGTGCGTTGCACACTAATGGTCAACATCGGGAAAAATAGAGTCAACGTTGGAAAGTAGCATTTGGTTGTCTTTGATAAAAAAATTTTATAATGTGGTCTGAAGTTGCAAAAAAAAATTTAAAAGGTTGTTTTTAGTAAAGTGGACACTTTAAAAGGTTGTTTCTGACAAATTTTCCTTATTAATTTTCTGTTGTTTTCTTTTCATACATATTGTGTTAACAATTTCCTTTACAATGGTAATTTTTTTTCTTTTTTTTTTTAATAGAACTGTAGTAATTTGTTCTACCACACCATAGTAAATAGGGTCTTTTCATGCATTATTATGTTGATATAATTGGTTTCAAAAAAAATGTTGATATAATTAGTTTAAATATTTAAAAATTCTAATTGTATCAACATAATAATGCATTTAAATACCCTATTTACTATTGTGTGATAGTAAAATATTACTACAAGTATTTCGGAAATAAAATATTTATATACATACTGACGATTTTTTTTTTCTTTCTTTTTTTTCTTAAGGGGTAGGGCATTATTAATCTGGATTGTAAAGGAAATTGTTAATACATTATACATTTTTTAAAAGAAACATAACATTAATAATAATATAAAATAATAGTTATTATCTGGTGTACTGTTTTGCAAATATAGTACAAAAAGTGGTACCGCTAATAGCAAATAGCTAATCCGTATTATTTTACACACAATAATTTTACTCAATACTAGATGAAGCCCGTGTGATTCATAGTTTGTTTGATTTTTTTTTTTTTAAATAATTTTTTTTTGTATTAATATGCTAAATTTTGTTATATAATCCTACATGTGACATGTCGCATTAAGAAAATTATATCCTACATGGCTCTTTAAACACCAGATAAACACCCTCTTTATCTCGTTGTCAAGACTTCCTTTATGCGCCTTACAACACTGTTCAAAAACTCCCCTTTAATGACCTTCAAACTTTTCAAACTTTGGGAGTTTACTAAAATAGATAAGATGTATAAAAAGATTCAAACATCTTAATACATTTTTATTCAAGAATTTGCCTATTGTTCTTGCTGCAATAATAGTTGCCTATCAACACACAATACATCGAATATGAAGTTTCTTTAAAAAAAAAAAAAAAAAAAAAAAAAAAAAACAAAAAAACAAAAAAAAAAAAATAAAAAATTACATCTAATTAGAAACAATGTTATGGGAGAAAAACCAAAAGTTGAACCTGAAGGCTTCTCTTCCATCTTCATTGGAGACTCCAATTGATTCTGGATTTGTTTCGATTTTGTAATTTGTGTATATCTGGAAACTTGGAAAGGATTTTAGCACCCCATAATATGTGCACTTCAACTTCCTAGTGAAACTGCATATTATGAAGATATAAAATCACTCACTGAACATATCATGGCAACTACTCAAGAGTTCTACCACTATTGGAATGTAAAATTTCTTTTCCCGCAATTGTATTCTGGGAAAAAGCTGCTGCATTACAATAAACACTCTGGGTGATTCATCCAACAGTTGGAGTGTGCTCTAATGTAATCGTAAGCACGTTTTCATAAGCTGTAAGCAGAAACTGTCCAGACACAGATTGATATTAGGATGCTCCAACAAGCATTGCATTAGCTGTGCACTTTAAAACACTCTAAAAGTGGGAACAACTGAAGCAATTCTTCACGGGTTCTTCTCTACAAATATTAAAAAAAAGGTAGATTAATGCAATGATCTTTCAGAAAAGCAAGAAAAGTTGATGTCAAAGATATGCTACAGTGCTACACAAACAAGACAAGACTTGGTTTTTTAGTCCCATAATGTACTTGACATATTGACAGCCCAAATGTTAACGAGAGTTTAAGTCTTTTAGAATAAACACAACTTAAATGTTAATGCACCCATTCACTCCAAAATGTAAGTGAGAGTTGTAGAATACACACGTACCTTAATGTTAATGCACCCGTTCACATCAAGTGTTTTGAGCGTACTCGAACATGATCTTGAGAGTGCTTCGAGGCTCTGATCAGTCACCCCAAGAATTCCAAACAAGCTGTAGTTTTACTTCAGAAACATCAGATTGATGCCATAAATAAGGTTTACAAATCAATGCAGAAACTACTGACAGGCAAGTGAATTCACATTCTAAATAACCATAATGTACGATGTTTTGCAGATTATTGTCTGATAGACAACTGCAATAGGCATAATACAAAACTTCAATCCAGCCATTTAGGACAGCTGACAGCAGCCATAAAATAGAATAGATAATTGTTTACATCTAGATGAAGATGACGATGACTTGATGATTCTCTTCAAGAAAAAAGTGAGGCTAAGTATCAGGCTGATTTTTATTTTTTTTAGTGGCTAAGTAGCAAACAACTAACAATTAGATATTAAACCTTAGTTGACACGTATTCCTTTTTAGGAAGTCTATTTTCAGTTGACACACTTCCTTTATGAATAAGTTTTATACCCTGCATTTACTAGTGTACCCCACTTGCTTTATCATTCTCTCTCCTAACCTTAATATATGTGCCTAAATTGAACGCATCAACTAAATAGAAACTGAGGAAGTATTAAAAAAGTTACGTAAATTTTAAAAGATTATAATGATAATCAGCCATTGCTTTGAGTCCTTTGACCATTTGACATTCCCCTTTCTTTAATACGAAATTGCGTACAGAGTATTTTTTTTTTTTTTTTATTAGATTGTATACAACGAAATACCTGGCTCAAAAACTAAAGTTGGACTTTATTACAATTTCACGGGGATTTAAACCTGGATTCAGATATAGAGTACGAATATAACATATTTCAAGACATAAAAGTATTTATACTTACGAAAGGTATAACCTAACAGTTACCCTCCATAAGCTTCTAAAGGAACCCTTTCCCTCTTTATGTTCTTATCTTAGGACAAAATATCTTTTAAAAAAAAGGTTGATCATTTGTGAAAATATCTGTTACAAAACTTACAATTGCCTCTATCCAAGGAGTGAAAGCCCTAGAATTCCACTCAAACTTCTTGTATTGATGACTAAAATTTTAGGTCCAGGGTTTTAGAGAATCAACCATATTCCAGGAAAAATAAGACCTTCCTGGCCAGCTGGAGATTTTTGGACATCTTGTAAAAAGAGAATGTAGGTCAAATTTTCGTTATCAATTTACAGTTGAATCTCTCTCCTCCACCCTCAATTGGGAAAGCAGGGGGGGGGGGGGGGGGGGGGGGAACAAGTTGCAAACAAGAGTTCACAGTTTTAGATTCTGAGATACAAAGATTGAAGAGCTACAACGCCTAAAAAGTGGTCACTAAATGATTTCAAATTATGGAACCATTACCTAATTAGCTCAAGGTAGGAGCATCCTTCCGCTAGGGCAATGACTCCAGCATCAGTGACACGCACACACCTGTTGAAGGCAAAGATCGCAAGGTGATATGTATTTGCAACTTCATTTTATATAGCAAATATCTTTAAAGGCCTTTAGCTTTTCTTACCAAGATAGATTAAGGTAGACCAAATAATTGCATTTGGCAATGCACATTAATCCTTGATCAGACAGATTCTACAACACCAAAAACCTATAAGACTAGAGTTTCAACAACTGTCTTATCGTAAAGAAAATGTTTCTACCTGAGCTCCACAAAGATCTAAGAACCTGAGTTGAGTAAGAAATGACATACTCATGTAAACTTCATCAGTAAAGCTGAATAAAATTAACAAATTTGTCAGTATGACATAGCATTAGGCATTAATAGGATTGAAAGAATAGTCAGATATGAAATCATCTATTACCTAGACAAGGCATACAAATTGAGGCTCTTAAGAGAGGAACAACTGCGCAATATGTACTGCAAGCCACTATCACTCAGCTTGATGCACCTATTTTCATAGGCAGTAACATGGGAATTAGACACATCACCAGAATTACAGCCAATACACCCTTTATTAGTCTGATTCTTGCAATGCCCATATTACAATTACCTTGTAATGTTCAATGACTCGAGTTTTTGATAAGCATCAGCAACAAGTTGCATACTTTTGTCAGAGATATTCTGGATCACATTATTGAATTATCCATCAGAAATGGGAAAGGAAAAGTTAACAGAAGCACAAATTTAGTCACTGAGCAGCAACCCCAGCACAAATTTCATATCTTAAGTTTTGACCAACAGCTAACTAGTCAGAAGCATGTGGGAATGGTAACAATTTGGATTTGGGTCGGCTTTGCAGGATCCAGATCCGAACTGATTAACAATCGGGTCCAATGTACAAGTCCAATTCCGGATTAGGCTCCATATAACCATCCCCGGTTTTGGATCGTCAAATTTTTAGACCTCTGCAACGCCAGACCCCGAATGCAAATCTGGGTAGTTTATGATTAACTTTACAAGGATTGATATACACAAATATAGCAAATGTCAAATTCGACGATAAAAAAAGGAAAAGGGAAACGCATATAGTTACATAGGTATTCATATAATCATTCAGAGTCAAGATACCAATAAAAAAAATATGGAGTTTGATACAAATAATCGATGTTACTTGGACTCGGGTGTAATGTTAGACACGAGTACAGGTGTCCAAACTGTCTATTCTGTGAAAAAAAAAAAAACCATGATTTTTTCCTAAAAAGAAGTGTCGAAATGTTCTACCCATGTCTGAGTGTCAAGGGTCCAAATTGGTATTTAAGGTGAAGAGTTCGAGTAAAATAACATAGTATAGTACTTCTAAAAGTAGAGAAACAATCAAGAAATCCAACTTGCATGAAATGAAGAACCCAAATTCCAATTTAACATAGACTATAAGTACAATAACCACACCCTTGGATTACTTTTCATGTACTTCGTTCACTCCTTCCACTCTCCTCCCCTCCTACTCTTACTTGCCAACTACGTTGCACGGAAACGGATACGGGTACAAAAACGGGTACGGGTACGGAGAAGGGATACGGAAAAATCAAAGTTCCAAAAGACAGGTACGACAAAAAAATTTATTAAAATATTAATCCATAAAATGTTTTTTTTTTAAAAAAATTATTCCATATATGACAAATTAAAAGAAATAGGGGTAAAAAAAAAAAACCACCTACTGACTACAGGCTACAGCTACAGTAAATCAAAACAAAAAGTTAAAAAAACTAAAAATAAAAAAACTTACTAATACAGTAATACGAAGTAGAGTACTTTGTACTCGTATCTGATAATCGTATAAAAAAAGAAAGAAAAGAGGAAGAGAGAAAGGCCGAGAGTAAGAGCTGATGGTAGAGAAGAACTCTTACTAATACACCAATGTCCGGTCGTCGGTTTCCGGACATTGGTGTTCGTCGTAGGTGGTTGCCGATAGTCGATTCCAAGGAATCATGGGTCGCACTCTATAGTTAGCTTCTTCAATTTTTAGGGTTCTTGAGATATTTTTAGGGCTCTTGAGAAATTGAAATCTGAAATTTGGGGTTTTTTAATATTTAAATACGTCAGAAAAGAAGCAAATCCGTCCCCGAAACATACCCAGAGCTGCTCCCAGTCGTCCCAAAATATCTCTGCGTACCACTTTTCAAGGGTCCTCCATGGGGACATATCCGGGTCGTACCCGTCCCCAATACGTCCCCGGTATGGGAGACGGCGGAAGATTGGCATATCCGTGCAACCTTCTTGCCAATGCCACCACTAATACCCATAAAACAACCACTCGCACCTACTTCCGACATATTTTAGACAAGACAAACCAGTCAAACTTTCTAGTTCATACTATTCCAATATCAATGTGGCAATGACGGTACGCAAAATTTTGAAAGGATTGGCAGGGAATAAAATCCTTCGACATAAGGTCATAAGCACGGAAAGTAAATTTTTCTATGTTTTTTTATTAGTCAAAAAGTTGGTACAAACGCATGGTTTATGCACCTGGATCATGGCACAAGGATTAAGCGTGTATTTCAGGAAGCATGGTTTATGTGTCTATACCATAATACATGAGAGGCGCTTAAACTATGAGTCCTATTACCATTTTTTATAGAAAAACTTGAGTTATTTCACACGAAAGATATTTGCTAGGAACAATAGATTATCATTTCACAAAAGAAATTAGTAATGGAATTACTACAAGAATATGGGATAACTAATCGTAGGACTCGAAGAATTACAAGCAAAGGTGAGCTTCTTTCTCATCATGATCCCTATATTGGGAAACTCGTTTAATTAGCAATGACATGGCCTGGTATAGCTAATAGAGTACATGTGCTCGGCAGGCTCTGCGGTTCACTTCCAATCGGCTAAAAGTGTTTTGTGGTATCTCTCTAAATTACCTAATCAAGTCCTGCTTGTTAGTCCAATGCTCAACTCACTGCTTTCTGTGGTACTGATTGCGTTGGGGGTCGTCCATTCACAAGAAATTAAACCTCATCTTCTGGCTTCTATTTTTGCTTTGAAAGTCAAAAAGACAGTCTATTGTGATTCTTATCTGTTACTAAGGAAAGGTTGTAGAAAATTATAAGGCTAATTGTCACACTTTCAGTGGTTGTAAGAGGTGTAACCTAGATATCATTGCAAAGGGGTTGCGTCTCTAATTCTCTATTTAAATCCTTGAAATGCTCATTGATGAGCTAAGCTGAATGAATGTAAAAATATTTGGATTGGAGAAAAAGTCTACTTCACTGCTTTGTTGGACTAAATGAGGATATATTGTCTACACAAATTAAATGCAAAAATCAAGATTACTAAAGATAAATCTATGTGTAATACCTAGAAACAAAAAGTTATACATATATAAATCTTGCAAGATAGGCAACTCATTGATACAATGAAAACAGGACATATCTTGTGCACTGTCAATTCACTAATACAATTGTAAAAGATTGGGATGATAATACAATTCGCTACCTAGTTTGTAATAGCCAAAATGCACCGTTTCATGTATTAATTTGTCTATTTCTGTTAGCATTTTGTAGGGGCTACCAAATTAAGTAACATTATGTCATGATAAACAAGACTCGAGTAGTCGAGTATAAGGTGAATATATACCTTACAACCACTGAAATTCAAATCGATAATGTGTTTGCAATTCCGTACTAGATGCTGTGTGCCTACATCCGTTACCCTAGAATAAGCAATTACAATTATCAGCTAGGATATACATAGTATTCCAGTTAGTAACTTAAATTGGTTGTGAATACATTAGATACATACCTCACATTCCAATATATTGAAAAGACTCTCATGTTTGAACATGCACTAGTAATGGCTTCAACTCCTTGATCAGATATCTTCTGGCATCCGTTTAAGTTCAGTATCTCTAAATTCTGAAGAGAGCTGGAGCACTGCCCAGTCATGAAATTATGTCACAACAGATAAAGTTGAAGCAGAGCACATATGATGCAGTATTTAAAAACTTAAATTTTAATAATAAATAAAAATAAGATAAACCACAGACACGGCAACAACAACAACAACCTGACCCTTGGCCTTTTCAGCTACACTTGGCACCACAAGAAAGAAGCATATTTACCAGTATAAATTTAGACAGATTCACTTCAAAACTGAGGCAGTTAGGCCAATATATTAGCCATACGACGTGTGGTAAGACTGGTAACTAGAGCTTTTGGTTGCATTCTAGTACTATTTTACAGTTGCTATTTGAAGCTAACGTTCAAGTGCTCAACTATTTCAAACAGCAGACATGATTATACATTTATCACCTAAAACACTAACTAGTTTTACCTAAAAAAATAAATGCATCCTCAATGATTTTGTCAATTGATATGCACTTATTTGAACTTATTATAAACTTCTTCGAATCAATTTGAACTTATTAGAGATTTTTGTAGTCGTATATTGAACTGAGTAAACCTTTGTTAAAAAGTGAAACTGATCTGAAACGATTGGAACTTATCTAAATTTCTCTTTCCAAAACTTATAAATTTTTGAGGTGAAAACAATATAGCCTTAGAGCTTGTTTAAATTCATCATATTTTTTCTTATCTATCTGATGTAATCTGGTCTGGTCTTATCTAGTATGATCTAACCTATTTGTCTGATAATACATCAAGTGGAGTCTTGTTAGATTCGTAATAATATGTATTTTATTAATATTATATTTTCATAATTTTTGTCATTACGAAATTATTTAGCGATAAAAAATCGAACATAAAACAATAAAGTGTGTTAAAACTTATTTTTCTTATCTAATCTGATTTTTTTTTCGATCTAATCTGAACTTATTGTTTTGTAATAAGTAATAATAAGGTGAACTAAACATGGCCTTAGAGTACTAATCAAAATATGAATATTAAACTAATCAAACTACTCAAAAGTAGCGAAACCATTATCCAATTAGTTAATCGCCTGCAGGCATGTTCGGATTGTCAGTAATTGGGGTAGAAATTTAAAAGAGTAAATAATCTGGTGGTTTTAGATGCCTGGAATGGAGTAAGTTTTAAGGGGTGTAATGCATTACCTTAAAAATGAAGGTAACCCAATTACTCCCATTCTCTATCCATGTCTTTCTTCCTCCATTTCTCTCTCTCTTCCCAACCAACCTCCACAACTCCACCATCATATGTTTCCTATTACCACCACCTCATTTTGATTGCCGAAAAGATCACCGCCATCAACATGAATGATTAAGGATGGTGGGTTTCAAGTCTTTGGTGGTAGGGAGATATATACAATCACATGGAGTCATATTATGCCAACTTTGGAGTTTCTCTCTCTTATCCTCCTCTTTCTCCTTTAGATCCCAAATTTTTTAGAAACTTTTATATTACCCAAGGAATCATATTGCTAAACTAAAATTATGAGAAATTATACTCTAAATAGTTCCTTGAGTAAAGTTTTCCCCTTGAACTTTAACTTTCTTAATCAGTAAAGAGAATCCAGCATGCCCTAAACATGGAATATAAATTATTTGGTTACAGATTCCTAGTCCAACATGCTATGCAACATAAGATCAACTTAAAGCTATATATATTCTTGTGTCTTAATAGCTAAGCTCTTCAGAAATTCAGATTCACTACATAATAAGAGCTACAAACATTTCCATAGTTACTTTTGGTACTGTCCATGGTACAAGGGTAACCATTCATATTCGGGAATAATCATCCTATATTGGTTGAAAAAGGTGTTGCCAAAACATCACTGTAAAGTGTAAACCAAAATATAATACCATTAACCACCTTCCTTCCCTCCTTAGGTGTATTTGCTCTTAAAAAGCTTGTGAAATGCTTTGATAGTCATTTGCATTACTACCTACGTTAATTATTATGTGCAACTTTGGGGTATTATTTGTGAGATATAAAATATTCAAAGTTGCACATAATAATTAACAGAGGTAGTATAATACTAGATGGAAAGCACTCAAGCTATTTATTAGGGTTAACAAAACCTACCGAACTTCTAAACAATAAAAAAATACATGGAACAATCAAATTCAGCTCTCACCTTATTTTTGAGGAGCTCAAGATGCTTGTCTTCAAGATCTTGTGCAAATTCAAGGTTTATTTGCTTCACATCCTTATACCTAGGCTACAACAATTAATTTCAGCATCAGCTAATCAATTATCCAACTTCACAACAGAATTTCAGTAACACACAACAGTACTAAAAATTGCAGTTTTCTAAGATCATAAAAAATAGCAAACACCGCATTAAATTGAGTGAAAAAATGAACATATTGATCAAATTAACTAACCAGCGAAAGGGGGCGGCAAATATCACACGACAATCAAACTCAATAACACAACAATACTCAAATTTGCAGTTCTTAAATTCATACAAATTCGCAATCAAATTGAATTTAAAATTGAACTTGAATCGCGGAAAATCAAGCAAATGTCATGATCAGAGAAAGAGCAGATAAAGATCACACCCAATAACACACAACAATACTCAACTCCGCAATTTTAAATTCATGCAAATTCTCAATCATATCAATTGAATCAAATGCAAAACTGAACTGCAAATCACAGAAACTGGAACAAATACTGAAAAAAGAGAGCAGCTTCACACCCAGTAACAAACAACAATACTCAAATTTACAGTTTTAAATTCAAACAAAATTACAATAATAGTAACTAATAACTTAATGTAAATTGAACTGAAATTGCACGAAATCAAGCAATAAAACTAACCAGAGAAAGAGCAGCTACGAGCCGATTTCCGGCATAGTTCATCTCATGAAAATCAAGAACCTGCAGAAGTAAATTCAATCACATAAACAACAAAATTCACTGCAAATTGATCAAAAACAAGTCTTTGGTTGATAAAATTTGAGGACAAAAAGATTACCTGCCAGAGAGAAGGATTAGAGGCGAGAGTGCGATACAGCCAAGGGCTAACGAGTAAGAGAGAGATGAGGTCGCGCTGAGGAAGCTTGGAGCTGACGATGGTGAAAACCCTTGTTACAGTCTCTTTCCTCCATTGAAGCTGAGGAAGCTCTTCTTCTCCGCCATTCAAGTTGTGCTCCATTTCTATTTTTGTTTGGACGGAGGGCTGGAGCTTATTTGGGTCGACTTTCTTATAGGTTACCACTGATTATCGGGGAGGGTGTCCGGTAGAGGTCATCAAAAAATCGGGCCGGGTTGGGTCTTAACATCACATCTTATGTTCGAATCCGTAAAAATAATAACGAGCTTTTCCGATCGGGTTCGTGTTTTTTTATACTACAAATGCGTTTTTAGGCTTGCCTAAATTCGCCTTACATTCGACGGGGCCAATGTTGATCACTTCTAGTATCTGGTTATGCCTTGGTTCACTTAAGTAAAAATAATTTCATTCCACCAAAATCTTGGATGAGCATGAAGTTTTTATGTGGTGATGTGAATTTGTAAAAAAGAATGTGTAAGAGGTTTTTTAAGAAATTTAAAAAATGATTAAAAAAAAGTGATAATAATTGTATAGTCTATGTAAAATTAAGGGGTATGTAAGAAGAAAAACAATTAATAAAAAATGTGAGTAAGGTATGAGCAGATACCATGTGAACTAGTACTCACTTTGTTTTACTTTAATTCACTTTTGCACCATTCATGTGTGAAATTGTTAGATCTGTCTTAATATACAGATTTCAAATATTAATTTTTTATAATTTATACTTATGCTAGTATTTCCATTATAGGAAGTGTTTTAATTGAATAAAGCAAATCAGAAAATATAAATTGTAATCATTTTAAATAATTCAAACTTTATTTGAACTATAATTATTTAATTTAAGATCAACAAAAATGATTTTAGTTAATAATATTTGACTTCATGAAGATAGGGAAAAATAATATACTTTTTCCCTATTAAGTGAAACATTTTGACTTTTTCCACTAGCCACTAAAGTCAATTCATTTAATATTAGTAATTTATATAAGAAAAATTATAGTCTCGTGGTCTCGTGGATCCTTACTAAATAAAGAAATATCTCAAATATTACGTTACAGATGAAAAAAAGTGTTGCGATTATTATGAAACAGGTGTGAGTAATATTAAATTGTTATTCCTGGAAAAACATTACACTTACAAAAAACGGAGGATATAAGGTTAGGGCCTAATCTGATTTGCTGAACTGAATTGAACTGAACTGTTTATGAGTGAAAGAAATTTGAAACTGAATTGAAATGAGCTAAAATGAACTAAATTGAACTGAAATTAAGCTGAAGAAAACAGACACTTACTCCCTTCGATTTTTAAAGTGTCCCACTTTCTTATACGACTGTTTTCTTTTAAGCGTCTCATTACTAAAAATGGAAACCCCACTCACATTATATACTATTTCTCTCACTTTATTTATTTATTTATTTATTTATTATCTTACTATCATTTTATGATATTTTATCCCTTTCACATTATTCCGGTCCTCATTTGTAATTATCTCTATTACCTTTTCAAAAATAAAAATGTCCTAACTATACCATTTATACATTATTTTATTCTTTTATTTAAAATTATATGCCAAAAATACATAATTTTGTCAACAACTGCCAATTAAAGCACGTGTTTTGAAAACAACTACCTATTAAAAAAATTTTAAAAGAACTATCACAAAGTTGTAAAAAGTTTAAGTAGCAAAACTATTTTAACAATTTTGGCTAGAATCTCCGACATTTGGGTCTCACTTTTTACCACTTTTAACCTTTATGAAGGGTAATATAGTCAATTTAGATGATTATTTCATGAGGTAAATGTAAAAATAAAATTTACATGTAGTAGTTAGAATTATTAGAATGGTAGTGCTACTTAAATTTTTTACAACTTTATGGTATTTCTTTTAAAAAAAGAAAGAGGAATGTAATTTAGATTCGGAGGGAGTAGTTGTTATCAAAAACACCCGCTTTAATTGATAGTTCTTGATAAAATTTCCGCAAAAATATTTGGCACTTCAAAAAATAGGAAAACTTTTGTACACACCCGATTTTCAGTAATTTACTGTACATCGGATACACTTTTGTCAGATTTAGTGTCACATTTGTCAAATTTAAGGTCACTTTTGTCAAATTTATCAATGAAGCATAAATAATTCTTTTATATGTCAGGGTAACTTTTGTGCATTTTAGTGTAACTTTTACACAATTTATTGTCACTCTATAACGGATATTCAGTAATTTACTGAACATCCGTTTTATTTACTACTAAAAGTTTGTGTCAAGAAAAATACGAAGGCAGTACTCGATTACGGAGTAAAAAAACCGAAAGCACGTATGTTAGAGACACGTAACACGCTATAAAAGGAGGTGTTCCAAACGGAGGGTTGTGAGACAATGTAATTATGTCTCGCAAGGTTAATATAGGCATTTCAGACGTTATTTTAGAGATGTCTCATTGAGATGTTAAATCATACCATTGGAATTTCAGTGGTACAAAATACACTCTCAATGGTATAAAATGTAGTCTCAGTGGTACTCAAAAATATTCAACTAGAGTTTCAGTGGAACAAAATATAGTCTCAGTGGTAGTGAACCTGTTAGATTTTTGTCTGTTTTGCACGTGAAGTGGGGCCCACACTACCTTTTTCACTCTCCCTATCTCTCTCCTCATTTCTCTCTCTTCATTGTACCTTTTTATTTTTTTAATAGTTGTGAGACACTTTACTATGTCTCACAACACTCCCTTTATACTTCCTCCTATAAAAGAAACGTAGACAGCACAGTAAATGCCACATGGAAGGATTATTACCATACAAATCAGGCAGAAAATTAAATTAAATAATCCAAAGTCCAAATTTGGGCAACAAGTTTCAGTGCGGCCCAGCTAATAAAACAGATCTCCTTTCCTAACCTAATCCACCCACTTCTTCCCTCTATAAATTTATCCTTTTCTTTGTCCTCTCACTCAATTCTTAAAGATGAGAAAATTATCTCTTGAGTATTAACATAATTTGTAGTATAATTTTCATAGTCTTAATTTTTTATTTTTGCTGCTTGTTCTTGATTTTTGTTTTCTAAATGTTTGTTAACTTTTTATTTTGTTTTATGGATTTCTTCTGTTATGCATTACAGTATTAGAAATGCACATTTAGTATATCTTGGAAAATATATAAATCTCTTTTCAAGATTTCGGCATGTGCAAATATTGAACATCCTATGAACTATGGATGTCTTCGATTTTTTAAATCAATGAAGATGTCTTTTGTTGATAAAGTAGGATGATATTTTTTTTTTTTTTTTTTTTTGTTAATTTCTGGAAAACGTGAGCATAACAAGTATTGTGAGCTCTGAGCTCTATTATTTAACATTATAACAAATCCAGAGACTGTACTTGATGAATTAGGTGGATAGATCCAAAAAAAAAAAAAAAAAAAAACCTTGATGATATAAGTAATCGTGGATAACCTTACCTCGAAAAGAATGAGAAATTGATGATATTTTATTCTAATTTTTCTGAGTTTAGGATAAACGCGCATTTTGGTCAGACAACTCTCCGGGGTTTAATGAGTTGCATGATTTATTAAAATATACTTGAAAATTTAATGACATTGCAATTTTTAAAGTAAATCTTTTTTTATTTTATTTGTTTAACAATGGAAACTTCATAACTGAAGAACAAATTACAACCTAAGAGAGCTACAAAACGAAATTAAAAACAACCAAACACCTAGCTAAGCACACAAACATCAAAAGCAATTTGACTACGGTAATGAGGTTGAGGATCTTAGAGGTGGTGAGGGAGTGACATGAAGTATAAATTTTCTATTACGAGATTAAAAATGCGGAGTATTTAACAATATAAAATACTTTGTTCCAAAAAAAAAAAAAAAACAATATAAAATACTGGTAGCAAATAAATCTGTTAAGGAAAATTAAATTTATTTTTCTGAGATAATAAATTATTATTTTTCGTTTCCGCTCTCCATATAGGCCCTATTAAATTTTTTTTTTTTTTTACTAAACTAGATGAAGCCCATGCAATGCACGGTTTATTTGAATTTTTTTTTTTTTTTTTTTTTTTTTGTATTTATGAGCTAAAATTTATTATATATTTAGATAAAGTTCCTGATATAAAAGATAATACTACGTCTGTTAATAATTATCTGCAACTTTGAGGTATTATTTGTGAGATATAAAATATTCCAAAGTTGCAGATAATCATTAACGGAGGTAGTATTTAGTATTTAATCAATTTGAACTTAAAAATCTTACTCGCTAATTTTGCTTACGTGGCATTTGAATTACTTAATTCTAAAAGAAATTAGTAATCTCTTATTTAATTGGCTACTACTAAGATTTATAATCTACATGGCGCGCCGAGAACATTAGATCCTACGTGGCTCTCTAAAACTCGAGAATATATATATATATATATATATATATATATATATATATATATATATATAGTACTCGTTTTTTTTCTTCAGAATGTTACTATTTTTAAGGTGGAGTGAACATGACCGTTAATCAATTATCATTGGTTTATAAGACATAACATTGATGTGCGATCGGTGAGGAATTCATCTTATTATATACTTCGTATATAATTAATACGTTTTTATAATTTTTACCTGCATGGATATAAAGATAATACAGTTGTATAAGTATTAGTTTTAAGACACATTATGAAAACTGTGAAAATCCAAATGGACAAAAAATAGGGACATTTTTGGGATTAATAAATTATAACTATACTATCTCTTCGGGAGGATAGTTTAGGAGTCACTACTTCCCGGTTTGTAATTTAATTTTCTGTTTGCTTTGAATAAAGGGCTATGCCTTCATTTGCACCAAAAAAAAAAATCTCTTTTTTTTTCAACAAACCTCACTTATACAATATATTAATTCGTTCAGCTCTTTCTCTTAAAATTCCGTAATAGTAAAAACAATGCACTTGAAAAAAATGAAGGGAGTAAAGTCGTTAAATTAAAGTGAACTAAACATAGCCGATGATCAATACATTCCTAGTGAACGAAAAACCACCGGTAGTCTATCTAAACATATGTGTTACTTTCTCAATTTGAATTTGATTGACTTAAATTATTTTGGACAAGTTTTTAAAAACTATCTAAATATGTTTGGTTGGTAATTAAAGATCACCCTATTATCTTATGTTGTTAGTTGTTAACTATATAATAAGTTGTATATCCTTTGTGCTTGTTTGCTTCTTATGAGAATAACTATTATGTCATCAAAAGTTACTTGGCTTGCACAATTCCTTGGAAATGACCATGACATGTTTTGTTAACATTACCGACATTCCTCTTACAAAAAACTACGGTATTGAATAAAAAGTTAGGTAATTAAATTCTCATGTTTTCTAAGAAGTTGAATTTTGTAAGAATTTTTACTTTCATTTTTAAATGCCAACTTAATAATTATCCAAAAGTGAATCAAACAAATACTCATAAAAGTGAGTAAGAGAAAGATACCTCAATGACTTGCAAATTTGCTTTAGGTAAACCTTAATAAAGTATATTATGTCAATGAGTCAAACAAACAATGACAAAGGAATTGAAGTATTTTTCTAAGCTAAGTGCTTCTTCATGATATCCTTAGCATCAAATCACACTATTTTTTTTTCTTATTAATGATAGGAAAGCTTCAACGCATGAATTATTTTTACGTGACATCTATAGGAATGACCCAAAGTTGGAAATAATTTTTACCAATTATTCTTATAGAACTTATGACATCCTTACTCCTTAGCATAAAATCACAAAATCTAGCTAGAGTTTATGACTATTGAAAGTAAAATACACTAGTATATTTTGCATGGATTAGTATATAGAATTTAAAATGGTAAGGAGAAGGTGCGTCGTAGGAGTGATGTTTTAGGAAATTAGCAATTTGTTTTGTCTCAATAAGTCGAGGAAGTCTTATTTGTTGTTCTTTTTTTCACGAAACTTTGCTTGTTTTTGCTCCCGCTCCTTTCCCAGACTAAAGAAAAAGGCAGGGAAAGCGAGCAAGGGGCAGACAAACTTTCTGTAGGTTTATGGCACTTGCCTTTGGGAAAGGCGAGTGCGATAGACCGCTATTTGTTTCCTGTTGCTTTGAAGTTCTATGATCTATCACTGAAAGATTGAATTGAGGAGATTTAACTCCTGATCTCACGCCTGATAGTTGGAGATCTAAACAACTACTTCTAACCTCCCATCTCGAGGCATGGTATTACTATCTTATGAAAAAGTTTCATTATGACATGGTATAATTTTATACCATTGGTGCATGCACAATAGAAATATTTTGCCAAAATTTCATACCATGGTATGAATTTTACATAGAGGTGATCATCAATGGTACAACTCACTAGCCTAATCCAGCTCAACATAACCTAAAAAAAGTTTGGGTTTAGGCAAGCCTTAAAATGTATTTTGAGTTCAAAACTTGAGCTTGGCCTAAAAAAGCTCGAAAGCCTACTTTATTTAATTTTTCTAATAAGCCTAACATTATTTGTGGGCTTTTGCATTAGATTTTATACAAAGGCTGGGTCTAGCTTGATTTTTTTCACGTCTACATTTATATCATATATATGTTATATAAGGAAAAGCATCTATGTAATACCACCTTAATATCATAAGACCAATTTTGTAAGTTGTTACAACATGTGATTTAACCTAGTTTCTTTCTTTTAGCACAACCCCACCATCTTCATATGTCTAGATAAAGGGGATTTCCTAACCCTTAACTCTATATTCAAATGATGACCTATGTAGCATCTTCGACAGAAGTGCTGATTTAGTTGGATCTTTCTCCTTACTAGAAAAGTTAGATAAGTCATCCAATACAAAAAGATGTTTTTATCTTTCACGTATAAAGCTTGCTATTTCAAAAATAAACCACTTACGAAAGAAAACTCAAGAAAGAAAGAAAGATAACTAAGGTAATTATAAAAACATAGTTTTGGATAAAATTTAGAACAATTAGCTTAGGAGAGAAAGAAACCATGAATGAGAGAAACAAGTTAAGAATATTCCATACACATTAGTTCAGGAAAAAAGAGGTGTTTACTCTTAATCAATTTGACAAAAATAGGCTACTAGTACACAAGAGCAGATAATATGAGGTGTTTACTCTTAAACAATTTGACAAAAATAAGCTACTGAACAAGAGCAGATAAAATGAGGTTTTAACTCTTAATCAATTTGACAAAAAATGGCTAGTAGTAAACAAGAGTAGATAATATGTGGTGTTTACTCTAAATCAATTTGACAAAAACAGGCTAGTAAACAAGATTGATGGAAAGACTTAAAATCCAAGACACAACTAAGATACCATTCAAACAGAAAATTGATGAAACAGACCAGTCAAAGCATACATAACAAAGTTATGCAAGAACTAGCATTTTGATACTATTCCTTATTCTCAAAACAACGCAAGGGATTGGATTTGATACCTTTTTCTTGTTCTTAAAAGATGCAATGACAACCCCAGCCTCCTTCACCATTCCTCCTAAGGTTTTGGAATTGTCCTGCACCAGAGAAAAAAATGAATACCCCACAACTATAGGAAATAGGATGACTGCATTCATATAGACAAACCAACGCACCACAAACACCTTCAGATCTATCTTCCTTTTCCTTCTAGCTTTGCGTTGTGCCTTCCTAACCTGAATATCAACACATATACATCATCCCACATCCAACATACATGTTACCAAGCCTTACCTCAGATTACAATTCCTACTAACTACAAATTTAACTCTTACCTCATCACCACTGCTGTAACATTGACTAACATCATCACTACACACAGCACTATATTGCATAACTGGATCAACTTCTGGTTCAGGTTCATACTCATAATCAGATTCTCCCAAAGTCCCACTTGACGATGCTCCAGAATATGCTTCACTACAGGATTCTGATGCTGATGCATACTCAATCACTTTTTTGCGACCTTTCCCTCCTTTCCCTGTACCTCCTTTACCAGCTTTACCACTATCCTTCATGGCCTTTACTACACCTGAATAACACAGGACTAACCCACTTCATATAATGCCCCTCAACAATCACAGTTCACAATCAAATTATACCTTTCAATTCACTATGAAAATTCATGAATAATTCAATCAAATATTCAATCATATATTCAGTCAATAAACCATCAAATAATCAATTTGCAACTACAGACTTCACATTTAACCACATACAAATCAACCACAGTTCACAATCAAATTAAAACTTTCAATTCAATATGCAAATTCATAAATTATTCAATCAAATATTCAGTCAATAAACCATCAAATAATCAATTTGCAACTACACACTTCACAATTTACCAAATACAAATCATCTTCGAAACAGCATTCTATTACCAAGTTGCACAAAATCAACAACAGCACTTCAAAAAATTATCAACATGCAGCTACTCAAAGCAGTAAACAACAACACAAAATCAAATCACCATTTATTTCACTAATAAGTTAGTTCTCATACTAAATATCACAATCATGCATAATTTGATTTACTTCAATAACCAATTTCGCAAAATCGCAAACCCTAATTTCAAAATTATTTCAAAATTACTTCTTAATTCAGAATTACATTAACAATTACATTACTGATTAATATCAACTATAGCCCTTAAACCAAAATTCGCTAATAATTCAATCTACTATTCAAACCATGTCGAAAAATCGCACAATAAAACCCTAAGGTATAACTACTACCAACTGTAACTTACCTCGTCCTTTCATGGGAAAATGGAGAAGCTACCCTGATGAATATGCCTCCTCTCGCGTTCGAAAATGGTGAAGAATCGTGAAGAATAAGCCTCTGCACACAAGCGGGAAAAATTGAGGAAAGTTGGTGATGACGAAACGGAGAGTGGAATTCAAACGAGTATGTTGTGGTGTTTTATATTCGTATATCTGTACATATGAGGTATAATAATACACTCATTAAACGTGAAAACCCCAAAATGCCCCCGTGCTATTTACAGCACGGTGCAGGGCTGAGACTTACTCGATCAAAAGTGAGAAGAAACAGAGAGTAAGTCTCAGCCCTGCACCGTGCTGTAAATAGCACGGGGGCATTTTGGGGTTTTCACGTTTAATGAGTGTAATATTATACCTCATATGTACAGATATACGAATATATAACACCACAATACCCGTTTGAATTCCACTCTCCGTTTCGTCATCACCAACTTTCCTCAATTTTTCCCGCTTGTGTGCAGAGGCTTATTCTTCACGATTCTTCACCATTTTCGAACGCGAGAGGAGGCATATTCATCAGGGTAGCTTCTCCATTTTCCCATGAAAGGACGAGGTAAGTTACAGTTTGTAGTAGTTATACCTTAGGGTTTTATTGTGCGATTTTTTGACATGGTTTGAATAGTACATTGAATTATTAGCGAATTTTGGTTTAAGGGCTATAGTTGATATTAATCAGTAATGTAATTGGTAATGTAATTCTGAATTAAGAAGTAATTTTGAAATAATTTTAAAATTAGGGTTTGCGATTTTGCGAAATTGGTTATTGAAGTAAATCAAATTATGCATGATTGTGATATTTAGTATGAGAACTAAATTATTAGTGAAATAAATGGTGATTTGATTTTGTGTTGTTGTTTACTGCTTTGAGTAGCTGCATGTTGATAATTTTTTGAAGTGCTGTTGTTGATTTGTGCAACTTGGTAATAGAATGCTGTTTCGAAGATGATTTGTATTTGGTAAATTGTGAAGTGTGTAGTTGCAAATTGATTATTTGATGGTTTATTGAATGAATATTTGATTGAATAATTTATGAATTTGCATATTGAATTGAAAGTTTTAATTTGATTGTGAACTGTGGTTGATTTGTATGTGGTTAAATGTGAAGTCTGTAGTTGCAAATTGATTATTTGATGGTTTATTGACTGAATATATGATTGAATATTTGATTGAATTATTCATGAATTTTCATAGTGAATTGAAAGGTATAATTTGATTGTGAACTGTGATTGTTGAGGGGCATTATATGAAGTGGGTTAGTCCTGTGTTATTCAGGTGTAGTGAAGGCCATGAAGGATAGTGGTAAAGCTGGTAAAGGAGGTACAGGGAAAGGAGGGAAAGGAGGGAAAGGTCGCAAAAAAGTGATTGAGTATGCATCAGCATCAGAATCCTGTAGTGAAGCATATTCTGGAGCATCGTCAAGTGGGACTTTGGGAGAATCTGATTATGAGTATGAACCTGAACCAGAAGTTGATCCAGTTATGCAATATAGTGCTGTGTGTAGTGAAGATGTTAGTCAATGTTACAGCAGTGGTGATGAGGTAAGAGTTAAATTTGTAGTTAGTAGGAATTGTAATCTGAGGTAAGGCTTGATAACATGTATGTTGGATGTGGGATGATGTATATGTGTTGATATTCAGGTTAGGAAGGCACAACGCAAAGCTAGAAGGAAAAGGAAGATAGATCCGAAGGTGTTTGTGGTGAGTTGGTTTGTCTATATGAATGCAGTCATCCTATTTCCTATAGTTGTGGGGTATTCATTTTTTTCTCTGGTGCAGGACAATTCCAAAACCTTAGGAGGAATGGTGAAGGAGGCTGGGGTTGTCATTGCATCTTTTAAGAACAAGAAAAAGGTATCAAATCCAATCCCTTGCTTTGTTTTGAGAATAAGGAATAGTATCAAAATGCTAGTTCTTGCATAACTTTGTTATGTATGCTTTGACTGGTCTGTTTCATCAATTTTCTGTTTAAATGGTATCTTAGTTGTGTCTTGGATTTTAAGTCTTTCCATCAATCTTGTTTACTAGCCTGTTTTTGTCAAATTGATTTAGAGTAAACACCACATATTATCTACTCTTGTTTACTACTCTTGTTTACTACTAGCCATTTTTTGTCAAATTGATTAAGAGTTAAAACCTCATTTTATCTGCTCTTGTTTAGTAGCTTATTTTTGTCAAATTGTTTAAGAGTAAACACCTCATATTATCTGCTCTTGTGTACTAGTAGCCTATTTTTGTCAAATTGATTAAGAGTAAACACCTCTTTTTTCCTGAACTAATGTGTATGGAATATTCTTAACTTGTTTCTCTCATTCATGGTTTCTTTCTCTCCTAAGCTAATTGTTCTAAATTTTATCCAAAACTATGTTTTTATAATTACCTTTCTTGAGTTTTCTTTCTTTCTTTCTTTTCTTTCGTAAGTGGTCTCGCTTATTAATGGTTTCTTTCTTTTCCTCTCGTAAGGTAATTGCCCTAAGTTTCTCACCTAAAGTAATTGCCTCGATTTTTTTTCCTTCTCGAGAGATTTTTATGATTAATTGTTTTCTTCTTAAGTGGCCTTTCTTTCTTTCTAGCATTCTAGTAACTGTATTAGGTGGCTTCCTAAGCTAATTCCACTTATTTAAATTTCTTAAATGGTTTTTCCTCAGTGGTCTCTCTCTCTCTATAAGATTATTGCTTAATTTTCGTAATTATCATTTTCTTAAGTGGTCTGTTGATATTCTTAAGTGATTATCTTCCTTTTCTTAAGTGATTATCTTCCTTTTCTTAAATGAGTGATCTTTCTTCTTAATCGATTGATCTTTCTTCTTAATTGTTTTTTCTTAAGTGGTCTTTAATTAGTTACACTTTTAGTGTAAGCTAATTTCTCACAATTTATTAAGTGATATTTGTTAAGTAGTCCTTTTTTTGTAATGCTATGTCTTAAGTGGTCCTTATGTGTTCCTTCCCTATTTATCTCTCTCTCTTTCTCTCTTTCTCTCTGTCAAGTGATTGTTTCTTAAGGAATTAGCTTAAGAAAAAGTAATTAGCTAAGCTGTTATATCATTTCATCACTAAGCTACATCCTAAGCTAGTTGCTCTACTTCTTATGTGTTCCTTCCCTTTCTCTTTCTCTCCCTCTCATTTTATTTAAATTATTTAAGCTATTAATTTTGTTTTACTGAGCTTATTTTTTTCTCAGCTAATTGCCCTCATTTTCATAAATGATTATTTTCATAAGTGATTTTTCTTATATGTTCTACTGTAAACTTAGGCTGTAGAGAAGATTATATACAGAGCATAGAGCACATATAGGCTTGTTTTTAAACATTTATTTTTTATTTTTTTGATTGCAGGCAATGAATGTCAACTGTCCCGTGGAGACATTGGGTAGGATATTATGCAGTTTTGATGAAAGCAAGCAGCGTCTCGTTAGAGGAATGGGTTTTGGTGGCTTGTTTTATCTCAAAGGGCTACCACGACAGTTGGCCTTCTGGCTCTGTACAAGGGTGGATGTGAGTAGGAAATGCATGTTGTCTGTGGATGGACAGGTATTACCATTGGACCCAATACAGGTCCATTGGGTGTTGGGCCTTCCATATGGTCCTAAAGCAGTGCCGAGGAAGGCGGTGAACCAGGAGTTGGAGGATAGACTCTGGAACACATATAGCACAAAAGCAACGTGCGGGACTAGAGGCATAACTAGGAAGACACTTGTGCAATATCTGGAAGGTCCTTGTGTGGATGAAGATGAGTTCAAGAAGGTGTTGTTAATGTATGTTTTGAGTGTTCTCTGTTCATCGACATGCCATCGTATGAAGAAGCAATTTCTTCATGGTGTATCAGTGGCAGACAATGCTCCAATGTATAATTGGTGTGAGTTTGTTTTTGATGAGCTAATGAAAGCTCTAGGCCAGTTTTGCAAAAGATTTTATGGTGATGATCTTAATTTTAATGCTAGTAGTGGTGGTTGTACCTTGTTCTTGGCGGTAAGTATAATTCAAATTGCAATGACAGATATGATGCTAATATCAATCAGTGAGTGTTTTTTAATAACAGGATATCAAAATGTGTAGGTGTTTTATTTGGACCGGCTTAATCGATCACCCCTTAAATGGGGTGAGTTTCCGAGGATCAAAGTGTGGTCGAGGCAGGAGATGAACAAGGCTTCATCTGCTGATCAGTTTGATAGTGGTGATTACGGAGCCCTTGGTGTGAGTGTTTGCATACTTAATATAAATACACACCTATGTTTTAATTACTATTATCTTTGACTAACCATTTGTTTTGTTTTTTTTGCTAGTGTGTAAATGTGAATTATGGGCGTGATCACCCATTAAAGGCAGGAGACATCTTGCCTTGTAGGAGTAAAAGATCAAAAGATTGTGTAGAGGTTTGTATTTCTTCATAACTGTTTACTATTTGTGATTGAATTTTGTTTGTTGATGATAATCTAATTTTGTGATGTATTAATCTGTTTACTTAGGTTCTAAATGCTTTGAAGAGCGTGTTGAATGTTGAATTGGATGCTGAAGCGGTGGAAGAGGAAGTGGATTCTAATTCCAAAGCTGTGAAGAGGAGAAGAATGGCAACCACCGATCGGCCATTTGGTCGTGCTCCACATTGTGGAGAAGGTTGTGGAGAAGGTTGTTACAGCTTCTCCTACATCTGTTGCATATTTAGTTGTTTACATAAGTATGATTTTTACCCGAAGCAATCTGATTGTGTGATGTTGATCATATGCAGCCAATCCACAAGTCATGGATAATTTGGCTCCGGTGGACAATGCGCAGAATTCAGCCTCAGTACAGGCAGTTGGTTTGAAGTCCCCGATTAATGATGCGGGGAATGTTGTTGAGGTGGGGATTGTCGAGAAGGAGTTCAATTCTGGTTCAGTTGATAAGGAATTTTTCCCTGAGAGCGAAGAGATTTTGCCACAGTCAGACGACGTAGATGTTGCTGATTTAGTGTGGACTATTACTCAATCAACTCCATATAATCGAGATGCATCTGCCCCCAATCATGAGTACATATTGATTGACAATCCAATCAACGGCCCTAAGTATACTATGGGTAATCAGTGCTCAAACTTTGCTGATAGCGGTGTGTTTGATAATATGTTCAGCCCCCCCATTTGTGTGGTGGAGCAGGTTGGGGGTAGGGAACAGGGAGGGGATGGTTTGTCTAAGGACAAGGGAGGGATGAAGGAGAGATTGACTGTGGAGGAGAAGGATAATGAGAGAGACAAAGAAAAGGAGTTAGAGAAGGGTAATGGAATGGAGAATCAGCAAGACAACAATGTGGAGAAGGGTAATGAGATGGAGAAAAATGAAGCGAAGGAGCAGAAAGAGAATGAGGAAGAGAAAAATGAGAAGAAGGACTCTGAGGGCAAAAATGAGGAGAAGGACAAAGAGGTTGTGGAAGAGACACATGAGGACAAGGAATATGAGAAGGAGAAAAATGAAACGAAGGAGAATGAGCTTGATAAGGAGAAAGAAAATGAGACGGGGAAAGAAAATGAGAAGGAGAAAGAAAATGAGACTGTGAATGTAAATGACGGGGTAATGATGGAGGTAATTCTTGCAATCTCTTATCGCTCTATGCCAATTATTTTTTCTTGTTACATTAATCACATTAATATGATGTCCATGGATCTCTTATTAAAAAGATCACATTAAAACGCTTGTGTATTTGTGCCTTCTAAGTTGCTAATGATGCCGTCTTACTGTACATACTGGAGTAGAGATGTCCTTAACCAATTATGTAAAATACCTAGTGTTGGATTTCATTGTCCTTCCACCTTGCCTTGACTAAGGAATCTTTATTGTTTAATACAAGGAGGCGAATCGGACTGATCAGGGGAATGACAGTGAAGATGATGGCAGGGTCCATGAGACTACCTTCGAAAGCGAAGATGTACCGGTGACCCCGATAAAGCTCCGAACCGCTGCACAGAAGGAGATGTTGAGAAGGAAAACTGAGCGTAGTAGGAGGCAAAGGAAGATGGTTGGGGTTCAAACATTGCCAATTGATTATGTAACACACTGGAGGCCAAAGTATATTCGTAGGTTCCGGGAACCATTACTCTAGTATGTCATGGATAATTCTTCCGGACGACTACGGAGCTCGGAGTGAGTCCCTAGTAAACTACTATTACTACTATTTTAGCCTTTTTTCAAGACTCCAAATGAATTTTATTTTATGCTTATTTACTATTTTTTGGTTTTAGTAATGAGCCAACGATGCTAAGCATTAATGGGCATATGGTGAAGTTGAATTTATGTGGAATGCTAGCTAGCTGTGTGGGAGAGGTTTGCGATAAGGTAACTTATACTATCTTCTTGAATAATTCTCTTACAATCCAAGGGAATGTGTAGTTTTTTTAAATTATTTCAATTATTAAATTTCCAATCTCAACTTTATACAAGTATACCATTTTTTAAATAATAAGGGATTGTCTACATAATTATTATGTTAAAATTTTTGTACAATTAAATCCCAAGAAAAACACATTATAATGTTCCAGTTGTGCTCCCCTCCCCCCCTATTGCGTATTGCTGTCACATTCTTGGGACTCGACAGTTACACCTGCTTGCTTGGTACGTGTAATGTAGTTACTTTGAATCTCCATGTAAGAAACTAAGAGCTAGGATGGGCATGTTTACTGGTTGTCACTAGGGAGAGTTGTTTCTTATCTCTATTGGAGATCTGCTAGTTTTCTTATCACCCTGCTATTCAAGAAGTCCTAGTGACTCTAAAGTTCACACAACTTTCTTAGCTATGACCTCTTACAGTCATATCTTTGTCAATTACAAGTTGTGGTTCATATATTGATAAATGCCCTTTTCACTTCTGTGGGTAGCTATCAGATTCAAGTAGAGAATTTTCCACTATTTTGCACCAGGGAATCTCTTAAAAGTATTGTTTCTTAAAAGTAACGATTTAAATTTTTAGCTATGACATCTGTAACTTTTTACATTGTTAGCTTAAAGCTGTAAACCTACTAATGTTTGTCTTATTTTGACAATTGCTATGGTTGTACGTAATGTAGTATGTGAGGGTTGCCAGCAAAATATATGAAAAGGTGTGGGATAAGCAATTTGCAGGCAAAAGCAAGCGTTTCATGCTAGATCCTTCGTTTGGAGTAAGTCGCATAACCCAACAGGATATTGTCCTATAAGTTGGATTGTGTGTTATTTTTTTCTAATTTTTTTGATTTGTCCTGCAGACTATGGTACTGAACGCTAATGGAGTGGTTCAGAAAATCCAAAGGACTATCAAAGCTTATTGCTAACATATGATGGAAACCCCCACTAGTAGAGTCAATGTGGTAAAATTATTTAGATAACACCAAGGCTGTAAAAGTTATGTTTTAGATGTTTGGTTGCGTGATATTGAAGTGCTTCTCTTGGTTTCTACTATCTAGGTTTTTGTTCCAATATGCCGAGATGGCCATTGGTGGTGTGTTGCATTTTCAATGAATAGGGAAGAGGTTATTGTAATCGATTCCTTAGAAACAAAAAATGCATGTGACACTAGGTGTCTAGAGGTTCATCAACTGGTGAAGCATTTATCTTTGATGGTGATTTGATATGTACTTACATTGCAATTTTTTTACATGAAATTATATCCAAACATCTTAATATTTGCAGGCTGTTGCAATGGATCTAGTATTTCAGGGCATGGACCCTAGTTGGCAAACTGGAACCGCTACGGGTTGGCGAAGGTCATCACTAGAAATGGAGCAACAAGGAGATATGTATGATGTTTCATATCACTGTCTCAGATTTAATTAATGATATATATTATCTTTATGTTTGAAATATTGACATAATTCACTTGTCTAACAGACATAGCTGTGGAGTGCACATGATAATAGCGGTCAAACGGAATGCTCACAAATTCCTTAAAATTATGCCTCGCGTAAGTTTTTTTATTGTAATTATGGCAATAGTAGTCCTAATACACTCAGTGAAATCATTACAAATTTGTTTTATCATTCTAAATTGATTGCAACGTGGTGTTAAAGGTTGAAGACATGTTGCTGGAGAGGTCTTGGGTCCTTTGCGAAGATCTCCTTTCCGAATTCAACGAATCACGTGAAGCTGTCTTGGACATTATCAAGCCCCTCGTTCTGTAAAGGTCGTTCCCCCATTTTTTTGCAAGTGAATATTTTGCATCGCTTTTGATTTTTTTTAACTAAACATATGAAAATTAGTGTATGCGATTTTTTGTCATCCTTAGTAAGCAAATCATATCTTTGCTCACAATTTTTGCTTACTAAGGCTGACAAGCTATACTCGTAATTTTGGTAGTATGATACTTGTTGCTCAAGCCATGCTCAAGCAATGATTTTGGTTAATTACATGTGGTCACTGCGGTTTACCATATTTTTAACGCTTATATAGCCATACTGGCGGTGAATTTTATTGAGTTTAAAAGTTTTAGGGTTTTCGATTCCGGTGTGTCACTTTGGGCTACGTGATCCAATAAGTAAATGGGCTTACCGTTGAAAATTGGTGTTTTCAAGTATACGAGCTTAGTGTTCGGCCCAATCTTACTTTACTATTCTTACTATTCTTGGTCTTGGCATGAAATACTATCATCCAAACAATAAGACTCTTAGATATTTGAGTTTGAGTTATTTCGATATAAAATCAGTAGAAAAAATATATACATTTCCATCCTATTTTTAATTTTAACAATTTATAATTTATATATTACCATTAGAATCATCATCAGTTTAATAATTAAGTCTGCATGATACTATGTCTTATACTAATCCAAATTTCACATCTTAACATTATTAATTACCAAATGTTCATAATTTTGGTCATGGATTTTTATATAAAATGTAATTTTTGGGATTATCTAGCTCACTTGGTATTAGTTGACATATGCCTAATAAATGACAAAGTCATATCATATGTCTTTGCAACTTGTGGTCATCATTATGCCTAATAAAAGCATCATCATTTACATCATCAGATTCATCTCTCCTAACTTCTTCATTTACATCATAATTTACAAGTTCATATCATACATTATGCCCAAGATTTTATCGTAGTATGGCTTTAAGTTCCTCCCATTTTGTAAATTTCGTTATCTATATAATATCTTATTAATCTAATCTTCTTTACATTATAAAGAGTCACTAGTAAAATTACATTATATTAATCTAACCTTATGATATTTTCGTCTATTACCTCATCATTAAAATCTAGATTCACTAGTAAAAGTAGAAAAATTACTTAATATCATTTTTTTTATCCACCTAAATCAACCTTTTCATATATTACATAACCATGAACAACATTACATCATCCTTAAGTTATAAACTACTAATATCCATGACTACCAACATTACTAACATTATAAACTACTTAAGTTCATATTTTTAGATCCAAAAAACTCCCAAAATAGAACTTATGCATTAGACATCACTTGGTTAGGATAGGCTATATACGACTTACTATACTATCATAGATACCAAAAAGTTACAAATTTGAACACCATCAGTCCATCACCTCCTTCCTTGAAAACCATCACCTTCTACATTGAACTTGATCAGTCATAGAAATCTGGGTTAAATGCGATGTGGTCTCCTCTTTTAAACCCTTCCGGTTCAATGTGAGCCCACACAACTGCACCATCTACGAGTCCCTCTTCTGCAATTGTTTTTTGGTCGTTCAGGTCTTCTCCATTGTACCACAATCGTACACGCTGCTCGTCAACATTGTGCTTGAGTCCCCATCTGACATATACGTCTTTCACTTTAGTCCCATTTTTCATCACAAACCGATTGGTTTCACGGCCACCCGAGGAAACAGTACATATGGTGATGTACTTCTCATTCTGGGTTGGAACGTTATTTGGGGGTTCAACTGCTAGAGGATTCCCGTGCTTCAACAGAGAAATAAAATATAAGACTAGAGCATATTTAAAGTTTAATCGTTAGACATAAAACACAAGACATGAAATGTAAACGCTTGCACCGCTTACCTTATCATAGGCTAGCACAATTTCACGCCTGTACATCCCAACTTGGAAAGGAGTTTCATCAGGGCCGAGCAGACGATCCCTCCAGTACAAACGCAAGTCCTTAGGCCTCACACCAACTTGTTTGGCGTACTCATAGTAAATGCTGTGGAAACGGTTGTCCACACTCATCACCATTCCTTGGCCACCATCATCGACATGACCTCCCTTGATTAGTAAATCACACTTTAATGTTGGTGGCTGTGCTTGTATCACCACATCTTCATTAGGTTCGTCTGTCAAGTCTAGTGAATCGTCAGAATCACTAGCCCACGGATCATCATCATCCATGGGTACGCTTTTTTGTAGATGAATATGAGGTGAAGTTGATGAATATGAGTTGTAGTAGAAGGGGAAAAAAATGAAGAGGTAATGTTGTGAAAAGTACTTCAACTCACCTATATTTATACTAGAGGAGGATACTAGTGGAGAGTGAGGGAGTTACGGTTAACATTAGAGTTTTTTTTAGAGTTTTTTAGTTTTTCAATGGTTGGTGGGGAGGTCAATTAATACTATCATTAACATTCAACCTTCTATAGTGTTCTAGAACAATGACCATAAAAAGTAGATAAGTGGCGTGTCAGTATTAATGGGCGACTTAACATTTAAAGTTTAAAACAAATACTAGTTGTAGACACCCATTTGTGTCTCCCCAAAACCAAACCCAGTGATGAATGCCTTGTGCGTCGTGTTATAATCGAATTAGTTGAAAGTGATTCGAAAGTCAAGTGTCGCGGTTTAGTTTTAATTAATTTCTTTTCTCTCTGTTTTTGAAAATGGCTTTATTTATTTGAAAACGTCCATTTCAGTTTATTTTGGTCCATGATAAGGGTCCAATAATAGTGTAGTTGGATGGAGTTTTAAAAGACCTTTCCAACGATATATTATAAGCCCAATTCCGATGAATAATGAGGAAGTTATGGCCAAAATACTAAACTGGGCCCGGAGTTCTATTTTAATACGGCCCAATGATCTAGAGGAGGGCCCAATGTTAATTATTATTCCTAAAGCTATTAGGATTAATTATAGTTTTCTAGAAGTTTCTAGAAAGTTCTTCTTAGTTCTAATATTGATATGATTAATAATTAATTATCTTTAAAGGTTTTTATCTGGAATAAAATATTATTTTATTATCTTAAAAACATATTTCATCTTCTGTACGGATTCCGTAGATCAAGTTGATTAAAGATCGGATTCCGTGTAAAGATAAAAACGCGCTTATACAGGCTGTCGCCAGACGACAAGTCTGTCGCCGCACGACAGACCCTGTCGCCTCGCGACAGACATTGTCGCGTCGCGACAGAGTCCAGTCTTGGCGACAGCGTGGAGTTTTATTCCTTATCAAATTCCGTGTTTTTCCGGATTATTTTCATTATAAATAGTGTCCGGATTCCCTGTTTTCAGAATCATCAATTATCTACAATCATCAATTCTCTCTTTTCTCTCTTGAGCACTTTATGCTTTCTTTCTCTCTTTTCTAGTTTTACAATATTCCGCATACATTAGACTTAGAGTCATCTAGCCAAGTTCGAAGTTGCCTTCACCCTAGACGTGCAAGGTTGATAATTTCTGAGGGTTTGGTCCAAATCTAGTCTAAACTTTATTTAATTTGATTTTAATTTAATTCTTTAATTGTTCTTTATTATTTTCATTGAAGTTTACTAACTTGTGTATTTTGTTATTAGAAAGAAGTACGAGGCTTCAAAGTATGTAATCTTATTACTCTCTTTCAATGTAGAAAGCATGTTTATTATTGTTTAATTCCTAGTATCATGTTAGGATGTTATTTTATGCTTTCTAGAATCATGTTTAGGATGTCTTTACTCTTTCTAATATCATGTTAGTACCATGTTAGGTTTAAAGCTTCGATCTTTATTGCATAGTGACATGCTAGGATTTGTTATTAATCTTGTTAGTATCATGCCTAGGATCTTGCTATTATTATCAAGCTTTAGTATGCCTTATCATGCTATGATCATTATTATTTAATATTGTTTATCCTTATGTTGCTTGATATATTATATTTTGTTATTGCTTGATCACGCCTTTTATGCAGGTTTAAAGGGAATTTGTACTTGAAATCACGCTTAATAAGATAATTAATAATTTGGTTTAGGCTAATGTGATTTTAACTCAAGTGATCGCCAATAATAGTCTTATTTGTGCATTAATACTCAACCAACATAGATAAACAGGATAGGTTTAATATAATGTTTGTATGTTATTCGAAAAGCGCGCATGGATACGAGCAGAACAAAGTAGAGGCCTATTTTATAGGGCGGGTCCTTTCTTTTGTAGATTGGATTCGTACGCTCATCCCCGGACCCTGTTTGGTTCAAGACCTTATGGAGTATTTGACGGTCCTTTGGATTGTCTTTTGGGTACAAGTTCCTTAAAACTTGTTGGCGACTCGTTTTAGCTCTTTGTCTTTCCCTTTGGAACGCCACCGTACTTTAGTGTATGATCACAGTGGGGTTCAAGTTTGGGGTTATCATAATGCTTGAAATATTCCCTACACTAGTATAATTTGGTTACGCGTATTAGACAATTTTAAATCGTAAAAGTACCCTTTGTCACATAATCTATATTTTAAGACTATTCTTAAACCTTGTCATATAACAATCGTAAAACTACTTACATATAACAATTTTAGTTAAATCATATTTATTAAAGAGTACTATCAGTAGATTGAATTAGATTGAATTAGCTAGTGCAAAACATGCATCGGGACAAATTTACCGAATAAAAACTTAATGTAGAGGAAAACAAGATACAACATATAAAACTTAAATTAGGAGAAAACACTAATTCACTCCTAATTACCACTCCTCATCACTGTCATAGTTCTTGTACTCATCAGATTCACGTTCGGAATCCGAGCTACCCCATCCACGATCTAACAACTTCATCGCCAAATTTTCAAAAGCATCTTGAACATTCTCAATATAAGCTTGGGGGTAATCAATTACTCTTATAGGTAAATTACTTAAAATTCCATTTGCAATTGTCGGGTCTATATTATTCAAATTGCACATGTAGAGTATGAATTCTTTATACTCCTGCTCATTTTGGTTGAACAACTTGCAAAAGTCTTCATCCCCAAAACGTACCTGTAGACACCTAAAAATGTCTCCCCAAAACGAAACCCGATGATGAACAACCTTTCACCGCCATTATAGATCGGGTTCAGTATTTAATCCCGAGAGTGCTTAAAAATCATATTTAATTAAATTCGTATTTCTGAATAGTCCATGGATCAGTCTTGGTGTTTAGTAAAAAGCATAGTTTTAATTCCAGCCCAAAACCTTTTTTATTATGTATTTTTGGCCCATAGCTTTTATTTATTTCTTTTTAATTATTTTAGCCCATTTTTAATAAATCTGAAAATGGCCCGAAATTATCAATCGGCATTTAAAAGCCGAATGAAATTAGGGTTAAAAATGAATTTAGACGGAAAAATGACAAAAAACTGTCCCGCGCCACGGCAGGAATTCCCGCGTCACGGGATTCTCTCCCGTCTGACGGTAGGAAATCCCGTGTCACGGGAAACCTGATGTGACACGGGTACAGTTCATGTCTTTTCTGTGTAAACCCTAACGCTTTTTCTTCCCCCGTTTGTTTAAAAGTATCCCGCGTCACTCAAAAGGGCACCGTGTCACGGGATTCTCTCCCGTCTGACGGTGGAGTTTACCGTGTCACGGTACAGTTTGCCGTGTCACGGGAAACTGTTTAGGGTTTCTGTCATTTTAGGGTTCCGTGTGTTCCCTCAACACTTTTTTCCTATAAATAACCCCTCCTTTCTGATGTACGGGGCATCAAATAATCTCTCATTTTCTCTTCTATGCTCTAGCCTAAACACTAGCCTACCCTTCTCTCTTTCAAAATACCTTCCTTAAGCACTCTAAGGAGTCCATACAATACCCGAAGTTCTACACTTAAACCAAGGCGTGAAAGGTAGAATTAACTGAGGGTTTGGACCAAATCAACTCAACCTTTTATTTAATTTAATTTCCATTTGATTTATTTTTATTGAAGTTACTAACAGTTTATTCATGATGTAGCAATTTCAAGAAATCGCGGAAAGTGAGTAATTAATCACTTAATTACTCTTATTATTATTTCTTGTTGCTATTATCATGATTAGGATTATTATTATTTGATTTGACTAACACTACTATTGTTGAATTGCTTCCAATATTAATGTTTGTTCTATTATTATTTATGATCACCATATTGCATGTTTAAAGGGAATATGTAATTGAAAATCACGCCTAATAAGATAATTTGGACAACCGGTTTAGGTTCCTTTTTAATCTTGTTGTTTAATTGAAGTGATCACTAATAATTAGAATTACGTGTTGCATTAATATTAAACCAATTTAGCATAATAATAGTTTGGAGCGAATTTGAATTTTGTTTGTATGCCTTTGAGATCACAGGAATGCTTTTCAATATAAGAATCGAGTAGAGGCCAATACGGGCGAATGTGACTCCATGACTCACTTCGTACCATCATCCCCGATCCTCCTTTCGTGGTTCCGAACCATATGGAGTTAGTAATCTCATGGATTATGAATGGGGTGTAACCTTCACGGGTCAATCGTTGTTGCCTATCGTTGTCCCTTTTCGTGGTTGCCTTTTATGATCTGTGAACGGTTTACAAGTTCCTTAAAAACTTGTTGGCGGCTCCCTACTTTCCTTGTCCCTAATTGTGTCCCTAATCGTATATGTCAATTCCCACTTCCTATGAGTGCCAAGCATATTCACATCATGCTTTTTACGTAGGCGCACTTCAAACGACGCCTACAGTACCCAATTCACAATCCCCTTTGGTTTTTTTTTTCTCCTCTTCTCCATCATCAACCTGCTTCTGTTCTCCATCTCCTTGTTCATCTCCTTCTGCTTTCCCTTTTGCAACATTCAAGTGCAATGTTGAAAATTCCCTCCTAAAAGTCACTAAAGCCCAAGCACTAACACCGTATCTTCCTTGTAGATCGTCTAATTCACTTTCCCATTCTTCAAGGCTCTTGAACATATGTAGAAATGCAGACAAGTACCTAAATCTATGCTCAAGATAGTAACATTTATAAACATAGTATTTCAACGCAGATAATTGAATAGAAAAGCTAATAGCGTACAAATCAAGCATGTAAAATAACATACAATATGACTCTTTGCGAAATTTAAGGGGGTTTTTAATTTTAAAGGGTTTCAAAAAAGGATACTCGGGGTGAAATTGAATGTCGGACACATTATTTCCACTCCGAGCAATCACAGCAAGTTGGTGACTAAACATGAGACTTCTATTTCTGTCCTTTAAAGCAAGATATCCCATTTCCGCTTGTATAACTTCAGGTCCGTTTTTAATTCTTTCGGTTATTTGGTCTAGTTCCGGTTCGGGATTTGATTTTGGCCGTGAAGAAGGAGGTGAGTAAAAAAGAAAGGTGCATTTTTTAAGGGGATTATCAATTGTGGTTGAAGAAGATTGAATGGGGTAGTCCATTATGGAGGAATTCGAGTGAGTGGGTAGGTTCGTTTGAGGGGATTTTATAGTGTACTGTCCATTGTTGTGGGTGGGGTGTTCAATTAAAAGTTAGAGTTTCGTTTTGCCGCCAAACTGAAAAACAGGCTTTTTCTTAGCAGGGAACTTCAATTTTTTTTAAAAAAACACCCAACTTTTTAAAGCGGGGAATTTAGTGTTGATATATTTTGTCTTTATTTTATGGTCTTAAATGACAGTATAATTATAGTTATTACCAACTTAAATTAAATACTTGATTACATACTTTAATCAAAAGGGCTTTTAGATTGTTCGATCATATGTGACAGTTTAAATATATCTAATGATAACAAAAATTTGTCCATTGACTAAATACATAAATCACCTTAAAAATAAAACTTTTATTTAGTGTAGTGGACATATATAAATACATAAATGACAACATATTATTCATCATAAAACATACAAAATTCATAAAACATACAAAATTCATTAAGTACTTAATAAGAAAGGCCATACAACACAAAAAGCACATCAACAAACTTTATTCGATTACATAGGTGTTCTAAACTGCTACTAATTGGTAACCGAAGTTGACATACATAAAGCCGTGTAATACTTTGCCCACATAGCCGATCATCACAACAAGTGAACTCTACTACTTTGTTGTTTCTTACATAAATTGGACAGCAAAAGCATAAGGGGTGTTGTAATCGTATTTGACAAACACACCTTGGCCTGGAAAAAGTTTCATTGCCTTATACATTGCACGCGGACCATTAGTAATTTTCGCCATCACAATCTTGAGCTCCCCTTTAACGTTACATTTCACGACATGAAGCTCGGCATCCCAACTCTTATTCTTGTAGGTCATAGTGATTAGGTTCATTTCAGCCAAACCGACAAAATTCTCTCTTGCAAATTTCACAGGAACATTCTGCAAATATACAAAACGAGTATTGGCCAAAAATAAACTTATTTCAACTAAAGTTGTATTTAGTTTACGTTGTTCAGAAGTGTATTTACCATCACACCCCCATCAATGTAAGCCCTTGTGAGCGTGACACCGAATGAATTCTGGCCAGCTTCGTTCATCAACCTGGTCAACCTCCTCCGGGTTGTTTGTTTCCTTAGCTCAAATTGCACTGCCTGAGTCCTCCAAACACTGTTGTTGCCGGGATTCGGATTTGGAATTTCATCATAGCCAGTGATGTCAACACCGCCTCTAAAGATACGGCAAAAAAACTTACCATTAAAACCATAATACAGTGAGACCCGGTCATCATTCTGGATGTCATTGTCGCTAACAAAATCTTTCCAACCGCGCTCGAGGAAAGGAATCATATTGGACTCATCATGTTCTACAAACATTAGGAAAACTTCCCACGATTGGGTTGTGTCTAGACCCCTATGAACACGTGCGATACAGCCCATATCGGTCAACAAGCCTCGAAACTGATTAGGAACCCTCTGTTGAGCAAACATATTGAATTGATCACTTTTGGAAACTATGTAAATAAACCAATATGCCATTTAAATAAAGATTAACGTTAAGAAAAATGTTGGCATAGATTAAGAAAAATGGATAAAAAATGTTTAATACCACACGTTCATTGTTGTTGTCAACGTACTCTACGTCGAAGTTAGGCAAGGAATTATAAACCTGCATGCAATATTATAAAACACAATTTATAATAAACCAATATATGAATAAGTTAAGGAAAATCATAGGAACACAATATAAACATAATCAAATACTACGTATAAGGAGGAATACTATCACCTCAGCCATGTTACGAATTATAATAGGGGGGCGTTTGGTTCACAAAGTGGTATGGGGTTGGAATCAGGAATAGGGTTAAGGTGGTATCGGGTTGGAACTTGATACTTAATACCATGTGTTTGGTGTAATTCTGGAATGGAATATCTCACTATTCTCTCCTTTTATTTGATACCTAAGGGAATGGAATGAGCCAAACCCACCTCCCCCCCAAGGTTTCTAAACCCCATACCTCATGGGTTTGAGGTATGGGTTTGAAATTCATATTTTTGTCAACCAAACATATGGTATGGGTTTTAGTCATTCTAAACTCATACCTCATACCTATATTTCGTGAACCAAACGCCCCCTAAGTTGAATTGGTAAGGCTAATAATTGCATAAATAATAAACATATACATATATATATATATATATATATATATATATATATATATATATATATATATATATATATATATATATATATATATAGCAACGGATGACAGGATAATAAACAGGAGATGTCACTTAAAACATTATCACCGTGTTGTTTATTTTAAAATAATGTAGAAAAATAATCACTAATTTACAACATATGATTATATGATTCAGTAAAATGACAATATAACTATAATACTAAATACTTTTATATTTCACACATGTTAAATATCTGTTTGAATGATAGTATAAATATAAGAATATTTGTAAAATATCTTTCAAATGACAGTAGTTGTTGTTGTCAAGAATCTCCTGAAAGACAAATTAAAATCACATAGTCCTTAAATGACAGATTAAGTAAAGTGTATGACAAATTGTATGATGCAAATGACTTGTAAATAATTTTTATTATAATTTACGTTTAAAATAATAATTCTTTGAGAAAAAAATCTTTCTTTTTCATTGTGTTGTCTTGTCGCTGCGTTTTGGTCAGTTAAGATTCGTGTGTGTCATCCTCGCGTATAGCATGTTCCCCGTATTGAGGGCGGAACACATTTCATTGAAAACAGTATTTTTTTTGAAAGGAATGATAGTATAAATATTGCTTATGACAGTATAAATATTGCATATAACAGTATAAATATTGCTTATGAGTAAATATGAAATGCGTGTTGAAAGTTGTACCAACGCGTCTTTTTAGAGAATCATTTCCATGCCAAGTCACTTCGTCACGTCAGATGTCATAAGCTGATTGTTTAATTGTCATTTACGAGGCAGGAAGTACCAATATATTGTAAGAACACATTATGTTTTGGTGGAAACTTAATTGATAGCAAATATGACAGTAATATAATGTACCAATTCAATAGTAGTCATGATTCAAACTATAGGAGGGTTGTTCGACCTCAAAATGACTTTATGGTTTACCAGTAATAACATTTTTAGATGAATTACTCAACCTTAGGTAATGATTTCCATAAGAACTAAACCCTTAATTAGGATAGAAACGGAACTCAATTAAATATTTTAAACCACGACAATTCGTTAAGTCCATGTTGTAGTCTTCTAGTATGTGTGATATTACGATCTTATGTAAACTTTATTCTTTGACTAAAGCTATTAATGTTATGCCGTTTCAAAATTTATTGAATACAACAATAAATGTATCTTACTGTTGAATTCACCCGCATGACAAGTTATTATATTGTTATCATCTCCTATTTTGTGTCTTTATGTAATTGTTTGAAGTATCTAACTAGTAAATTATGGTTGCAAATACTTTCGTTTCATAAAAATGTACCTAGTGTCTTTAATTTTGTATTACGTAGTAGTGTTTGTAGTAAGCTCTTTAATGTTTTATGGTTTTATTTGTTGAATTAAATATTTTTATAGTCATTTGTTAAAAAATTATGTCATTTTTCATATTTCAACCTATTGATTGGTCTTTTCACATTTTTTTAAAAAAAACAACACTTTTTTTGCCGTTTTTACATGTGATTATTTTGTCATTTTGATAACTTTGTTTTTTGTAATTGTATTACGTAGTAGTGCTTGTAGTAAGTTCTTTATTGTTTTATCTTTTTATTTGTTGAATTAAATACTATAATAGTCTTTTCTTAAAAAAATAATGTCATTTTTTATATTTCAACCTCTTGATTGGTCTTTTCACATTTTAAAAAAAAACAACACTTTTTTTGCTGCTTTTACATGTGATTATTTTGTCATTTTGATAACTTTAGCCATCATAGTTGGATTTTATGGCATTAAAACGTTTTAAGGAATAATAGTTTTAAAATGGGGTAAGACTAGTGTACGTAGTTTACCATCAGTAATACTATCAACACTAACTAAATTGACTAGTTTTAATACTATAAATACTGCCACACGTTGTCCATATATATTCTCACTTTGCAACATAACAATTGACATTCCCCTCTTCTTCTTGCCTTTACCTCTTAGCCTTCTAACCACTAATGGCAAATCGCTACTCTCTCAAAAAGCCAAGGTATCCTAGTGGGTGTAAACCACAAGATGCACCATCTGAGTTGATTTTGATGGTACCAAACACAACAAAAAAGAGTGAGATGGATTTCAATGGGTTTGTATATGGTATCCTTAAAAAGGAACCGTATGGAGTTCAATTTCTCGACGATGACGACATACGGGCTTTGATAAGGAACCCGGAGGCACCTTGGCCTGACTGTTATGATCCTCTACAAATGATAACAGAGGATGGTACGATGCGACCAGCTCACCTACCGAACTACTACGATATGTACGGTATTATTGATCCTTCCTTTAGGTTGAATGATAAGCTTGCATGTTTCGATTACTCTGAATTGAACACTGTATCAAAGGTTGTTCCAACCTTCTTAGTCAATGTGGTTGATCCACTGCCTGTTTTGGACCTCAATTGTCCTATTTATCGTTTGTCTCAACCAACCCTAACCGAAGCCAAAATAGGTTGTAGAACTGATTCCCTTGCTGTTTATCATGTGCATGGCCTTTTCACCACGATTGATTTTGCTATTGTAACTAGCCACCTAATTCCAGAAGCTCCTGCTTCTCGCTATTATGGCCTAAGACTTACTCCCACCGTTGAACCAAATACCCAAAGCTTGCCAATAGGAACACCTATTGTAGTGTGGAATGTCCGTGATGTATGTAGACCATCATTTGTTGAAAATTTTCAAACCGTAGTTGCTAAGCACAATCCCGGACTTATAATACTCCTTGAGACTCGTGCTACCCTTCGGAATTGGACCCGATTTTATGCTAAAATTCTGAAAACAAACTACCAAGAGGCTTGTCTGCCTGGTCTTGGTTCCGCAGGGGGTGTCATTGTCTTATGGGATGCTTGTCAAGTTGATTGTGAAACTATGTTCAACTCTGGAGGCACATGCGAGTTGCTCGGGGTAGGATCTCTGAAAGTGAGTCTCAAACCCAGCTTTAAATTGTACTCATAATATCAATTTGATAGTTGATTAGGAGTATTTTATTTGTACATCACCATAACTAATACATTTTTTTGATGTATGATGTATATAATGTAGGTTAAGGGGCAAGGTGAAGATGGAGCTGGGACATCTACGGGTGCGAATGGCGAATGAGGGTCCTGGTCGGAGACTACTGCCATGTTATGAAGCTGCTGCCATGTCATTGTTGTTATTATGTTGGGTTGTTTAACTTTAAGTCTTGGTTATGAACTATGTTTTTATTTGTCATTTGTAATATTTTTTATGTTGCGGATTTCCATAAACTCCAGTTTCCGAACAATTATGTTTGTATTACTATGTTTGTATTCCTAAGTGGAGTAGTATGTTCTACTACACACAATGTTATATCATATCCAACTTAGCCCGGGGAATGCAACCGAATCATAATTCCAAAGCTAAAGTGGTCAAGTATTATTTATTTTAATGTTAATTATATTTCGTTTAATAAAGTGAAACGTCTAATGAATATTAATATTCACAATAATGCAAACACAAGGCCTTTTCCTAATTTCAACAAGGTTAGGAATTTGATATACACAAATAAACATACTATTAGGAATTGGACCGAATCAAGATTATAGGCCCAAATTGTAGATCATTGTCCATTTCAACAAGGTTAGTCAAGTAGGGCCAAAGTCAAATGGGCCAACATGGTAAAATGGAGTTCCATTGATCAAGTTTTTGGCCCAGAGTCATTGGAGTTTGATAACCTTGGGCCGAGGCCCATATACCGGCTTGGCCGATTTGCAGCCGCGTGGCATCAACCTGGTAACTGTATTCTACACTATGAATTGCTTTAACCATTATGAATTGCTTTAACCATATATCGATTTTCAATAAGTTAGCTTGAAGTCTCGAGAGAAAACAACTTCAATTGTAGAAGCGTGTCGTTCTTTTGGTTTACATCTTGCAACTATAACTAATGTCAAAGAATGTAAATCACTTCATTCAATGGTAGACAAATATCCAGTCGCCTAACTTCACAAACAATTAAATCTGCCATCACATTGCTTAAGCAAGTGATATTATCTCAACCTGCCATTATCATATACTACAGTACTCAATCAGAGAACAAATAATGGAGTACAACCAAATGAATTGAGATATACAACTTAGTTAACCCCATTGTACACCATTTCTAACAATAAAATCATCCTGGAGCATCACCCCATCATTGCAACACTGCTCTGAAAGATCACCACACTCAAAGGCTACGCCATCTTGTCCGAGAAAAAACTGGTTCCCCACGGTATCTTCACTACACTGATCAAGTTCATGAAATGAAAATGCATCATTAGGTTCAAAAATGGAAAACACTTAATCGTACATGCATAAGAAACCATCAACGTTGTAATTCAAAACACATGGAGTACACCATGGAAACATGGAAGAAAACAAATATATATAATTAAATAAACGGAAATTTCACCATATACCACTGAGTTTAAGCATAATTCACCGTATACCACTAAAAACTTTCTAATACACCATATACCACTCAGTTACTGTATATTAACACAAAATGCCCTTTTTGCTAACTGCCGTTAGTCTGCCGTTTGGGGGATTTTCCAAATTCACCATATACCATTAATTTATAAGTAATTTTACCATATACCATGTAGTTTAAGGTTAATTCACAGTATACCATTTTTTATAACGGTAACTTTTTTTGAAAAAAAATAGCCGTTGCACATTGATAACGGCTACTTTGTTTATATAAAAGCTTGGCGTGAGGGATTCTTGTTTCAAGTCACTCTTCTAAACACATTTGCAAAGATGTCCACACACTCGAGATCATCGTCGTCCGGTTTTGATTCTTCGTTCGTAAGAGTGCCTAACAAAGCGTGTTGTTGTGTTAGGAAGTTTGCAATACGGAGTTCGGAATCGGCAAAAAATCCGCAACGGTTGTACTATAAGTGTGATGTGTGTGACACATTTAGATGGTGCAAGGGCAATGTCGAGCAAAATGTCCAATCGGGTTATGAAAATCAAAGTAGGGGAGGGATATACACCCAATACTATGGAGATGACAGCTTGTTGAAGCAAGAGTTGAAGGACCTCAAGCGAAGAGTAGTAAGGCAGCAAAAGATAGTTGATCTAGCAATAAAAATAGGAGTACTTATGTTTTTGATTATTGTATTTGTAGCCTTGAAATGATTAATGTAAACAAAGTGCATTAGTTATATGTAGCCTTGAAATGATTATTGTAATCAAAGTGCATTATCGTTCCAAAAAATTTTGGCCACATAATTGTGCATTTACACTTAAGGTCAAATAGTAATCCATAAAAAACAACCAAGTACTTAACAGTTTGTTGAGCAAAAAACCAGAGACAGAAAATTATCCCCCAAAAAAGTTGACACATCATGCATGGCAGCTTCAAGGTTGCTGACTGTCAGCCTTTCTCTTCCTCCCCCTTCCTTTGGCTTGCTGTGAAGAGGTTGCTGCATCTTGTGCCTTTTTTGCGGCTTCCTTCCTTGCCTTACAGGTTAAGGCATTGTGTCCCAATTCCTTGCAAACACTGCATTTGTTGTTCTTGTGCCTCTTTCCTTTCCTTGCTTCATGAGGGGCTCTTCTTCTCTGCTTAGCTGGTCTGCCTGCAGTTCTTTTGACAGTTGGTGGTAAGATTGCAGGTACATCAAATGTAGGCCAATGAGTAGGATCAGCCATAGGATGGATATGGTCTCCATAAGTCATCTTATATGCAGCCCCCTTGTAATATGGTGACACAAAATCTGTTGGCTGTAGTCTCTGGCTGTAGATGACCCTAAGACCATGCCTGCATGGTATCCCTGATCCCTGCCATTTCCCACACCCACATGTCATATTCTGGAGTGTGACAGGGAACTTGACATGGCCATCCCTGACTTCAAACTCTCTCCCACCAGCTGCTGTTACATGGCACAACCTTGACTCTTCACTTCTTGTCTCCAAAACCCCTTTAGCATGGTCTGTCAGCTCATTAGGGTCCATGTCAATTGCTTTGTCAAACCTGGAACCCATTCTTTTCATGCACCAATTCCTGACAGCTGGTTCAGTTTTTGAAAAAAAAAAAAAAAACAAACACAGCACAAACATCAGTAGAAGAAATAAAGTACTAACTGAATTCATGAAATAAAGTGTCAGCTAATACCTTCCAGTAAAGTCAACACAGGCATGTCTCTGTTATCCTTTGTAACTGAGTTGAATGACTCAACAAAGTTTGTTGTGTTATGATCACAACAAACAACTCTGTCAAACTTGTGCCTAGTCCATTGTTCTTCAATAGTTGTCAGGTACTCAAATGCTGCTGCATCATACTTCTTTATCTTTGACATTGCTTTGTCATACACATACTCATTATAGGCATTGGCTGCAATCCAAAATAGCTTATGGAACTCTGTCCCACTCCACCGAGCAGTCTTGCAATTTGAGTACAGATGCTGACAGCAAACTCTCCTTGTTGCCCTTGGGAACACTTCAAAAAGGGCTGGTTCAACTCCCTTCAGGGAAGATTAAACACTTGGTTAGTGGTCATTCACAAAAGAGAAGCAAAGTTGAATTATAAAAAAAAAAGCAAGACACTAACCCTCATTCTGTCACTTATAAAAGTCCAGTCTTCCTTCTGGCAACCATTCTGGGCAAATAAGTGCCTTAGATTTCTGAAGAAATAAGACCAGCTGTCTATGCTCTCTGTATCCACCAATCCATAAGCTATTACAAAAATTTCATTGTAACCATCAATGCCTACTGCAGTGAGCATAATTCCTTTGTAGTACCCACTTAGATGTGCACCATCTATCCCTATAATGGGTCTGCAACCACTCAAGAAACCTCTCACCTGAGCTGCAAAAGAGAAGAAACATGCCTTGAATTTGGTACCAGCAACCCCATTGTCAGTTCATGTGATCAGAGCATATGAGCCAGGATTTGTGGCTTTAATCATCTCTGCATATTTTGGTAAAATTGCATAAGACTCTGCAAAACCACCATGAATTTGCTCCCTGGCTAAACACTTCACTTTATAAAACAATCTCAGCTTCACTTGGATCCTAAACCTTTCCAAGCACATTCTTTGTAATGATTCAACTGGAGTCTCTGGGTTTGCCTCTAAGTCTTGCCTCAACTGTCTACAGAGCCATGCAGAAGAGACCATGGGGTTCTCTTCTAGCCTCCCACAAGTTCTTTGTTCACCTTCTAGCTTCTTAATTGCCCAGCTCACCTTATCAACAAGAACTTCTGCATGAATCCTCCAATTGCAGTCACTGATCAGACACCTAGCTGTGTATCTGTGATTATCAGCATAGTCAACTGACACTGCAAAGCCTTCTTGTATGCAAAAATCTCTGAATACCTCATGAAATTGTGTTTTGTTTTCAAAGATTAACCAAGGTTCTAGCTGAATTGACCCAAATGGTAAGTTAGCCCAAACCTTGCCATTTCTGTACATCTTGTCCAGAGCATGAGATCCATCTAGGTAATCTTCAAATGTCTTCTCTGGTATGTTATCAGCTAGGTCATCCTCTTCCACAATGTAGTCATCATCAAGGTTCAAGTCCATCTCCATATCACCCTCATCTTCAGAAAATTCATAGTCATCATCATCACTATCATCAGAGGGCCATGGATCAGACTGACTGTCAGTTTCTTGAACAGGCATAGGATTTTTGCTCCTAGTATGGATTTCCCTCCCTCCTCTTTTGTTTTTCCCAACCTCAACACCATACTTCTTTGCTGTGCTTCTAGGCACCCTCCATTCAGCTGGTTTAACCCTTGTTTGTTCTTTAGGCTTTCCTGCAGAACTAGAAGCACCCCTAGTTTGGGTTGGTTGCCTTGATGCAGTTGTATTTGGTTGAGGTGGTGATGGTGGGGGTGGTGTAGGTTGCCTGGGTGAGGGTGGGGGAGGTGGTGTAGGTTGCCTGGGTGGGGGTGGTGTAGGTTGCCTGGGTGGGGGTGGTGATTTATGCATGTGTGGGTTATTTGGGGAAGCATGGTGTGTTGGTGTTGGTGGTGGAGAAGGGTGCTCTTGAGAAACATTTGGTGGTGGAGATGGAGGGTGAGTTGGTTGAGTAGATCGTGAAGGTTGGGTTTTTTTCTTCCTTGGAGTTACTTTTTTCCTTCTAGGATTTTTTTTGGGTGGTGATGGTGTCTTATTTTTTTCATTTGAGGGTTGACATGGTTCATTTTGTGAAGGTTGAGGCTGAGAATCTCCTGGAAATGACTCATCAGCTGCTGTAGTGTGGAATACCCTCACATATTCAAGCACATCATCTTCTGCATTCACAACAGGGACCTCTACAGCAACAGTATATGGTCCTTGAGCATTAAGCTCCTCCTCAACTTCTTCAGCCTCTGCATTTCTCCTTCTCTCTTCCTCCTTCTGCCTAATTTGGTCAGCCCTAATCTTCAAAGTTCTAGCCCAACTAGCTTCTGCAGACTGAAATACAGCAGATGGGTTTTGTGTCTCTTCTATGAACACTTCTATTTCATCCTTCCCTTCATTCCACTCCCACATTTTCAACATTGCCCCATCATCCACTAACTCTAGCTTACGATTAGTTCTAGGTTTACTCACAAACAAAGTGAAGAACTTAGGGAGGAAAACATTCTGCTTCACTGAATCCTCAAACATATACTCAAATAACTCCATCAAATTCGTCTTATCAGTATCATCTACCCTAACATCAAAACTACCACCTGGCGAACGAACTAACAGCCAAAGTGCACTCATCCTATTCATGAATAATACACAACAAAAATTAACAACACACACCAAACAATTTGCATAAAACACATCATACTTAACAACACACTCCAAAAAAATCGCATGCAACACATCATTCGCACATAATAACATAACAACCACACTCACATAATCAATGTCTAACAAACCCTAACCCTAACTCAATTTCGCAAAAAAACAGCAAAATCAGGCCTCGAAAAACAAATTGAAAAGGATAATTTTACCTTCAGAAAGCTTGATCGAGCCCAGGTGCGAATTACGACCAAAATTTAGTCAAGAACAGCTTCCTCTCTCTCAAAATTCACCAAGTTCATTCTTTTTACAATCACAAGCCCCAAATTGAAATCCTACTGGCAACGTCGACCTTGGATCGATGAAAGTTTGAAGCTTTTTGATTGATTTTGGGGTTCGATTTTAATATAGAAGAACAGAGAGACGCTTCAACAGAAAGGGGAAATGGGGGGTCAATTTTTTCAAACAACAAAAATTATGTTTAGGGGAGTCAACCCTATCAATGGCGCCAGTTAGATGAATAAGGGCATAATGGTAAAGTCCCCCAAACGGCAGACTAACGGCAGTTAGCAAAAAGGGCATTTTGTGTTAATATACAGTAACTGAGTGGTATATGGTGTATTAGAAAGTTTTTAGTGGTATACGGTGAATTATGCTTAAACTCAGTGGTATATGGTGAAATTTCCGTTAAATAAAATACATCAAATTTATAAATAACATATACTTGAACAGCAAACACAAGGAATTCTTTCTCGTGAGGCTAAGCGAAACTCTTGAACCATACGTCAGAACCATACCTGCAAACTTTGACTTAAGCTGTGATCAAAGTCAATCTGCCTTGCCACACCGGTATCAATCATCTCGTGATCGTCACAAGATGCATCTTCCTGCTTTTTTTTGGCTCGCTCCTTTCGCCGTTGTTTCTCTGCAAATTTCTTTCTTTTTTCCTCCTTTTGACGACAAACTTCCTCGTACGTCGTCATAAACCTTGTAGCCCTGACACAACCAGGCCCCCGGTTTGTTGGCGGATCCTTGATGCCCCCATCAACTGGTAGCTCTAAACTCACTCCTGCATGATCATCTTCACCACTGTTGGCTAAGTGTGCACCTACAACAATACTCCTGCCAACAGAGGAAGGAGTACATAATTGAGGTGCCTTGTTTACACCATGTGGCGTGCTGTTAGTCATGGCCTCACCAACACTGCTCATAGGCGGAGCTGGTTTCACTACCTTCTTAATCTGCATTTCTAAATGTTGAAGCCCATCAAGAACCAGTTTCAATGCCTCATCATTCTCACTTGCAAGACATGAGATTGGCTCAAATGCAACCATCATTTTATCATACCTAAGCACTTCCTCGGTCTTAGACAGGTCATGGTACGCGACTTGTACTCTAGTATGCTTGCGGTAAATATCTTTCCGCCATCTATCCAGAGTGTATTTCTTCGGAACATCAGGGATTTGTTGGGACTCAAGGGCATTAATACAGTGCCTGCAAAGAATACCATTGCACTGAAACAACCTGCATTCACATTCAACTTCTTGTGTTTTGCTGTTGTATAATACTCGGTAGACTCGCCACCGATTAATCGGTTTCTCCTTCTTGTCAATGTCACTGTAAATATACACTCTGTCTTTGATAAGTTGCTCATACAACCCCTCTTCAATCTCCTTGATGCTGCTGCAATTACAGTACATCAACCTCTTACACTCCCGCTGCACCTCCACGAATTTCGCATCCGTATACACATTCCTAAATGTCTCTTCTATCTTAAAATCAGTAAGTAGGGTACGAAGATACATCGCAGAATTCCCATCAGCCAACCGTTCTGCATCAATGCGGTGTTCCATAGCCCTAATATATCTCTCAGCAAAGTCACATAGACCAGTGTGCTTATCAAAAAACTCATCGAAAAAATTATGGATGCTCTCCGACCTATGAGTGGTCTTCATTCCAGCCCAAAACATGTGCTTCATTGCTGCCGGAATCCACATCTCCCTCTCCGAATACAAAACAGCCAACCACAAGTTACTCTCTAACTTATGCGTAGCTATAAACTCCGTCCACCTCAATTCGAACTCTTGCATACTTAAACTATCGTAAATGATATTCTTCAGCTCATCTTTGAACTCAGAATACCCTTTACACTTGCCTAACTTGCTGCCAAATTTTTCAGTGATATGCCAGATGCACCATCTATGCCGTGTCTGTGGCATAACCTCCTTTAACGCCTTGTGCATGGCTGGATCTTGATCAGTCAAGATAGCCATCGGAGGGGTCCCCCCTACAGCAGCAATCCAAGTAGAAAACACCCACCTAACATGTAGTACACAACAAAACAAAAGAAGAATCTCTGTCAAAATTTACAACCATCATACAAGCTAAGTAAAGGAACACCAGCATTTGACTTGAATAGGATATTATAAAAGGGAAATGTTTTGAAACTGTGATTTAGGTCCTTTTATTGAGAAAATGATGCAATAATTCTATAATACTAGAACTACAGGGGTTATAGATGTAATAGTTTCTGTGCTCCATTGTAAATAATAAGATGAAAAGTAGGAGATTCATTTAACCCTATATCAAACTATATCAAAACAAACTCTGATTTGATTCAATTTAAACCTACATCAAATATGCTCTATGGTTTATGAAACTTTGTTATACAATTTTGATAGTCAAAGTGTGGTGGATGATGCAATCTCATCTGTCATTCTATGGTCAGTGTCATGAATTAGTAAATGAAGAATCATCTAAAAAATATGAAAACAGAAACGATATGAATAATCATCTTTTGGGGTGTGGTTCTGTCTTCTATAGTATTATTATATTATCTCTATCTCAATAATGATGCTGAAAGGAAACACAGTTACGAAATGCAAAATTAAAACAAAGTAAGAGATCACCTAACTTGAAGGTTTCAGTGTTTTCACGGGAAATTAGAGCACAACCAAGCAAGATAGTCTGACCGTGATGATTAACACCAACAAAATTTGCAAAGGGCAAATCATATTTATTCAACAGAAATGTCGTATCAAAACAAACAACATCCCCAAAATCTTCATAAGCAGCTCGGCTTCTAGCATCGAGCCACAAAACATCTTGAAGAACACCGTGCTTATCCAACCGCTGCATGTGAAAGAAATTCTTGTTGTTAGTCTGCATCATTTCAAAGTACTTCATCATCGCATTCGCATCACCATCTTTAAATTTCAGCTTCTTCTCCCTCGACCTTAAATTATGTAAATCCTTCTTAGTGAAACGCATATTCTGTAGGCCATTCCTCTCACTAGCCATAAGGTTATGCATAGTTGAAGTGCTAATCCCAACATCATCAGCAAATTTTAACCTTTTCCTAACATGCGGCATCCTCTCCAATTCTGCCATTCTATACTTTGGAACTAGCAACGCCTTTGACGGGGTTGGATTATGGTTCGTATGCTCCAACTCCACCTTCTTCAACTCCCATTTCCCATTCTCCAGCAAACCAGCATATACCTTCGCAAGACACCCACATTTTTTGCTCTTCTTCGTTGCTACGGGCTCCCCTTCTAACTCCCTTGCCAATCTTTTCCCGCCAACTTTCCTCCTAATATCTGGTTTACCGTAACAATCGCATTTCCACGTTGTTGCACGCTTAACCTTAACTCCTCCCACAACTTTATAGGCACTTTGTGCAAGCACAACCCCAAACCCTTGCTGCTTGCCATACGCATTGTAATACAAATCTGCTTCTTGCCAGGTATCGAAAATCATACCGACCTGAGGAGCTTCCACGGTTACACAGTCCATGTTCACCATAGACTTGCACTCCTTCTCATCTGGAGTGCAATATCCTCCATTTTCCCCACTCCCCTCCTCCTCTACATAATCCACAGCCATTTCAGCTTCATCTTCACCCACTTCCTCATCATCACCAATAAACAGCAACTCATCTTCCTCATCCACTCCTTTTTCACCCAACAAACAACCCTCAACTTCTCCTGACATTTACACCTATATTTCAAGGCAAATTAACACATACACAGGCATATTCCACAAATACAAGCAAGCATTTCCAAATAAACAGATAATTAACCAAATAAATTAGAAATCTAACTACACTAACTCACAAATCACATTATTCGATCGCTACCCAAAATCAGATCAATAACTACAACATAAAAATGAATTTCAAACATTATCCCAAACAAAAATACACATTTCTACAACAACATAACCAAACCAGTACAACAACAAACAAATTGGCAAGAGCACAAACAAATTGGCAAGAAAACACTAATATCAATTATGTAAGCTTCAAAACTTTTACAAAAAAAACAAACAAATTGGCAAGAAAACACTAATATAGCAACAATTTAGCAACAAACACTCATTTAATGGGACTAACAAATCAAAGATTCAACAACCTTAATCGACTGAGCCAATCATACAATCGCAGATTCACCACGCATACTCGAACAAAATTGACCCAAAAATCAGCTTCAGCTCAAGCAATCAATGTCTCCACTTCACCTTCAAACGCCAAAATTAGATTTGTAACCCTAAATGTCAAGAAAAAAAGTGCTTATCAAGATTAAAATTCCCCAAACAAATACCAACTCACGATTAAATTGATAAAACATACCTGATTTGGGAAGCTAGGAATTGTTCATCACAATTGAGGTCCGACGACAAGACTGAACAGGGAGAAGATTGCAAAAGAAGAAGACATTGATGAATGCGAGGAAGAGCGCAGAATGTGTTGAATTAGCCTTTCATTTCGTGATTATAGTCTTCAACGGAACACTGTTGATACAACGGAGTTGACAATACCCAAATACATTAACTTCGTATAAAGATACTACTTGAAATACATCCGGGCCCCACAAATGCATTAACTTCGTATTTTTTCCATGTGCTATTTACAGCACCGTGCTGGGAAGAGAATTAGCCAGAAACAGAGATCTGAAGAGAAATTTGGGAAAAAATAAAAAATGTATTCAGGCTTAGAAGTTAAGGGTGACATCGAAGAAGGAACCCTTTACCCAGGTTTAGGATATGGCGAAACTCAATTGCGTTGGGGTTTCATTCGCAAGGTTTACGGCATCCTTTCTGCTCAGCTCGTCTTGACTACTCTTGTTTCTCTTCTCACCGTCCTCTATCCTCCCATCAATGAAACTCTTCGTGGGAATTCTGCTGTTCTTCTCTTCTTCACTTTCATGCCCTTTGTCTGTAAGTCTTCTTTCTGGGGTTTCTTGTAAGATTTGATTGATTTTTTTTATTTGGGTGTTTTGATTTTGTGTTGTTTGTATGCTGATTTGTTGGATTTGATTATTAGTTTGATTTGGGTAATTTGATAATTAGTTTGATTTGGGATATTTGGTTATTAGTTTGAATTGGGTTATTTGATTATTAGTTTGATTTGGGTTATTTGATTATTAGTTTAAATTGGGTTATTTGATTGATTGTTGATTGAGTGGAAGGATTGGAATCTGTGATGAAATTGCTGTTAACGAAATTGTTGATTGTTTTAATTGGTGTTGAATTGGAGATGTAGAGATGAAATTGGGATTAGGTGGGTGTAGTGCAGTTTTTGAAATCTTTAAAATTTATGTTTGTCTTGGTAGATTTGATTAGGGATTTCAATAGGGAGTTAAATTTCATTATGATTATTGATTAAGGTGTGTATCAGGAAGAAAGAGGCGATAAGGGACAGACTCTTTGTATGTTAGATTTAGGAATTTTGTCTATCTAGACAGATTAGAATGTCAATACTCAATACTGTATAGGTATAATATCAGCATGGGTAGGGGTGGGTATCAGGAAGAAAGAGATGACCTGAAGTATGAGGCATTGGTTAATGAATTGGAAGACTTCATTAAAATGTTCGATGAATCCTTGAACCAGGAAGGTGAGAGGGCCATAAGGCTGGCAGTATGTCATAAAATAGAATGAGTATTTGGGCGCTGATTGAAACAGATTACTCATATTTCGCCAATCTTTAAAATAAAGTGAACTTTTTGTATGCTTCAATAACCTAACAACAGCTACTTGATAATCTGATATGGGAGGAGGTGGAAGTGCTATTTGAAACAGATTTTTTATATCCGTCCATTTTTCTTTTTCTACAAGTCCTTTTGGAGAGAGATGACCTACAGGTCAAGTTCTCTGATTCAAGGTCCACAGCTATGTTAGATCCCCTTTATTTGTCATAGTTACAAGGATGATATTCTTTATCTCAATTTTAGAGAAGAGGGTACTCGGTCTGCTTAAGCTATCTCATGTAGACAGGATTTTATAGCTTGCTCGTTTAACCAATAATCATCACTGAAGTATCCTTTTGAAACATAAAGATTAGTTGTTTAAGTAGAGTAACGGAAATACATACTTCTATGAAGCATGTTTTTTTGCTTATTGTTCAGGGAACACTAGAAGGTCTAGGACCGTAGATTACTTCTGTTTTGGCAGAGCTGAGTAGGATTTGTTTGTTGCACTTATTTTGAATTTGAGGTGTGCCCACTGGTATTTGCTTTTATTACTTGTATGGTGAATATTTTGTTTACATTTGTCTTCAAGTGTGTGTAATGGGTTTTACTCTGTCTCTGTTTTGCTGACTAGATTTCATTGTAGTCTTTTAGTTGTGTTCTATCAGTTGTCATTCATTGTCTATCAGTTGTCATCCTGGTTTTTAAATGTTCTTTGCATTGCATATTTGACTGTCTTCTGTTGCTATGCGCCTATGCTTCTGCAGAGGCATGATTTGATGATTCCCTCCCCCCTCCCCTCTCACAGTGCGAAGTGAGAGTATCTAGAGCATAATAATACTTCTTATGCCTTCTCCAGCTCCTGTCTTTATTTTGTTTGCTCTAGAGATAATATAAGATATGTACTTCGTATTACCTATTGCGGGACTCTTCTTAAAAAGTATACAGACTTTTTTTTTTTTCTTCCGGTTAGCATGTCAATTTGTTTGGATTTTGAGCTTTGAATGTTTTGCTGTAAACTATGATCAAAACCATCAATTACTATTTGGTAAATTTATATTTTTCACCATTATCTTTTGTGGTTTTGTGCAGTGTTGTGGCCGCTATATCATTACCAGCAAAAGCATCCTCAGAACTTTATATTCCTTGGACTGTTTACTGTTTGCTTGAGTCTTACTATTGGAGTAGCGTGTGCAAATACTGAAGGTATGTGTGACTTTCATTAGTTTCTGTTTTATGTGACTGAGTGTTTTGACTGATGCTTATGGGACACATGCAGGAAGAATTGTGATTCAAGCGTTGGTTTTGACGGCTGCTGTTGTTTGTTCCCTAACTGGTTACACCTTCTGGGCTGCTAAAAGGGGCAAGGATTTCAGCTTCCTGGGACCTGTCTTGTTTGCAAGCCTTGTTGGCATCGTTTTTGCTGGACTTCTCCAGGTATTGCTTGTTGTATATTACAGAGGACAGATTTAATTTGTTAGGCTTTATACTTGGCTAATGGTTATGCAACTTTCCATGTCTTTGTAGGCATTCTTCCCATTTGGGTCTACATCTACTGCCATCTATGGTGGACTTAGTGCCATAGTCTTCTCAGGTTACATCGTTTATGACACTGATAACTTGATTAAACGATTCACTTATGACGAGTACATTTGGGCATCTGTTACACTCTACCTTGACATCCTGAACTTGTTCCTTACCATCTTGCGCATGTTGAGGCAGGGGGACAATTAGATACTATCTTTTCATCAAGGCATCTGTACAATGCTGTCTTGCCTAACCACAAAATTGTGTAGATGCGTTTTGTGAATATAAGATTTGTTGCTCTATACCTTGTGTAAGAGCTAAGAGTTAATTGGATTCCGAATATGGTTGCTTGTTAAGTATACTTGGTATGCTGGATGTTATGTGTTACTGTGCGGCAAACTCTATAAAATTACCAAGATTATTGGATTTTGTTCAGCTTTTTGTGTACAATTTATACGTATAGTTAATTTATTGACTAATGAGAGAACAACTTTAGCTCGCTTTCAGATGAAGGGAAGCCGGTGTATGGTGTATAGATAGCAAATATGATACTATGAATAAGGTGCTGCAACACCAGCAAGCCACATACAGACTGCATGTACTATAAGAATCACTTTTATTAATTTTTAATTTGGCAATTTTAAATAAGTACCTGGAATTTTCATTTTTTTCCCCCTCTGTTAAACTGTGGTGTAATTTATTCTTTGACAAGTTTTATGCTTTTCCGCATTATCTATCTTTGATCTTTAATGTTATATACAGTATCGGGGTGTGAACGTGTGACAGTCAAGTGAGGTGACCATGGATTTGGATCAAGTGATGTTATATACACTATACAGTATTAGGGATAGATATTGTATACGTATAATATAGGCAGGGTGAAATGTGAATAGGCCCTAAAAACGGGCAATAAAGGGTTGCACAAAGGTTTTTAAAGTCCCATGGTGTACTTGGGTTTGGAACAGACGGAGTATATAACATTCCCAAACATCCTTTTATTGCCTGGATGAAACTAGAGATATACAGTTCCTTTTTGTTGTGTGCTCTTGCTGATGAGTAATCTCTTCTGTTCTTTTAGTGTCAATGGCTAATTTTTGTAGCTGGTTGGGGATTAGAGCTGCCAATTAAAGAATAATTATGTAATTAACGACAAGATTGGATCATTAGAAGATATACAAGGTGTGTTCAGCAGAAGGTGGATCTTTGCTCTTGTTTATCAAAAGAAAATGAAGACCAAGACCAATGCTAGACGGAATGATGCTATGTGGTTTAGGTCAGTGAATTGCAAGAAAGTGAATCCCTGTCCCCTTATTTTTTGCCCCATTTGACTTTTTACGATCTCTAAGACACATGTTTAAACTAATATATCTCAATTTCTATATGCGTAAAATTATAAAAACTTGATATTAATAAAATATACTAGGTTTCAAAAAAATAAAAATAAAACAAAATACTATGAGATAATTCTAACAAGATCTCACATGAATATATTTCACTTATTAATAAGAATTAATGGTCAAAATTATAAAAGTTGCCACGGGGAAAAAAATAAGGGACGGAAGGAATACTTAACAACAACAACGAAAAAAAATAATTGACTACAGATTGGCTCACGAACATAGATGATAGATGTAACCCCCAAACTTTAAAAGTTGACAACAAACTGGACGTTCTCTCTTTATGTCTCCCTCTCTTACATGAGGGAAACATTACCAAAGTCCGAGAAATTCTCCCTTACCTGTTATTGATTGATGTCAACGTGTGCTCTCTTCTTCGATGTGTCAGCAGGGTAAACTATCTACAGCGAAATCCAGCTTTTCAATCCCATATATGCACAAATCGACCCAAGTAAAATGTAAATCAGAAATATTATGGAATTTTTTTTTTTTTTTTTTTTTTGGGGGAAGAATTATAAAAATATTAAAAACTGAAATTTAGCCATAATATCCATACAATAGATAGAGAGAATCATGAACATACATTTGGCTCACTTATAACTTACAGTATACTGAGTATATACAACAGTACAGAAAATCTAAATATTTGGTGGGCGGGAGAGTAGCCAAAGTGCCAAACAATCTAAGAACCTGCAAGCTTGCAACTTACGAAGATTTTCACTAACTCGACTCATCAGACTCATCCGAGTCACTTCCTTCAGCCTCGCCAGCATTGTTAGCAGGATCTGGTGTATCAGGCTTGGTTTGAGGAGTAGGAGCAGGTTTCTTGCTAGCATTGCGTACATTTTCATCAGCATCTTCATCCTGGACAGATGCTTCAGGACGTTTACTACAGTCAAGGTAAAACAACAATACAGCTAATTGATGGATCACAGCACAGACGCACAGTATGTCAGTATATCTGAAATCCAGGACTTGGTTAATGAAGGGAAACAATCTCAAAACCATTACCCTTCTACCTCCAACTAACAGATTTGACCTTCAAAACCTTTTATCGAATAGTTAGAAATATAAGAAGGGTCATGCAACAAAGAGGGAGAATAATGGAGGATTGTGAAAGTGTTCACAAATGACCATGGCAAGTTGGCAACTATAGTGTAACACAGCACTTACTGGGAAGTTACAAACCACGGAGACTAAGTTACCCAAGTGAAAAATTCCATTCCTATTTAATCAATCACCCCTCACTGGTAGATGTTCAAATAGTGAGTACAACCTAGAAAATGAGCAACATGCAAATGTATTTAATCCAAAGTAAACATCACTTCTCAACTAGAGAACACTACGCAAGAAGTCCAAATAAAAGTATGTGTACCCCGTGCAGAAATGAGCAAATGACATGTTGGCAACCCCAGAGACAATAAAATAGAAAACATTAGTGAAAGTATCCACAATTGGATCATTCACTCCTAGCTAAACAGGCAAGATTCACAGTCCTCTAATAAAAAATACTTGTAGAAAAAGCTGTGTTACCACATGAGATTTATGATGTAAAAAAAGGATATCTCTGCTTCGCATAATGTTGCAAAGATCATTCTCCACACGCTGAACAACCTCTGGCTGCAAAACAAAGTATAAACCTGAGACTTACATCCAGTGAAGACCAATCCAATAATCTAGCTGATTAGTAATGATGGGGAAAAGACAAAGCCTCTCCAACTTAATCATACCCACATTAGTTAACCCAAAGGCTGATGCAAAAGGGTTAACAAATGAAAAGTCAGGAAGTAGCTTACATTTAGATCTGGCTCTCTACGAAATCTCCGACGTCGAGCATCCCTCATTGGAGGGGTAAGGCCATGTCTATACTCCACAGTATCAGGCGGATTGTCATTCCCTTCTCTCACCAAGATCATCTGATCCAGCAGCAATGGTCAAAATTGGATGAAAATCACATACTCAGCTAAAAAACATGGTGTTCACTAAATTAACTTTACTTGACCAATGTCCGCAGTTTTGATCAGCACGCTATCATCATAAGTTTTGTACGACTCAGTGACACATGGGAGATCCAGCAGAGATGCAGGAAATCGTTCATCTCCAATCATAAAAGTACCACTCCTTCCATCCTCTGAAAGATGTAGGACCAACGATAAGTTTCGGAGAGCATTAACCAAGAAGTAAGAATGACATCCAGATATCAGAGTTTTGAAGGGCATTATATAGGATTTCCATAGAATTCTAAAAAGAGAGGCTGATATTAAAACAACGCACAAGTGGTATGGTCTGAACAAGATGTGTATGATGCAGTAAGTATCAATACAATACATCTTCATTAGTTCTCCTTTTAATTTATATATCATCATAAACCTTTGCCAGACCATAGTTAGCCCTACACATAACATTTATAAAAGTATGTCAGAGAGGATGTGTATGATCGCACCTGTGAAAGACAAATCCAACGACTTATCCTCAGAGGAAGAAGGATCTTCATTCAAAAGTTGTTCGATTCGTTCAGCAATGGAAGGCGGGACTCTCAATATGAATTGTTCCTCCATCCCTCTACATATCACATTCAATATATCACCATATAATCCCCTCAATTAGGATAAATAAAAACTACAAACAACTTGTTATAGCAAAATTCCTGAATTTTAAACTATGGCAAAAGAGTTGGAAAACATCTGCATCCACGGGCGCACCCGCCTAGGGACCAGGGTTCATTACGGATACTAAACCTTCTAGCTGAGCCTATACAGGCGTAGGCTCGGCTCGAACTCGACAAGCCTCAAACTTGGCTCGGGCTCGATTACCCTCAAATAAATTCGACTATGTTCGATTAGGCTTCGATAATGCAGTACATTAGCAACCAAATATGACTATATTATCAAATTAGGGTAGAAAAAATCATGTAAAATTGAAGTATATTAACGTAAATTGTAATTTGCAAATAGCAAAACTCTAGCAATAAAATCAATCGTTATAACAGTTCATAAATTCGGTAATTATAAATAATAGTTTAACAATCCATCAAAGAAGAACCCTAAATTGAGTTCAAAGGAAATTAAATCAACTATAGGGTGAAATTAAACCCTAGATTGGGAAATTGACAATTGATGATTACAAACAAAAAAAATCGTACCTCAGACAGAAGCTGCTTCAATGGAGAAGAGAAAACTCAGAAGCCGTTTCAATGGGGATCTCAAGTAACGTTTTTTTTTTTTTTTTTTTTTTTTTTTTAGGAAACGTTAGGGCGGACTTAGGGCCTGTTCTCTTACATTGAAATTCAGTTCAGTTCAATTCAGCTCCTAATTTCCTTCTCTTATAAAATATTAATTTCAGTTGAGTTCAGTTCAGCTGAGTTCAGTCAATGAGAACAGGCCTTTATATTAAATCACTTTCCACCAAAGTTAAAATACTTTGGGGAAAAAAAACCCATACAAACTAATTTATTGTTTTCACGAGTATCCCATCTAGCGATCAAATGAGCCACCGTATTCCCTACACGTTTCACATGCGAAACTACAAAACTATCAAAAGACAATAAAAGCTTATAAATATCATCAATCAACAAGTAGAGAGAAGAGCGGCATGTTGCATTGCTATTGATCTTTTAGTGACATTGAGAGAATCACTTTCAATCCACACATTGTTGTACCCCAATCTTCTAGCCACCTGCAAGCCATATCGAATAGCAGCTGCTTCAGCAAGGTCTACCTCCCATACCCCTGCCTGAAGGAATTATGTCTTTGATAAGTGCAATTATTAGATATATTATGGATCACTGTTATGGAGATAATAAGTTCGTTCTTTTGGGTCGTCATTGTTTGGTGCTAGATATGACAAATGATCTTTGGTCTAGTTAAATAGATCAAAGCCCAATAGAATGGATCCTATGAGGTCACACAACAAGGGTATTGGGTTATACAAGTAAGAGGCCCATATTTAATGGGTCTCATGAGATTATGACATACCATGTAGAGAGTTGGCCGGGCTAGAGTAGTTTGTTTAAGATAAGGTGTTTGGGCTTGGCATGAACTCTTATTTAGAGATATGATCTAATAAGATCCATGCCTAGGGTTGAATATATCAATGAACTTATATATAGTAAATTGTGAAACAAGCAACCAAGTCCCAAAACCCTCTCCCCTCTCCCCTCACATCCGTACGTTCGGCGCCCCCTCGTGTTGGCTCACGGTGTTCGTCGTGGTGGTTCATAGTTAGTTCGTGTCTCTCTTCTCCGTTGAAGGTTGATTAAAGCGTTCAATCACGACTAACTAACATTAGAGGGGATTTAACTTGTGCCCGTGGACCAAGTAAAGGAATCATGCTTCCCATTGTTCTTGCTCGATCGTACGTGGAATCACGCTTCAAAGATATAATTACTTGTTCTTTATGTGATATGCAATGATCTCCGGATTAGGTGCTTTATAAATATGATTCATGTGTTCCGCATAATAGTACCTATAAACTCCTACAATCCCACTATTGTTTGTCTATTGTTCTTGGTGAGATGACGGGGATGCGGGGGTTGAGTGTGGTTGTCCATCGACTTTGTGGGTGTGTTCTACGTCTACCTATGGGGGACTACTAGAAAATAGTTGTTTTCCGACGGAAAAATTCTGTCGAAAATAGGTTTATGATGGAAATTTGTCGACAATTCTGTCGTAAAAACTTTTGTAGGAAATTTGACATTTTATGGAAACACTTTTTTGACGAAATTTCCAACGGTATTAAGTCATCGGAAGAGATTTCCAGCCCGGAAAATTTCGTCGGAAATTTCGGACGATTATTTTTCCGCCATACTTTTTCGGGAAACAGGCAGAAGGAGGTGAGAGAACGATAAGGAGAAGAGGAAGATAGAGAAATAGAAAAGCAAAGAGAGAAAGAGGAGAAGACCTAAGAGAGAAAGAAGATGGGAAGAGGCAGAGAGAGAAATAGGGTATTCTTAGTGTTTAAAGAAATTTGGGGATTATACTTTTAAAAATGTATATTCCGACATATTTTGTTTTTCGAGCATGTTAAACGTAATGGGCGAGCTACTGGATCTAGAAGTTGACCTCCCCCGTCTGATACAGGTTTTTATCGATTAAATTTTTTTTATTATGATTGTAATACCATAAATAAATGTCAAAATTTTTTTTGTAGCAACCCGGCCCGACATGTTACAATGCAAATACAACTACGCGATTCCTAATATCATTTGGCCTTTCGTCGTAGGTATTAAAGACGTAATTGGAGAAAATAAGGAAGTAAGTAGATTATGATTCCTTTAAAATACGTAGACAACTTATTATTTTCAAATGATAATTAATAACAAAATAATTTTTTGTGTCATAAAGATACTCAAGCCCACTCAGCTCGCCCCCCTCCCCCTCCAGAAAAAAAAATCCAAAACAAGTACAAAATAAAAGTTATATAAGTTTTGATTTTTTTTACTTGTGATATAAGGATACGTAGAACAAGACATAAAAACTACCAAGCCAACCCCCACCCCCTAATCAATTGGCCACCCATCGCTTGACACCAGCCAACCTCAGTCACTCCTTTCTTCTCATGCGTCCATTTCCTTCCTCCCCCCCCCCCCCACGCTGGTGATGCAACCATCCACCCCACCTCCCTCCTTCTCTCCTATTCCGGCCTCCCTCACAATCGTAAACCCCTAAAGTTGCTATCATGTTACTATATATTAAATCTTTTCACTTGAGATGTCAAAGCGTTCCGTCGTGCTATTGGGGTGAGAATCAAGGAATACGCTGAGGTGATTGAGGGTGAGGTTGTTGAGGTTCAAGTAGTTAGTCTTGCGGTTGCTAAGGCGGCATCGAAGACGGGGAAATTGACCGACGAAGATGACAAATATGGAATTTTATGTTGTGGAATTCTTTTATTGCAATTGTTGCGGTTGCCTAATGATATTGACGATGTAAACAGATGCCAGAGAGCCGGCGTGCCGGAAAGGGAGGGGGCGGCGGGCTGGGCATTGGGGGTAGAGGTTAAGGTGGGTCGATGGGGAAGGGAAGGGACTGGTGGTTTTTGTATTTTTATAAGAAAAAATATTTTTGGTCCAATCAGGGTTTGACACGTGTCAAGTAATCTGATATAGGAGGGCATTGACTTTTGTTGACAAGTTTGGGATTGAAGAAAGAAAATAGACCCCAAAGATAAAATTATTCCAAAATGATCCAAAGTTGAGATTACTAAAAGAAAATGGAGCAAAATTGGGAATATTAATATCAAATTTTTTTTCCAAAAAAAAAACAAAATAAAAAACGCTTAAAAACTAGGATATGACCTACCCAACCTACTCACCTAGCTGACCCACATGACCAACTAAATTTATTTGCATAAAAAAAACACTAAACTTATTGAACCCCCTGACCCAGTTGACCCACTATCCAAACCCACTAATTAATGAACTTGCCTTGACCCATCCAATCCAGCTTGACCTACCCACAACCCACTTGCAAGTCTGCAACCCACCTAGCCTACGAAATTCAGGGTCTTTACTAAACTAAGCTGAATTGAACTGATTGGAGCTGAACTGAACTAAAGTGAACAAAAATAAATTCACTACTAGAAAACAGGGAAATAGCGACGGACTACTTCCAACAGACACAATATTCCGTCGACAAAATCAAAATTTTCAACGGATTTTAATTCCGTCGGATAAATCCAACGAATTCTACAAATTAAATCCGTCGGAAATTTTCGACGGAATAAAAATTTATCGAAATATATGTGTGTTCCGACGAATATTTCCGTAGAAAATTACTTTTTCCGACGGATTTTTAGTCCGTCGGAATATAATTTTTTTTAAAAAAAAAACCATAAACCCCTAGAAACCCTAACACCCATATTCTATTTCCGCCTCTTCTCCCTCTGTCTCCTTCTCTTTGTCTTTCCTCTTCTCTCTCTTCTCCTTCTCTTGCGTTCTTCGTTCTCACTCCTGCTCTCTCTGAATCTCCTGGTCATTCTCTATCTCGTTCTCCTTCTTCTTTCTCTCTCGTTCTCTTCTTCTTTCTCTTTCGTTCTCCTGCTCCTTCTCTCCTCTACTCTACTTTCCCCTCTTTCGACCACCTCAAATCTCCCACCACCACCGCTGTAGGGAATATTTTTAGCACTATAACCCCAAACTTGAACCCCACTGTGATCATACACTTAAGTATGGTGGCGTCCAAAGGGAAAGAAAAGAGAGCAAAAGAGTCGCCATCAAGTTTTAAGAACTTGTAAACCAATCACGAGGTGAAGGTTACACCCCTTAACGATCCATGAGATCGTCAACTCCATAAGCTCTTGAACCAAATAGGGTTCGGGGATGAGGGTATGAATCCAATCTACAAAAGAAAGGACTCGCCCTATAAAATAGGCCTATACTTTATTTTACTCGTATTCATGTGCGCTTTTTGACTAACATGCAATCATTAAATTAACCCTAAACCTGTTTAGCTATGTTGGTTGAATATTAATGCACAAATAAAACTATTATTGGCGATCACTTGAATTAAAATCATATTAGCCTAAACCAAATTATTAATTATCTTATTAAGCGTGATCTCAAGTACAAATTCCCTTTAAACATGCATAAAAGGTTGTGATCAAGCAATAATAATACATATAAATAATATCAAGCAACATAATCATAATCATAATAATAATGAAATTCATGTTAATAATAAAAGCTTAATAATAATAGCAAGATCTTAGACATGATACTAACAAGATTAATAACAAATCCTAGCATGTCACTAAACAATAAAGATCAAAGCTTTAAACCTAACATGGTACTAATATGATATTAGAAACTATAAAAGGCACCCTAAACATGATTCTAGAAATCAATAAATAACATCCTAACATGATACTAGGAATTAAAATAATATAAGCATGCTTTCTACAAGAATAAAGCAATAAGATTACATAATTTGATGCCTCGTACCTCTTTCTAATAACAAAATACACGCGTTAGTAAACTTCAATGAAATAATAAAGAATTAAATCAAAGAATTATTAGAGAATAAAGTTAAATAAAGTTTAAACTAGATTTGGACTAAATCCTCAGAAACTAGCAACCTTGCACGTCTAGGGCGAAGGCAACTTCAAACTTGGCTAGATGTTTCTAAGTCTTGCGAATACGGTATTGTGTTTAAAAGAGGTTGGTTTAGAAAGAGAGAGAAGAAATCAAGTAAGACTTGATGAGAGTTGATGGCTGTGGATGATTGAAAAAGGGGAGATATGACCTCTATTTATAGAAAAAAAGAGGGTCGAAGAATTAAGAAAAGAATCCAAATTCGAATCGAAATAAAACTCGTAGACAGCAGTTTTTGCAAATTTTGTTTTTATCATATATTTTGATCCAGAAAGTCCAAATGAGACATATAATATGTCGTTGGAAAGTTCTTGAAGTCTACTTTCTAACCCAATCAAAATCAGATTAAAATATTTTGTATATAAAAAGATATGACCGAAATAGTAGGACGGTGTCAGTTTTGGATAGAGTTTCGTATTCCTTTCATATCTTTTTCGTTATAGCTCGGAATTAATATTATAATATATCATTGGAAAGATAATTTCAAGATCTATCCAACCATATAAAATTTTCATAAAAAATATGTGGCATAAAAATAATATCTGACTGTCTTTGAACATGTTTAAATTCGAAACTAATTAGGACTTTAAAAAAGGAAAGTTTTTATAAAAAAAATGAAAGTTTTATATTTAAATCAAATTCCTTAATCCTATCTTTTCAAAAAAGGATAATTAAGATATTTTAGAAACTTATAGAAGATTCTAATCAATCCTAATTAGTTTAGGAATAGGATTAAACCTTTGCACCCTCCACATGATCATTGGGTCGAAGGTAAAATCCGGTTTGGGCCCAGTTTAGAATTTTGGCCATAACTTCCTCATTATTCGTCGGAATTGGGCTTATAATATATCGTTGGAAAGTTTTTTTCAAGCCCCATCCAACTAAACTATTATTGGACCCTTATCATGGACCAAATTAAACTGGATTGGCTATTTTCATAAAATAGAGTGGGTTTTCGAAAACAGAAAGAAGGATTTTAATAAAACTAACCGCATCACTAGACTTTTCACACTTTCACTTCATTCGATTATGATTCGACGTGAAAGGTATTCATCACTGGGTTTGGTTTTGGGGAGACACAAATGAGTTTCTACAACCGCCAACACTAACCACCGACATCAACAACGAACAACACCAGCAATACCGACATCAACAACACCATAATCAACATCAACAACAATTTTCATCTTTTTCGCCCTTTCTCTCTCTTTTCATGCTTAAAACAAAGGGTTTCGGTCAAATTGAGTTTTATGGTCGAATTTAGCCTCTTAAACCCAATTTCAAGGTTAAGGATTTTGGATTTTGTGGGTAATGGTTAAGGATTTTAATGTTTTTTTCTTTAAATTTTTTTGTTAATTTTTGGTGTGACGATGGTTTTCGGTGGCCACAGTGGTGGTTTTTAGGTGGGTGGTGGGGTGGTTTCCTTAGTTTGGGGGGTTCGTCCGAATTTGTAAGGGTTAGGGTTGTAGATCTAGGAGGTTTGGTCTGGGTGGGCTTGGGTTAGGTGGAGAGTCTGATCTTTTAGGGTTCTGGTGGAGGCTTCGGTGAGCGAGTGCTATGCGGCGGTGGTACGGGTTAGGTGGGCTGGTGTGGGGTTGGTGTTGTGCGGTTGTGGTACGGGTTAGCTGGGCTGGTGTAGTGGGACTGATGGTGGGGGCAGGCTTTTCTTTTTTGTTTTTCTTAAGCATTTTTTCGACGGAATTTTCGTCGGTATTTTCCGGCGGAATACAGTGCGTTGGAATTTTTCGACGTACTTTCCCAGGCCCAAAAACCTTTTCAGACGGACTGATTTCCGTCAGAAAAGTGGTATTGACGGAATTTCCAACGGAAAAGTGCGTTTTTCCAACAAACTATATTGCGACAACTAGTTTCGATGGAAATTCCGTCGAAAACAGGTTTTCCGGAAAACAGGGTGTTTCTGGCGGAAAATTTCCGTCCTAATTTGACTGTATCTAGTAGTGATTGTGTTATGAGAGAAGGAAATTAGGAACTGAACTGAAATGAAATGAAGCTAAAGAGAATAGACCCTCAACCTTGACACATCCATTATTCTCTCCAACCCAGCCCGTGACCCAGCGCACCCTCCCGAACCCGGATTAGAGGTGTCAACCTGAACCGACCCGAAAAAAATTATCCGTTTCGAACTGTAACTGATCCAATTTGATCTGAAAAATTCAAGACCCAAACCCGATCTGTAACCGAACTGAACTCAACCCGAATCTGAACTTGAACCGATCTGAACTTAACCCAGCACCGATTTGATCCGACCTGAACTCAACCTGAATCCGATTTGACCCGACCTGAAATCAAACCGAACCGATTTGACCCGACCTGAGCTCAATCCGATCTGAAATTGACCCGACAAATAACCGATCAGATCTGATCTATTTTGACCCGAACTGATATTAATTCGACCCGATTTTAACTCGATTTGATTTTTGCCCAATCCGAATTTAACCTGACCATACTTGATTATTGACTTTTTATTCAAGTTCTTATACTATATATTTACAAATAATTAATAATTTAACTTTTTACTACCAAGAAATAGTCTAGAGTCTTAAGTTTATTACAAACCCATCACGTGAGACAATTAGACCAAAAAGTAGGCGGGGTCCACATAAAGAGCTCTCTCTTCCTATCTCTCTCCTTTTTATTCTCTCTACCATGTGTTTTTAGAATATTTTAATCATTGTTATGTATTTACAAATACATAATAATCCTTCATTACTACTTCCTCTACAACTGTGCATTATCCTAGAATTATAGACATTATACATCGTACGATTATATACACATTACATACATATGCAATAATTTATGCTCAAATAAAAGAATGTACATAGTAACAATTAACTATCAATATGTATAATGTCAAGTTTTTAATATAAAAATTGAATTAGTAATAAAGTAATTCTAACAACTCTAACAAATATCTTATACAAATTGAATTAGTAATAAATTAAATTATAGTACAGAACTCATAACCTCGTAAGATTGTACAATCGACGAAGAGTTGTAACCTTGTAATAACCTTAAAAAATTGACTTTTTTTTTTTTTTTTGTATATATCACCATATGTAACTATTAGTCGTCAATATATCACTAGCTCGGTTTCACTTATATAGGTATGATAAGTTATCGATAATTATTCAATCTCAATTTTCCTTTAAGATAATTATTATACATAACTTGATCTAATGAGAAAACTAAAACTTCGTGCTTCGTAATTAATAATCATATTGAACCAATAATGAGGTAAAAACTCAATAATATCTCTAAATTAAAAATAACCTTATTTGAATATGAATTTGGTCTGCTCGACCAAAATCCAGTCAAACACAAAAAGGAATTGAATCGAAACTGACCATTTAATGAATCAACTGATCAACCTTATCTTAATCAAACCGAACTTGACCAAATCGAATTCATCCGAACCGAAATCAACCCGGCCCAAATTCTTCCGACCCGAAGTTATCCGGTTAAACCCGTTTGAAACCCGATCCAAATTTACCCGAACCGAAAGTGAACCGATCTGGAGTTGACTCGACCCATATCCGACCAGACTTGATAGACCATGACCCGAATTTGACCCGATCCGAGTTAAAAAGATAATTTTGATCCGAACATATCCGATCCGAACAATCCCGACCCAAACTTCATCCGGTTATCCGAATTGACACATCTAACCCAGATTAGTCCAGTGTCAGCCTCCAATTCACGACGACACTCTAACCAAACGCCCAGCGCGTACGGTGAATCGGTAATATACTACGGAGTAGTAAAATGTTAAAATTAAATAAGCCTGCAAACGAATCAGACGATTGAAGCATAAAAAATAGATTTTCGTACTATTCGTAAAACGGTATTCCGCGTTCTTTGTGGGCTACAATTTTCTCCGCAATCCATACACGTGTTTAGACTTTAGACTTTCAGGTTACCTCATAGTCAAAACATTGTTTGCTTGTTGGCTTGTTGCCTAATGCCTATATTCTATTTCTCCTTGACTTGTATTAGTATATAATGTGAGTTATACTACGTATATAAATATATAATATAAATACAAGTAATACAATTCTTCAAAAAAGAAAAATTATATATATATATATATATATATATATATATATATATATATATATATATATATATATATATATATATATACATATACATATATATATGTAGGGGAGGGATCCGGTAAGAACCCTTCATATATAAGAACCCTAGTTATATAAGAACCATTCTCAATCGTAGGATTAGATTGATTTGAACGGATCAGATTAAAAGAGGAGAAGTAATGGCAGTTTTGTAAATATGAAACCGCCACCTCTATTACTAAACCAGCAAACCCAAAAAATTAGAACATTCTCTTCTTACCCATGAATACTTCCTACACATTCACTGCACTTTCTCTCTCCTAAAACCCAAAAACTCTTTACAATACCACCATTAACGACCAAATACAAGCTTTAATTCAATACTTTACCCAAATTTGAGGTCAAAATCAACGATCACTGTTAAGATTAACAAGTATAATTGAGCGGTTTGACTACATTTTTTTCGCAAAGACCTAGATTGATGCAATTCGTCAGATTTGATCGAGTTCGTTTTTTTAATTCTTTGGATGTTCATTGCTTTTGTTCATGTTTTGTTTGAATTTGTTATTTTCGTTGTTCCAATTCAATATATTTGTTGTTTGTGTTCAATTATTCAATAAATTATTTGATGTTTTAGAATTTGTTTTTTTCACCTTAAATTTCGTCATTGAGTTGGTCTAAATCTGAATTATACATATTGGTTATTTGTGTTATTGAATTTATCATTTTTATTGTTAATTTAATGTTAGGGATTTGTGTTTGGAGTAGTTGTTCAACCTATTCAATTTTACGTATATATTTGCTTATTTTCATTTAAATATTGCTAAATTTTTTGGTCTTTACATATAGACAATTTTGAACCAATTTTGTAAGTTTTATGCTTTATGTTCTAACTTATACTCCAAAGTTTTCCAAGAATTTGATGATTTTTAGGCGATTTTTGGCTAATTTTTTGTACAACGTATATATAGTTCGAATTATTGCAAGGTTAGAATGAATAAGATAATAGAAGTTTGCTTGACATGCCTTTAATTGGATTGTGTGTAGGCTAATGTTTGCTATTTTGTTAGAATGGTTATTGTGATAGAATTCGGTTTGAAATATCTGGGTAATAAAAAGAAGCTTCAAAAGTTGGAATTGTGTTACTATGCTTGCTTCTGGTTGGTTGATGAAATGGCTCAAATTTAACACATTGAACCTAATCGAACGACATGTAAGCTTTGGTTGGATGCCTTCCTCAACTATCATAGTTGATGTTTGTATATTATTGCTAATTTCAAGTACTAGCATGGGAATTTTAATAACTGTAGTGGAATGTTGATTAATATATTTTGATTTTTGATTTAATTAGATTAGATGCACTTTAGAACATGGGAAGAATAGGATGGAAAATTAGAATGTAGAAAAAAAAATCTTAGAACAATGGTAGAAAAAATTTAGAGCATAAGCTGAAAAAAAAAAGGAGATATTTAGAACATAGATAGAAAATTTTAGAATATAAGAAGAAAAAAGTTAGAGCATAGGATAAAAAAAGTTAGAACATAAGAAAAAACAAAAGAAATTAGAACATACGACTTTGGAACATAAACAGAAAAATTTAGAACATAAGAAATGGTTTAGGACATAGGAAACATAGTTTAGAACATGAGAGAAAAATTTAGAACATAGGATAAAAGTTTAGAACATAGGACGAAAAAATTTAGTACTTAGGAAATAAAATTTAGAACATAAGGAAAAAGTTTAGAAAAAAAAATTAGAACATAGGGTGAAAATTTTAGTATATAGGGAAAAAGTTTAGAACATAGGGTGAAAAAATTTAGAACACAGGAAAAAAGTTTAGAAGCATAGGAAAAAAGTTTAGAATATAGGGTGAAAAAATTTAGAACATAGGAAAAAAGTTTAGAACATAGGATGAAAATTTTAGAACATAAGGTGAAAAATTTTAGAACATAGGGTGAAAAAATTTAGAGCATAGGAAAAAAATTTAGAACATAGGATAAAAAAATTTAGAAGTGGAAATTTTAAGATTATAGATAGAAAAAATTAAGAACATAGGGGTGAAATTTTTCAGAAATATACAAAAAAAAATTCGGAGCATAGACAGAAAAATTTAAAGTAATGGATGAAAAAGTTTGGATGGTAGGAAAATAATTTAGAACATATAAAAAGGTGTAAGTAAGTAAGTTAAAAAAAAATAAAAAAATAAAAAATAAAAAAAAAAAAAAGAAGAAGAAGCTAAAGCCTATTACTTCAATTGGTAGAGCACTATGCAAATGCATAGAGAATGTAGGTTCGATTCCTACATAGGTTATTTTTATAAAAAAAAAACTTTCGAAAGTAAACCATAATAACTTAATAGTAAAACATGAAAATAAATCAAATTTTGTTTTCAACTTATGTTCTAAATTATTTTTCTTATGTTCTAAATTTTTGTTTACTTATGTTCTAAATTTTTGGCTTATATTGTAAATTTTTTTTCTATGTTCTAACTTTTTTTTCTGCTTATGTTCTAAATTTTTTCAGCTTATGTTCTAAAATTTTTCCTATGTTCTAAAATTTTTTATATGTTCTAAATATAAACTCTTCAAAATTTACAGAAATACCATTACTAAAAGATCATTTTAGATGGTTAGATCAAAACTAATAAAGGGTTGAAATTGGTTCTTATATAAGTTTGAGTTCTTATATAGAGGAGGGTTCTTATATATATATGTATATATATATATATATATTATATATATATATGTATATATATATATATATATATATATATATATATATATATATATATATATATATATATATATATACATATATAGAGGAAGGCTCATGTTATATACATATATAGAGGAAGGCTCATGTAAGAACCCTCCTCTATATAAGAACTCAAACTTATATAAGAACCAATTTCAACCCTTTATTAGTTTTGATCTAACCATCTAAAATGATCTTTTAGTAATGGCATTTCTGTAATTTTGATAATTTCATATTTAGAACATAGAAAAAAAAAATTTAGAACATAGTAAAAAATTTTAGAACATAAGTAGAAAAAATTTAGAACATAAGCAGAAAATTTTAGAACATAAGAAAAATAATTTAAAAAATAGCAAAAATTTAGAACATAAACAACCAAAAAGGTTAGAACATAAGAAAAATAATTTAGAACATAAGTTGAAAAAAATAATTGTCGTAGCATAGGTTAAAATTAATAACATAATCTGAAAAAAATAATTTAGAACATACAAAATATTTAGAACATGAGCTGAAAAAATAATTTAGAACATAGGAACAAATTTAGAACATAATCTAAAAACAATTTAGAACATAAAAAATTTTTGGAACATAAGTAGAAAAAATTTAGAATATAGGAAAAACTTTAGAACATAAGCTGAAAAAATAATTTAGAACATAGAAAAAAAAAATTTAGAACATAAGCTGAAAAAAATAATTTAGAACATATGAACAAATTTAGAACATAATCTAAAAACAATTTAGAACATTAAAAATTTTTGGAACATAAGTAGAAAAAATTTAGAAAATAGGAAAAACTTTAATTAGAACATAAGCTGAAAAAATAATTTAGAACATAGAAAAAAAAATTTAGAACATAAGCTGAAAAAAATAATTTAGAACATAGGAACAAATTCAGAACATAATCTAAAATCCAATTTAGAACATTAGAAAAATTTTGGAACATAAGTAAGAAAATTTTTCGAATATAGGAAAAAGTTTAGAACATAAGTTGAAAAAAAATTAGAACATAAGCTGAAAAAAGTTTAGAACATAATTAGGGTTCTTACATAAGTAATATAACCTACGGAGTGTCAATATCTATCATCAATATCCTATTAACTAATCTATACTAATATATTAAAAGGCGTTCCTAAGAAAGTCTATGTGCCACGTAGCCCCCTACATTACGCCACATCATCTACTCAACTTCTTATTATGCCATGTCACCCTCTTAACGCCACGTGGCTCTACCTTCCGTATATTTTCCATTGCATGTCATGCAATTATAAATAAAAAAAAGTGTTCTCCTCAAGATTTGAACATACAATCTCTATTTCTAAAGTTGAGCATCTTACCACTAAGTTATAGAATATTTCATGTTACCTTTTGAGACAAATATTAATGTATATAACATATTATTTACAGGAAAAAATTTAATGAGTCGGGGCATCGCCCGGGCCCAAATACTAGTACTAAAATAAAACGTTGCTTACATCATTAGCCCCCTCCTTATCTCATGTGTCGCTTCCTCATTAAACATTTTCCCGCCTATTTAATGTATAATTAGATAAGCTCCGTGCAATGCACGACATAAAAAAAATTCATTGAAATAAATATACTTCCTCCGTTTTCTTTTACTTGCAACACAGCCTTGTGACACGTGTTTTGAGGTCGGATTTATGTAACGAAAACGGACAAATTTTTCATTATAATTTTTACAAATAACACTTAACGAACCCTATTCTAATTTTCGGGTAAAAATTATATTGATAAAATCGCCCGTTTACCCTCACTAATTATCTCCTAAAACTGCGTGCTTAAAAGGTATGTTGCAAGTAAAAGAAAACGGAGGAAGTATATTTTAGGTAATTTTGACAATTACCACCTTCTGTTATGTCCATTTTAGCAATTACCACATTCTATTTTTTCTTTTTGAAAATTACCACCTTCTATTTTCAAAAAAATCAAAAGTTACCACCTTCTTGCCCCCCAACTACCAGGTGACGTCATTTTGGGCTCATTCTTTCCTATCCCTCCCTATTTCTCTCACATTTCTCATTCCTATTTGGATTCTCATATCCCCTTTCACTTTTTTCCCCCAAACCACCAATAATTGTTCGTCAATTTGGATTTGGAGGAGTGAATTGAAGTGTTTTTGATTGTTAGGGGGAAAAAAGTGAGGGGGGGGGATGAGAATCGAGTAAGGAAGGAGAAATATGAGGGAAATAGGGAGGAAAGGGAAAGAATGAGCCCAAAATGACGTCACATGGTAGTTGGGAGGCAAGAAGGTGGTTACCTTTGATGTTTTTGAAAATAGTAGGTGGTAATTTTCAAAAAAAAAAAAAAATAGAAGGTGGTAATTGCTAAAATGGACATAACAGAAGGTGGTAATTGTCAAATATTCCTATATTTTATGGAAGATGTTATACATAATTACTTAGCCCTAAGAGCTATATATAAGCATTAAATAATATACTCTAAAAAATTGTTTAAATTTCATAAATCATGACAAAAACGCACTAATTACATTGATTTGTGCGTATTTTTGTCATAAATTCATAATTTTATACAATTTTCAAGGGTATATTTAATGCTTATATATATCCTTAAGGGTGTTTTATATATATATATATATATATATATATATATATATATATATATATATATATATATATATATATATATATATATATATATATATATATATATCATTACCCTTATTTTATATATGTCCCTCATATGAGATAAATTATAGAAAGATAATTATTAATTGCCATTTGCAATGATATTTAGATCTTAATTTTGAAGAAGAGTAAAAACTTAAGCAAACTATGCATTACGGGGTACCCTATAACCGAGAGTAATTATATTTTGAAGCCAGATAGTCACTCATAAATTCATAATACAAAATATGGAGTATAATATAATACAATATAATAATAAAAATAATTGTTTTACAAAAATGTTATTATAATTTAAGGTAAAAAAATAAATAAAAATATGAAGTCAGCTATTGATTTAGGCGGGAAAAATTTTAAAAACAACTTGACATGTGTACAATTTTAAAAAGTGATGATGTCAGCGGTTGTTGTTTTAGTTTATTTACTAGTTCTTTGCCCGAGCAACGCTCGGATATTCACAGGAATAACATTATATTTATATATTATTATAAGTTTGTATTCGTTTATAGATTGTACGTGTATAATTTTAATATTTTATTTATTTAAATTTGTTGTTAATGTTCTATTACTTAGGCTATATATTAATTTTTTTTTTTTTTGAAAAAGGTTGTTTATTTTTTTCATCAATTATCCTTTTATTTTCTAAGGAAAATAATTAAAAAAATATTAAAAAGTTTTTGGAGAGAAATTTTTTATTGTAAACGTGACACGTGTAATTCTAGAATATTTTTGGTGATTACTTTAGTATATAGTATTGGTAGATGTCATCATTGATTTTTTTTTAATTTCATTATGGAATAAACAAATTAAGAGTAAGACCCTATTTGATTCACCTTAATTTTGCTGAACTGAAATTATTTTTACTGAACTGAACTTATTTTTACTGAACTGAAATTAATTTTACTGAACTGAAATTATTTTTACTGAACTTAAATTATTTTTACTGAATTGAAATTATTTTTTTACTGATTTTCTATTATAATTCTTCTTTAAGAAAACTGAATTTTACTGAACTGAACTTATTTTTACTGAACTGAAATTATTTTTACTGAACTGAAATTAATTTTACGGAACTGAAATTATTTTTACTGAATATTATTTTTGTAAGGTGAAGAGAACAGGGCATAAGAAAAGAACAATAAAAATGTAAAATACCGTTAAATGAAAAACATATAGTCATGATTAAAGTTTATAAATTACTTATTTCATATAATATAAATTAGGAAAAATTACTTATCATCACCGTGCAACGCACAGTACTAATCTAGTTATATACTAAAATAATCACCAGCATTATCCCCAAAGTACACATGTCTCGTTCACATTAAAAAATTTCCCGCCAAAAATCTTTTTTTTTTTTCTTTTTTTTTTTCAAAATAAGATAGCTAATAATAATTTAAAAAATTAAAAGAAAAAGAATATACAACCTAATAAACAACCTAAAAAAATAGAACAATAATAACAACTTAAATAAATAAATAATTTAATCGTTAATCTTTAAAATTCAATATATATATTCCCTTGAATCTATGTACTATTCGTTTTCTACTAAAAAAAAGGATTATTTTCACTCAATTTCAAATTCATAACATGATAGCAAACTAAAATTAGAGATGAGTACTCTACATCAATGTATTTAATCTATGCTGATTTGATAAATACAAATAGATATTTCGTACCGTTTGTATTTTTTTTCCTTTTGAATATCCGAGCGCTGCTCGGGCAAAAAACTAGTTAAATATTACTAAAACAGAAATGTTGATGTCATTAATCCTCTAAAGTGTCAAATTTTTATTAAAAATTTTCCCTCTAAATTCACGTATGATGTCATCATTTTAAAAATATTTTTACTTTGCTCTTTCATTTTATTTGCTATAAACTAGGACCAAGTAGGTATGAAAATAAAAATTGGAAACTTGATTTTGGCATCAAAATTGTTGTATACACCATACTACTTTTGGATATTCCCAACAAAACAATATTTAAAAGATATAGATATTGTTTCTTTAGCTTTCACTCTAAACATATAAGAATGCAACATTAAATATAATTTGTCTAACCATCAATTTAGTACATTTTTTGTGGCATAGTAAATATTAAGATGTAGCATTAGATAATAACAATTTTATAAAAAAAAATAAGGATTATGTAAATGTTATTATATATATGTGTGTATATGTATATATATACTCCATAAAACAAACTTTTTTTTATTAATAAAAAAGCGAGCCAAGTCATTTTAAAATTTATGAACAACAAAAGGTATAAAAGAATTATGAATTATTTATTATTTATCACCATCGTGCAACGCACGGTACGGTACTAAACTAGTATAATACTAAAATAGACACTAAGAATGACATGTGTCAATTCCTGGTGTAGTTTTTTCCCTCCAAAAAATCTCTTTTGTTTTTGGTAATCTTTGAAAAGTTTAGTATTATATACCTATCATAATATTATTATTTCAAATATTTTATACGTATCTTTTATAGTAAATATATTCCTTTTAGTTATTACTTCGTTTTTCATAAATATAATTACTATGTATGACAAATCTTTGATACTTTATAATTATTTTCATTCAAATGTTTGATATAACTTAAAATGATGAATCTATTAAATAATTGATTTGCACTACACAAATTACTGATACGAATAGCCTAATAAAAATATGAAGGGATTTTAGCAACATAGCATAACATCATAAACACTTCTATTAACTATTACTAAACTAGAAGTTGATGACGTCACCATTGCCCACGTGTCGCTTTCTCAATAAAAAAAATTCCGCCTAAATGCAATGATGATGTCATCTTTTTTTTTTTTTCTTTCAACATTACATATATTTAAATATTGAAAGCTAAAACTTAAACCTATCAATTTATCGTAGGAAATTGAAACAATTTTAAATAGCACACTAATAAATGACCTCCAATATTGAACTATGAATTAGACAACGTTGAACAGATATTGTATCATAATTTTGATGAAAATAAAAATTTTAAAATTACAATATATACGTAATTCTAATTTGTTTTCATATATAATAGCAATTTATTTGTAAAATGTACAAATTAAAAAAAAGGTTTTATACAATGCATCGCACGGGTTCTAACCTAGTTAATTTATCAATACATGTAATCATATAAGATAATTTGATTAAATTCTTTGTATTTGTATCTCCAATACTTTCATATAGTATCATAATTTAGGGAAAAAATTGACTAAATATCAAAACGGGGTTTTCCATCCTGCCCATTAAGCGTAATACACAATTTAAAATACTTTTTTAATTAATAAAAAGAAAATTTTATACTTATTTATCATTGAATTTTTAAAACACCCATATGGTCTAACATGTAGGTGTAGTTTTAATATACTCATTTGTCTAACTGACTCTTTCGTTATATTTCATCTTTCATTTTATTTTATATGCAAATAAGAAGATAATAAATATGTTATACATAGATGTATTTAATCTATGCTATTTTTAATACAAATTTGTTTCTTTTATTGATTAAATTTAGTGAAATAACCGTACGTGCATGGCACGAGACTTAATCTAATTACAAAATAAAACTGGGCTTTTATATATCACCCAAGATCTAAGCCTATATTTTATAACATAAAGCTTAACACACTAATTCCTAATTAAAATCCCACTTTTTAATTCTAAAACTAGTATTTTTTTCTAGTAAGAACGATTAGGTTAATTCCCGTACAATACATGAGTATGAAGTATATTCAAAAAATAACCACATTTAATAATCTAATATCATATACTTTTTAATTCTAAAACTAGTATTTTTGTCTAGTAAGAACGATTAGGTTAATTCCCGTACAATACATGAGTATGAAGTATATTAAAAAATAACCACATATAATAATCTAATATCATATAACTAATATATAAAGCTAAACTTTTAGCCAGGTGATGAGACAACGACACTTGACATTCTAACTTTTCGCCAAGTGTCGCGCCACGTAAGATAGAGTTATATAGAATTCAATTTGTAGGATAAAAAAGTTAGTTTAGAATTCTATTTTCAATCAAATATGGATAGGATTTTAGGATAAAATTGTTATTTTATAGTTTTATTTTCGATAAAGTACCAATATTTCATATGTACAAATTGAATTATAATTTTATTCAAAAATATAATTAGATTATAACTCTCATAAGTTATCATAATATTTTTTGGAGTGAATGAAGTAGTTCAATATGTACCACATCCATTTATAATATATTCTAATCAATTAAACTAATATACTTCACAATCTAATATAATTTTATTACTGTGTGTAGATCTGTCAATCAAGTTGGGTCACGAGTCATTTCGGACAGGGTCCTTTCAAGTTACGGGTCAAGAAATATTCAACCTTAGCTAAAGGTTTTGGGTTCGGGTCAACCCATTGGGCTTAGAACAATTTTTTATTTAATTTATTTTTGCTAATTTTTAGAATTTTCTTATATTTCATGCTTACTTTGCTTTTTTTAAAAAAATATATTTAATTGAACATTTTCACCAATATTATTATTAGTCATTACATGTCTGCAACATACACAAAAACACATCAATTCCATACTAATTTTGTATCAATGAAACATTTTAAAAATTTATCTTAAAATTCAATAAATAACCAGAGCATCACACTGCACGGGTACAAAACTAGTATATATATATATATAAAGGGGAGTTTTTCCCAAATTTTAGAAGAGCCACGTAGGGTTTAATTTTCTTAGAATGCTATGTAGGATTTTAAATTTTTGTTGTAGCCAATTAAATAAGAGATTATTATTTTCTTTTAGAATTAAATAATTCAAATGTCTTGTAAGCAAAATTGATAAAGGAGATTTTTTAAGTTTAAATTATTTAAATTATTTAAATATTATATATTATCTTTTAATATTACGAATTTTATCTAAATATGTAACAAATTTTAGCACATAAATACAAAAAAAAAATATTTTTTAAAAAATAAACACATTGTGCATCGCACGGGCTTCATCTAGTTATAATGAAAATAGAGTTGCTAGCCTCCTTTCTCTCTCCTAAACTTTAGCCTCCATTGTAAATTTAAAAGGGCTTCCATCGGATTTCACCGGTGGAAAGCCTCAATTGTTGTTTCTTTTAAGTTTCTTAATTCTTAATTTATACGATGATTCTAGCGTAGTTGTCGACTACGGACGACTACAGACGACTATGGTCAACTACAATAAGAGACTGAATCTGAACCGTTGATATTGTTTATAACTTAATCTTAGCCTTCAAATATTACATTTTTAAAAAATTAAAAAAATCTATATTACACATCATTTAAGTCATGGCAAGTCAGCGTCTAGTCAGCGACGAGTCATCTAAGTGTTGTTTGATTTATTACTTTTATAGGGTAATTTTTTTTTTTTCGAATTATACTATTATAATTATAAACAAACATTCAACATTATAAAATTGAAGTAAGCCGTCCAAAATAAATTTTAAAAAAAATATGTACATTTTCATCCCATTTTAAAAGCTTCATCTCCATTTTAATAGCTTCATCCATCTTCAATGGCGCACTGCATCTTTGATTTTTTAATGGAGCACTTCACCTTCAACCTCCAATCTTCATTATTAATCCAATACACATCAAAAAATAACCAAATTATATATCATATCAATAAGATTAATGTTTTATCACAATTATGGGTCAAAAATTACCAAACCATATAGTATATATGCATTAACGTATTGTATCTCCATTGATAAGCTTTGATATTTTGAAAGATCATTTTAAGTTGAATATTTAGCAATTATACATCCATTTAAAATGATATTATATCAAATTAATTATTTGCTATTAATTCATATGTATATTGGTTTTGTGATCTAAAGAGATGTTTTCGATTTTTAATTTTTTTATCACCATTGATGATGTTTGAATATCTCAGTAAATTTGTGGTAAAAAATTAACGACAGTGAAAAAAAAAAAAAAAAAAAAAAAAAATTTAATTTTTTTTTGTGAAAAAAACGGAAACGGAAAGAAATGAAACATGATAAGGATTGACTTAACCAAGTCAATCTTTTCCTTCTAGCATATCAATCATTTTTTTTAACTTCAGTGATTGATTTCAATAAATATCAAACACATTCCTTTAATTATATCTTTGACTTTATTCTCCTAATTTGTAGCTCTTGATCGGTACAATTGTATTACTATAAATTTGTGCATGATCAACAATGAAATACATACAATTTTTTTTTTTTTTTTTTTTAATGCTCTTTACAAAACAGATGTAGAAGTTATTTTCCTTAAATAATGGTGATATATTTTACTAAATATATCTTTAAAATTCCCTCAAAAAAAAATATATATATCTTTAATTCTTTTTTTTTTCAATAGCAAACATATCTTAATTATCTTTGCCAAAAATGATTTGTTAAAATATCTCAACATTATATGGTGATTTATTTGACTAACACTATTCTAATTATTTTTTACTAACAATATTACTCGTATAACATATTAAAAAGATTTTTTTTTTTTGCCAATAAATTTGTATATTTAACATTTTAATTTAAAAATATAAAGTTATATATATATATATATTTGGTCTTCTTTTTTTTTTTTATCTTTTTTTTAATTTTATTTTTACCAATTTCACATATATTAAGATATACAAATACATCATGTAAACCTGTAAAAAAATTAGACGGTTGTTGTATTATATTTTATAAAAGCGTAAAAGTAGATGTGTATTTTTTTTATTGGACTCTGTAATACTTAATTAGGCTTGCGTAATTTGATTGTAATAACCTTCAATTATTTTTTATTGGGACTCTATAATGCTTAATTAGGACTGCCTAATTGATTTAAATAACCTTCAATTATTTTTTATTGGGACTCTATAATACTTGATTGGGACTGCCTTATTTGACTGTAATAACCATCAAATATTCTTAATCGGGATTACATATAACTCCCTCCATTCTATTTCATCTTCTTTTAATCCGTTTTGCTATGTTCATTTTATTTATCTTCCCTCTTACCTTGTATTCCTTTTATTACGATACAAAATTTTCACTTTTATCACTTCTTACGTCACCACATAGCTCACACAAATCTCTATATATAATAATACCAATGTTTATAAATGACTTCTCTCTCCTATGTAACAAGTTAAAATATATAGAAACCCATTTTTAACTTACCACTTCATAGTATACTTCCTCTGTTCTTTTTTACTTGACCTGTTTCTTTTGTCATGTTTGCCAATGCAAAACTTTAACGATCAATAATTTAAATTCTCCATAAGTAAAAATTATAAAAGTTATATATTATGATAGTACTTATTGAGACGAATCCAAAAAGATCATTTATGAATATATTTTTCCTTACATATTATTCACAAAAGACAGTCAAAGGAGAGGTGGTGAATAATGTAAAAGTCAAAGCGGGTCAAGTAATAAAGAACGGAGGAAGTATGAATAGTAAATGGGAATATATAAAATGAATAATAATAATAATAATAATAATAATAATAATAATAATAATAATAATAATAATAATAATAATAATAATAATAATAATAATAATAATAATAATAATAATAATAATAATAATAATAATAAAATGGCTTCCTTCCTTTCTCTTTTTCTTCACTTAGGGCATTAGCTAGAGAAGGAGGTGGTTGCATTGTTGAAGCAGATCTAGAAGTTCTCGACGACTTATCTTTCAAAAAAAAAAAAAAAAGAAGTTCTCGACGACTTAAGACATTGGGCAATAATAATACAGATTATACCTCATGCATTTTTTAACTTAAATTTACAAGTTTCGGAATGCATAAGACTTGGAAAAAGACTTTGTATTAAACAATATATTAATTTTAATTATACTTTAGTTTATATTAAAAAGCGTTCCTAAAACAAAATATGTGTCACATGTCACTTTTTTAAGCACTATAATATGGCATGTCAGCAATATGTACCTCGTGTCACACCTTTAAACATTAAGATGTCATGTTACCTCCACAACATGTATAAGATTTGACAACTATAAATACTTGTAACAAGACTTGAACCCTGAGAGGCCGAGAGTGCTAAAAACCGACGTACGTAATTATCATAATATCTTGTATTTGTAAAAAGAGGAACTGAACCACTTTGTTTTAGGTATGCCTAAAAATATAACTTAGGTATACCCAAATTAGAAAACATTTTATTTGTATATTCCCGGTGAATCATGTTTTAATCAAGTCCTATCTTAGTCAATCCTTCTGATTAACATATAATATCAACTTTTGGGTACGCGTAAAATTAAAGTAGGGAAATCTAAAAGCGAAATTTATGTATGCATGCTCTGTAGGGGTTGAGAGTTGTTTTCTACGCATGAGTAATCACTACTAGAAAAAGGCCCATTTCCGACGGAAAAATTCCGTTGCAAACACCTTGAAATCCGTCGGAAAAGGTGTTTCCGACGGAATTCCGTCGGAAAAGGTTGTCGGAAAAGCCTTTGTAGGAAAAACCACCTTTTCCGACGAAAATTCCGTCGGAAACACTTTTCCGACGGAGTTTCCGACGGAATTTTTTGTCGGAAGACAGTTTCTGGTACCTGCGCAATTCCGTCGGAAATTTCCGACGGAAATTCCGTCGGAAACAATTTTCGGGAAATTAAAAAAAATACGCCGTGCCACCACCGGCACGGCGTATCACCACCTCCAACCACCCACTAAATTAACCTTCTGCCACCACCGCCCCTAGAACCCCAACCAAACCAACCTTCTGCCACCACCGCCCCTAGAACCCCAACCAAACCAACCTTCTGCCACCACCGCCCCTAGAACCCCAACCAAACCAACCTTCTGCCACCACCGCCCCTAGAACCCGCCACCACCGCCACTACAACCCACCACCATCGCCACCCACTAAATTAACCCACACCACAAACCCACACCCAAACCCCTAACCCAGACCCGACTTACCCACACCCAAACCCCTAACCCAGACCCGACTTACCCAGACCCAAACCCAGATCCAAACCCCCAAAACCCATACCCGACCTAAAACACCCAAACACCTGACCCAAACCTAAACGAACCTTCTCTCACCACCCAAACCCTAGCCCTAACCCTTAGCGTTGGCGGCACCCACCACCAACGAGCCACCAGAACCACCAACGAGCCACCAGATCGAACCACCAAAAAAAAAAAAAAAACAAACAAAAGAAAGAACATTAAAAACATCAAAGCATACCTTTAATTATGAAATTAGCTTCGAATTTCACCAAATTTTGGTTAATAAGGCTTAATTCGACAATCAAAACTCTAGATCTAGAGTTTTGATTGTCGAATTTAACCTTAAAAACCGTATAAAATCAAAAATACGACTGGCCATTTTCGGAGAGAAGGCGAACGGAGGTGACGAAAGGGGAGAGAGAAGAAGGTGAAGGTGGAGGAGGGAGAAGAAGGTGAAGGTGAGCTCGTGAGTGAGAAAGAAGGGGGAGAATTAGAGGAAGCCATTGTAGAGAGAGAAGCAGCAAAAGAAAGGAGAGAGAATGAAAAGGGGGAAGTGAAAACAAAACGGCTAAGGGTGAAATAAAAGGGGGCTGATTTTAGGGTTTGTGTTTTTTTTTTTTTAAAATATATTCCGACGGAATATTCCGTCAGAAATTTCCGACGGATTTCAATTCCGTCGGAAAATTACATTTCCGACGGAATTTTCCGTCGGAAAGCTTATATATTCCGACGGAATTGAAATCCGTCGGAAATTTCCGACGGAAATCCGACGGATCTTTAAAATCCGTCGTAAATGTCCGACGGAATAAAAATCCGTCGGAATTTCCTATGTTTCCGACGGAATTAGGTGTCCGTCGGAACCAATCCGTCGGAATTAAGCCTATTTCTAGTAGTGAATCCTTTGTGGGGAGCAATAGGACTAATTATAATCGAATTTCCTAGGATTCTTGTGTGTATGAATTTTGATAATCATCCTTCGATTAAAGGCAAACTGATATTTAGCGTTTTATTTTGGGACTAACTAGTAGTCATTTGGGACCGCATAGTTGTGTTCAATATTGTTACGTACAACGTACATTCAAGTATCTATTTTAACCATGTCTTATCTTTGTCAATCATCCTGATTAATGAGATTCGAATTTTAGGTACACACAAAATTAAATTGGGGGATACCTAAAAGCAAGCTTAATGTGTGCTTTAGGGGTTGTGAGTTTTTTTCTACGAAAGGTTTATCTTTTACAAACAATAGAACTATCTTTAAGACAAAATTGGTAGGATTCTTGCGTGTATATGAACTTCAATAATAGTCCTCCGACAAAAGCAAACATATCTTTAACGTTGTATTTATGGACTAATAGTAGTCG